>NC_138749.1:1750783-2295783 GCF_965113315.1 Podarcis vaucheri | reverse complement strand
AGAGAAGGAGACAGGTGGGAGAAGGGCAGCCACGTTCTTCTGGGCTGCGGCTTCAACATGGAGCAGAAGCAAGAGAGTTGCTCTAGTGAGCAGGTGGACAGAGGCAGCAGCTGAGGAGTCTGTTGGAGGCGGTCTCCGTTCACCCTCTGCACAGGCTCAACGCAGTGCATGCCTCCACCCCAGATGCCCAGTCTACCAGGAAGGTGCAACACTTGCCCTGGCCCGGGCAGCAGCAACCCGCGCTATGTCACTGTCTGAACCTCTTCCAATTTGTCCATATCCTTCTTCAAGGGGCAACATCCACAACTGAGCAGGCAACACTTGCAATATTAAAATGGGAAAGAGTTGGGCATGTGGTGATGGTATAGTCTTTAGAGTGCTGGACCAGGACCTGGGTTCAAATCCCATGCTTGTTCATGAAGCTTGTTGGTGGACCTTGGGCCAGTCACGGCCTCTCAACGCAACCTTGCATGGTTGTTTGGGGAGTTCAGTGAGGGGTGGAGGAGAACCGTGTAGGCCACATTGAGCTCTGTGCAGGAAAAGGTGAGATAGAAATGCAACAAATAATCAATCAATAAATGTTATCATAAGCCAGGAATCCATTATCATCCTTCAGCACGAATACAACACCGTGCAAGATTGCCTTGCAACTCACACAGCACTGAGCCGGCAAGCCCATCCACCTTGACAGAGTACTCTGTGAAACCATCAACACCTCCTGACTCCATGCTAAGATAGCTCCAGCTGCAGGTGTGCAAACACCAACGGGTTATTATAAAACTAAAACACATCCAGCAGACAAACTCAGAACGCCGCCTACCATCTCTCCCCCTTGCGGAGGAGAGAATAGCAGGTTCAGAAAAACTCAGCCTTTGGGCTGAGAACGTGGGTGGGTAGAGGGAGCAACAGGCCACATTTGCAGCAGCTCCCTGCCCTGGTTGTTGGAATCATGGAATCACAGAGCAGTTGAGTTGGAAGGGACCCCAAGGGTCATCTAGACCAACCCCCTGCAATGCAGGAATCACAGGTTAGGAATCCCTGACAGATGGCCACCCAAACTCTGTTAAAACCCTCCAATAAAAGAGAGTCTGCCACCTTCTGAAGGAGTCTGCCCCACTGCCAAGCACCTCCAAGGAAGGGGAGTTCGGCATCTTCCAAGAAAGTCCATTCCGCTGTCAAACAGCTCTTGCTGTCAGAAAGTTCTTCCTGATGCCTAGTTGGAATCTCCTTTCCTGAAGCCATGGGTTCGAGTCCTGCCCTCCAGAGCAGAAGAAAACAAGCTTGCTTCCTCTTCCATGTGGCAGCCCTTAAGATATTGGAAGGCGGCTATCATATCTTCTCTCAGACATCATCATCATCATCAGAATTTATATACCGCCCTATACCAGCAGGTCTCAGGGCGGTTTACAGAATAAATTCAAAATATAAAACCACAAAATCCATATCAAAATAACAACAACAACCCAACAACCCTACCCCCACCCAAAAAACCCCACATTTTAAAAGGGCATAGGACGTCAATCAGATCAACCAAGGGACTGGTTAAAAAGGAGCATTTTTGC
The DNA here is from genome assembly GCF_965113315.1 of Podarcis vaucheri. Classification (NCBI taxonomy): domain Eukaryota; kingdom Metazoa; phylum Chordata; class Lepidosauria; order Squamata; family Lacertidae; genus Podarcis; species Podarcis vaucheri. The sequence goes on along the minus strand of NC_138749.1, from coordinate 2,294,221 downwards.
CTGGCACCTAAAGGTGTATAATGCAGGAGCCAGGCGAACTTCCCTGGTGAGAGCATTCCACAGATGGGGAGCCACTGTAGAGAAGACCCTGTTCTCATGTGGCCACCCTCCTGACCTCTCGCGGAGAAGGCACACAAAGGAGAGACTCAGAAGATGATCTCAAGGTCTAGGTAGTTCATTATGGAAAGAGGCAGTCCTTGAGGTATTGCAGTCTGGAGCCGTTTAAGCCATTTACAGTGGTACCTCAGGTTACATACGCTTCAGGTTACAGATGCTTCAGGTTACAGACTCCACTAACCGAGAAATAGTACCTCAGGTTAAGAACTTTGCTTCAGGATGAGAACAGAAATCGTGCTCCGGCGGCATGGCAGCAGCAGGAGGCCCCATTAGCTACAGTGGTGCTTCAGGTTAAGAACATTTTCAGGTTAAGAACGGACCTCCGGAACGAATTAAGTACTTAACCCAAGGTACAACTGTATAGATCAAAACCAGCACTTTGAATTGGGCCCAGAAACTAACTGGTAGTCAGTGCAGTCCGACCAGGATCGGTGTCACATGATCAAACCATTTTGCTCCGGTGAGCAACCTGGCCACTGAATTCTTCACCAGCTGAAGTTTCCAAACCATCTTCAGAGGCAGCCCTATGTATAACACATTGCAGTAATCTAACCTTGAGGTTGCCAGAGCATAGACAACAATAGTTAGGCTATTCCTGTCCAGATAGGGGCGTAGCTGGGCCACCAACTGAAGCTGATGGAAGGCACTCTGGCTCACTGAGGCAACCTGAGTCTTGAGTGACAGGAAAGGATCCAGGAGGACTCACAAGATATGAACCTGCTCCTTCAGAGGACGTGAACCTAGAGAAGTCTTCTCTAGGATAAACAGACCCTGCTCCCTCAACTGTTCCTCATACGGCTTAGTTTGCAGACCCTTCAGCATCTTGGTTGCCCCCCTCAGCACATTTTCTGACAGTAGGAGCCGTTCAACAGTGGAACGGACATCCTTGGAGGTTTTTTAAGGAGAGGTTGGGTGGCCATCTGTCATGGATGCTGAGATCCCTGCATTGCAGGGGCTGGACTAGATGACCCTTGGGTCCCTTCCAACACTACAATTCTACGATTCTATGGTTCTGTAAGCCAAAATAGAAACTCACCTGCCCACTCTGCTACGTCCTATCTCCTTCTCCCCATTTCCATGTTCCTTCCCACCAACTGGTGGGTGTGCATTTCTCTAGCAGCACACATAATGAGAAAGCATGTCTTTAATTTATGTCTAACCACAGAGAGCACCGTGATATTTCCGCCCACACAATTCTGCACCTGTTGCCACGCCGTGCCCTGTCAATTTCCAGGCAGCGCATGGCAGCATGGCAATTTGCACCTGGGAATGTGCAGAGTCCCTCTCCTGATCTATCTTGTGCTGATACGGCTGACAGAAGTGCACCCCTTTCCCACCGCCCAAATTAGAAGCCTTTCACCCAAAATTTGCACAAACTCACAATTTCCTTTTCAGCCTGCACAGGATCATTACAGTGCAGCTGTGGGTCCTTTAATCATCCTGCCACATTCAAAGGCGCAGTTTGCCTGAGCTGCTTCTGAAGGCTGCCCAGTGATGTCACCCTTGGAGTTGCAAAGAAGGGGTGTGTGTGTGTGTGTGTGTGTGTGTGTGTGTGTGTTCCTGTGTGCCTTGCCCTATGCATATCTTCCCCATTGATCTGAAGCCATTTGCCAGTTTTGTCATGTAATGACACAGCGGCGACATTTCCCACTAGAAGGTACATGAAGTTTGTCATCAGATGAAATTGCAAAAAAGGACAGCCGCTGCTGTCAGCTGAAGACAAGAAAACTGAACCGGAGAGATTTATGGGGAGTGGGATTGATGGCCTCCCTCCTCCCCTCCTGGGCCCCAATGGATGACATCATTAGGAGAAGGAGAGGGTTGGTGACCTAGGCTTGCCATATGTACTCTTTTTCGAGGACACGTCCTCTTTTTCACAGGTTTGTAAAATGAGAGGTCCATAAGTTAAACATAGAAATCGGCAAATGTGTCCTCATTTTTGCTGTTAAAAATTTGGCACCCCTGCTATGCTCTGCCAGTGAGAGCCAGTGTGGTGTAGTGGTTAAGAGCGGTGGTCTCTTAATCTGGGGAACCGGGTTTGCGTCTCCGCTCCTGCACCTGCAGCTGCTGGGTGACCTTGGGCTAGTCACACTTCTCTGAAGTCTCTCAGCCCCACTCACCTCACAGAGTGTTTGTTGTGGGAAGGAAGGAAAAGGAGAGTGTTAGCTGCTTTGAGACTCCTTAGGGTAGTGATAAGTGGGATATCAAATCCAAACTACTACTCCTCCTCCTCCTCCTCCTCTTCTTCTTCTTCTTCTTCTTCTTCCTCTTCCTCTTCTTCTTCTTCTTCTTCTTCTTCTTCTTCCTCTTCTTCGTCTTCTTCTGCCTCCATGGTTGGAGGCAGCAATGTTTCTGAATACCAGTTGCTGGAAACGCAGCAGGGGAGAGCACAGACCCTACAAGGATCCCTCTTTTCCAGAGACAGTCCCAGATTTACAGAAGCCATCCCAGTTTCTGATTTGATCCAGGAATGTCCCACTTTTCCTTAGGACATCCCTATTTTCACCAGAGAAAATTTGGAGGGTATGGTGGTGGTGGTTGTTTAGTTGTTTAGTCGTGTCTGACTCTTCGTGACCCCATGGACCAGAGCATGCCAGGCACTCCTGTCTTCCACTGCCTCCCGCAGTTTGATCAAACTCATGCTGGTAGCTTCGAGAACACTGTCCCACCACCTCGTCCTCTGTCGTCCCCTTCTCCTTGTGCCCTCCATCTTTCCCAACATCATCCATCTTTTCCAGAGAGTCTTCTCTTCTCATGAGGTGGCCAAAGTCTTGGAGCCTCAGCTTCAGGATCTGTCCTTCCAGTGAGCACTCAGGGCTGATTTCCTTCAGAATGGAGAGGTTTGATCTTCTTGCAGTCCATGGGACTCTCAAGAGTCTCCTCCAGCACCAGAATTCAAAAGCATCAATTCCTCATCTCTATTTTATTGGAGAAATGATGGTGGGTATGGAGCTTTGAGACCCCCAAGCGAAGGAGATAAGTAACCATACAACCTTTAAAAGACATCTGAAGGCAGACCTTTATGGGAAATGTTTTTTAATGTTCTATGTTTTATTATGTTTTTATATATGTTAGAAGCCACCTAGAGTGGCTGGGGCAACCCAGTCAGATGGGTGGGTTAATAATAATAATAATAATAATAATAATAATAATAATAATAATAGTATTGTTTATACCCCGCCCATCTGACTGGGTTTCCCCACTGACTCTGGGGAGTATGATTATTGCAGTATTATTATTATTATTATTATTATTATTATTATTATTATTATTATTATTCAGGACACAAGGGAGAAACAGGCTAAGAGGAAGGCACGCTTGGCAAATCCACAACATGATCAACTCCCACAACCAATGTCCCCACTTGTGGAAGGATGTGTGGATCCAGAACTAGCCTCCACAGTCACTTACGGACTCACTGTTCAGACCGTGTTTATGGAAGACAATCTTACTCAGCTAGGAGGGATTGTTGGAGTCGGAACTTAACAGGTTAAGTTTGTCCCATGATGCCTCAACATTCTGACGTCAACTTTAGAAGCTGGGAGGAGTTTTCTGTTCTCTCTTGGTTGCTGAGAGGAAAGGACGCGTTTTGCCATGTCTGCAAGGAGTCCTGGAGAGTTTTGAGAAATGTCGCAATAAACAACTGTAAATAGACACAAAAGAAGGCTCTGTGTGTCTGTGGGAAGCAACGTGACAGCTTTGACCGCTGTGTTCACTCTGCTAGCCGTGACCAGAGGAAGCAAGAACGCGCAGCTGAAGGAAGCGTGCCGGGCTGTTGTTAAAAGCTAAGTTGGGTCGTAAACCCATTAGCCGGTCACGGTAAATAAAAACATTCACAGGTTATGGGAGCCATAAATCACCGCTTGTAAAGCTGTCGCTGGGGCTGCTGGAATGCTTTGAAGTTCTGCGTTCGGAGGCAGTGGCGCTGACGGAAGCGGGGCCTGTGTCTGAAGCAAGCAAACAAGCTGCGAGACGCTGTTGCTGGATGCTGTGTTGCCAGGAATCGTTTCTCTATGGACAGAAAGCCTGTTGGAAAAAGGCTGCTTAGAGCTGAGAGCTGTGCCTAGCGTTTGAAGGCAAGCTGATGCCGATGCCTGAGACAGCTTTGAGTCCTGCCTGAAGTGGTGAGGCAGACGATCTCAGCTGGGAGCTAACCTGCTAGACCGGGAGCTGGAGAGCGGCTGTTTGTTTACGTGAGTACGCTGGGCCCCGGGGGAAGATGGCAGAAGGACATGATTCATACTCTGTACCGTTCGAAAAATTGGACGGCAAGAATTGGGAAGAATACAGCAGGAGGCTGAGGGCATGGCTGGTGGCCAAGGGTCTTTGGGAGGCCGTGCAGGGACCCCCATTGCCCACACCAGGGGCTGGAGCTACAGCAGCTGAAATAGCAGATGCCCGGAATTCCCAGAGGAGAAATCAAAGGGCCCTGGGAGCAATCATCCTTAGCCTGGATGGCTCACAGCTACCTTTGGTTGAGGGGCTGGATAATGCTTGTGACGCTTACCAAGCGTTGGAACGGGTGCACCACAGAACCACGGCTGGGGCAAAGATCCACACCACCAGACGCTTGTTTGAGATGAAGTTACGTCCTGGGGATAGCATCAGGAAGCATGTAACTGATATGCTGGCCGTGTTTAACAAGCTGCAACTGTTAAATGTCGTTTTTCCAGAGGAGCAGAAAGTGTACATTTTGCTCAGCTCTCTGGACAAGAGTTATGACAATCTGTGTCTAACTCTGGAGTCTATGGATCCACAACAGCTGACGCTGAATTACGTGTCTGGGCGCTTGCAGGACGAAGAAGAACGACGCCAGAAAGAGGGCAAAGCTGGCACCGGGAGCTCTGGATGTAAGGGCGGAGCCAGGCCAGTGGAATGCACAGTTCAGGCTTTTTCCACTCGTCGTTGCTACGTGTGTAATTCTCCAGAACATCTGCGAAGAAATTGCCCCCACCGGAGCAAGGAGGCAAGGCAGGATGTTGTCAAGGTCAACTCACATGGGAACCAGTCGGGTTACCATGGAAATCAGCCTGGGAAAGGAGCCAGGCGAGCAACTGAGTCTGGTGGACGTGACGACCAGGGGAAGATTTATCAAATAACTGCTAGTATGGCATTGTTTGAGAACAGCTGTGAAAAAAGCTCTGAGTTTTGTTTTGTTATAGACTCAGCAGCTAATCGTAATTTGATTCCAGAGACACCTGCTGTCGAGAAGTGGGACTGCACGGCAATTCCTGCCGGGAGAACTGTACTGTTTGCAAATGAACAGAGAAATAATGTGACTAATGCTGTAAATTTGCATTTTTGTGTTTTACAGGAAACGTTGGAGTGTTGTACTGTTCCTGGGATGCAACGCTGTCTTTTATCTGTGCCTTATTTACTGAAAAAGGGATTTACGGTTTGTTTTCAGGGTGAAACCTGCACAATCTCCAAAGGAGGGAGGATGCTTGCCAAGGTTAAAAAGGGGCAGAATGATCTTTTCATTCTTAAAACGTCTCTGGAGGGTGAGGGGAAGGTTGAGAAAGCACAAGCCCTGTGTGCTGAAATTCCCGCTCATGAGCAATGTGCCCATCTCTGGCATGCTAGAACAGCTCATGGTTCTGTAGAAGAACTACAGATTCTACCCGAGGTCGCTAACGGTTGTCACATTGTCGAATGTGGATGTGTCATAGATTGTGAAGCATGCAGACAGGCAAAGGTGAAAGGGTGCAGTTACCCAGTACACACTGAGAGGGTACACACCAAATCCTTTGAAATGGTTCACATAGATCTGATGGGTCCTGTAAAGGAACCAAGTCTGGGAGGGTCAAGGTTTCTGCTGACAATGCAGGATAGCTTTACGCAGAACACCTGGACTCACGGTCTAAAATCCAGAGAAGAGGCAGCACAACTGATCAAAAGTTGGGTAGAAGAAGTGGAAATAAGGTTTTCCACCAAAGTGCAAGCTGTCACAAGTGACAGAGGAGCTGAGTTTACAGGATCTGCTTTGCAGAGGTTCTTTCACAAGAAAGGGATACGTCACACAGTGACTTCACCCAATCAGAGGGGGTGGGCTGAGCTAAGATGTGAAGCTCTGGTTAAGACTGCAAAGGTGTTGCTGACAGATTCTGGGTTGCCACCAAAGTTTTGGCTGGAGGCAATCAGGTATGTAAGCTTCACCTGGAATCGTACCTACAATTCAATGGTAGGTGACACACCATTTGGTTTGTTGCATGGCAGAAAACCCCAGATTCATTTTTTGCGCAAGTTTGGTTCGCACGCATCTGTGCCAGTGCCTGAGGTTTTGCAAGGGCCAGATGGATCCAAGTTCCGGAAAATGATCTTCTGTGGGTATGAGCCAGCAGCACGTGCATGGAGGTTTGCTTTCCCTTCAGGTGATCAGAGTAAGTTGCTGATCAGCAAACACGCTGAGTTCTATGAACAGGAGGTAAGGTCAAAGACTCCTGTTGGGCGTGATGTTCTCTCAGAATGTCTTTCAGATTCTGAGGAGGAAGAAGAGGCTGAGTCTGCTGATGACGACCAGGTCACAGACCAAGGTCTGGAGCAGGGTGGGGCATCTCCACAAGTTATTAAAAGGGAGGTCAAGAGTGAGCCTAGTTCTCCGGTGAGTGTAAGGGAGAAGATTCGAAGTCGTTATAAGTCAGAGGGGGAATCCTGGGATGCTGAGGACACACCTGCTGGTGATGTTGTGTCAAGGGAAACATCTGAGTTTGTGCCCAGACGGTCAAGTCGCACAACGAAGGGTATTCCACCTGAAAGATATCAGGCCACTGGTGCGTGGATAAGTTTCGCACAGTGTGAACCTGAGAGTTATGTGGTAAATCCGCATGTTTTGTCAGAATGTGACGCAAGAGGGGGTGTTGGAGTCGGAACTTAACAGGTTAAGTTTGTCCCATGATGCCTCAACATTCTGACGTCAACTTTAGAAGCTGGGAGGAGTTTTCTGTTCTCTCTTGGTTGCTGAGAGGAAAGGACGCGTTTTGCCATGTCTGCAAGGAGTCCTGGAGAGTTTTGAGAAATGTCGCAATAAACAACTGTAAATAGACACAAAAGAAGGCTCTGTGTGTCTGTGGGAAGCAACGTGACAGCTTTGACCGCTGTGTTCACTCTGCTAGCCGTGACCAGAGGAAGCAAGAACGCGCAGCTGAAGGAAGCGTGCCGGGCTGTTGTTAAAAGCTAAGTTGGGTCGTAAACCCATTAGCCGGTCACGGTAAATAAAAACATTCACAGGGATCACCCAAAAAAGAAGAAGAAGAAGAAGAAGAAGAAGAAGAAGAAGAAGAAGAAGAAGAAGAAGAAGAAGAAGAGATGATGATATCTGCTTGAACCCCATGATAACAGGCTGCTAGACTGGAAGGTCCCCCTTGACCTCACCCAGCTGGGCTGTTCTTGTCATGTCTCTCCCCACCCCAAAGACTGCCCCAAATCATGGCCCACAGAGAAGAAGACATCAAAGCCTGCCCAGGCTTATTCACCGCTAAGTCAGACTCTTCTTTCAAATAATTGCAAACTAGCAGCACTTCTTTAATTACGGGCTGCAGTTGTCAGCTTCTTTCAGAGAAGACTGTTCTCTCTGCCAGGCGCCCCCCGTGCAAAATGGGAGGCTGGCGCGGTGGATGCGGAGGCTGGCTGGTACACGCCATGGCAGGCTGAGGAGTTTGGAGTTGTTTGGTTTCCTGTATCCCCGCAGTTCCACGCAGCCGAAAAAAAGGGAGGATGGTTCTTTTGACAGCTCCGCTGCCGCCTTCTCTCATTGCAACTCATCCGGCGTGCTCACATAAAGGCAGTTTGAAGGGAGACGGCATGAGGTATGTTTCTCTCCCCCTTCCCAGGTTACAGCTTTTGATGTGATAATTATGCCAAACTCAATGAAAGCCCAGGCTTTTCCCCCCAGCTCTCTTCTCTCCTCTCAAAGAAAATAACAGATTGTTTCAGCTCCACCAGAATTTCCCAATTTCCCCCGAGAATCCCAAGGCGAAACGGGAAGGGAAGCAAGCTAAGATTGCTGGCATCCTCCGCTGCCACGTTTCACATCCTGGGCCCAATAGGCGAGATGTTGTCCTTCCTGCGCTGTGGTTTTTGCACAGACCCCATTCACTCCACTGAATCTAAGCAGGAGTGAATGGTCCTGGTATGCAGCGCCTGAAATCAAGTGAATTAGTTGCTGGGGGGGGGGGACGACCCAGCACCCATTAGCTGATGTGCCACAAACAACTCGTGAAGGCAGCGATTTTAAATTGTTTTTAACAATTAAAAAACCATTCTAAATTGTTTTTAATTCTTATCTGTGTTGTTTTAAATGAGACCATCTTGGCTGTGAGCCCTGGAAGACCTGCACCCTGTCTTGCTGGACTTTCCCCATCTGGCCTGGGAGAGTGGAGTGCGGACTGACTCCAACTACACTGAGGCTGTTGAATTGTCACCTCCAGGCTTGACTACTGTAATTCGCTCTACGCGGGGCTGCCCTTGAAACTGCCCCACAAACTCCAGCGGGTGCAGAATGCTGCAGCGAGGCTCCTCACGGGGTCCGTGCCATGGGAGCATATTCACCCAGTGCTTTACCTTTAAAGCCCTTTGTGGCTTAGGGCCCTCGTATCTACGGGACCGCCTCTCCTGGTCTGCCCCCTCAGAGGATCTTAAGGGCCATGAATAACCATAGCTTAGAGGTCCCAGACCCTAAGGAAGTCAGACTATCCTCCACCAGGGCCAGGGCCTTTTCAGTGATGGCTCCGACCTGGTGGAATGCTCTGTCCCATGAGACCAGGGCCTTTCAGGATTTAACCTCCTTCCGTTGGGCCTGTAAGACAGAGCTATTCCGCCTGGCCTTTAATTTGAATTCAGCCTGATCTTTTATTTCCCTTCTCTTCCCTCCCCCTCCCCTTTTATGAAGATCAGCCGCTCTGAGACCCCACAGCTAATTCTCCCCTGGCCTCCTTGCTGGCCCAAGTGGGACCATTTCAGCCAGCTAGCCCTAGGGATTATCTAATGCTTATTTCCCCCTAAATTGATTTTTGATTTTTGATTTTTATTTTTATTCATGTTTTTATTCTGTATTTTATGCTGCTTTTATAATTACGTGTTTTAAATTTGTTGTTAGCCGCCTTGAGCCCGGTTTTTGAACTGGGAAGGGTGAAATATAAATTAAAAAATATTATTATTATTATTATTATTATTATTATTATTATTATTATTAGGCTGGAGTATTGTTCATGGGGGGTTGGGAGAGGTGATTGCTGCTGTGGCTATTATTGTTGTATCTTTAGTTTTAAATCTTTACACAGAGGTGTAGGAAGGGGGTGTGGGGGCAGATCACCCCAGATGTCATCTTTGAGGGGGCTGACATTCGGCGCCCCACCCACCCGTGACTCCCAAGCCTACCCCGAGCCGTTGAGGGGGGGGGGTGACAAAAAAAAATTCCACACCGGGTACCACCTGACCTTGCTACGCCTCTGGATTTACGTAGAAATTGTTTCCATGTGGTTGTGTACTTTTTGATGTGTTTTATTTACTGTTTATGACTTTTGTTATGTTTGCAATTATGTAATAATAATAATAATAATAATAATAATAATAATAATAATAATAATTTATTTATACCCCACCTATCTGGCTGGGTTTCCCCAGCCACTCTGGGCGGCTCCCAACCGAATGTTAAATTTGTCATGTAGTAGTTTCAACTATGGAAAGGCGACATACAAATAAAATGATAATGTTGATGACTCCTCTTGGCATTCCTGCCCAGTAACTGTAATTCATGGAGGGTATACAGCCTCTGAATCTGGAAGGTCCATTTAACTACTATGTAGGGTTGGCATATGTCCTGAATTTTCTGAATTTTACTTCCCTACTATTGTGGATAACAGTCACTGATAAACTACCTCTTCTGTGCGTTTCTCTAATGGCAAAACATAATTTTTGCACATTTCTTCAGTAAGCGGTCTTAAAAACATGTTTTTGACTGTGAGGAATTCAAATCAGCTATTATTCTTGGACAACATGTAGCTTGGTAAGCCCACGGTCGCTGAAAATGCATATTAAACTGTTTTCGGAAGACCAAAGAATTTTAATTTTACCTTTTGGAAATGTCACACAATGCTAAATACTTTTTTGGATTCCCAAGCCACGTGCCAACTTTTTAGCACCCCACATTTTGGGAATTTGAATGTTGAAAAATTCAACACCCTCTACTCTGGCATCTCCCAGCAGGGCTGGGGAAATTTTTTACCTGAAACCCTCGAGGACAAAAAAAAGTGAGTTTCTTGGCAGTAACAGAGAATAGATTTTGTTATGAGAATTATAAGGTCTAAGATATAAAATAAATGTACCAGGCAAACACATACATACAGTAAATATATAAACCACATGTCTGAAACACTACAGGAAAACAGTCCTGAAGCCATTTTGACTCTTTCAGTGACCTCAAATATTCCTCTGCAGTTTGGATGGAAATGGGAAACGCCTCCCCTCTGTGCTCACAAATCCTGCCTTAAGGGCACATTTGTGTATGAATAGGGTGAGCCTGTGACCTGGACTCAGGAATTAAGTATTGATCATCACTGCCTTGCCATGGCGAAGGGACTTGAATAACTCAGAGAAGCTATGAGCTATGCCGTGCAGGGCCACCCAGATGGACAGGTCATAGTGGAGAGATTTGACCAAACGTGATCCACCTGGAGCAGGAACCGGCAAGCCACTCCAGTATCCCTGCCAAGAAAACTCCATGGACAATAAGATCCATATAGTTAAAGCCATGGTTTTCCCAGTAGTGATGTATGGAAGTGAGAGCTGGACCATAAAGAAGGCTGATCGCCGAAGAATGGATGCTTTTGAATTCTGGTGCTGGAGGAGACTCTTGAGAGTCCCATGGACTGCAAGAAGATCAAACCTATCCATTCTGAAGGAAATCAGCCCTGAGTGCTCACTGGAGTGACAGATCGTGAAGCTGAGGCTCCAATACTTTGGCCACCTCATGAGAAGAGAAGACTCCCTGGAAAAGACCCTGATGCTGGGAAAGATGGAGGGCACAAGGAGAAGGGGACAACAGAGGACGAGATGGTTGGACAGTGTTCTCGAAGCTACAAACATGATCTGACCAAACTGTGGGAGGCAGTGAAAGATAGGAGTGCCTGGCGTGCTCTGGTCCAGGGGGTCACGAAGAGTTGGACATGACTAAATGACTCAACAACAACATCACAAAAGAATGGCCAGGCTGTCCAGGTAAACCCATCAACAGGTTTCCTGCCAGACAGGATTCTGCTGTAAACAGCACCTTCTGTGATGTATGTATGATGTTTTTGGGGGTCGTCGTGACCTACAGTCTGGCAATTTCAAAAGTCTATATAAGGACTTGACTTGCACACCATTGTTCTGGGTTCCTCTCCTCTCTCTCCCTGTGTGGGGTGAGGACCCTGTTGCAACCGTTTAGTAAAGATCAGGCTTACTAGCTGCTTTGCTTCTCAATATTCTCTGGTTGGCCTGTTAATTTCTCCGACTGATAGAGAACCTACATAAGGACTCTTTGCAGGCTCTTAAACAGGGGTCACCAACCTTTTTCAGCTGTGGGCTGGTCCACGGTCCCTCAAACCATGTGGGGGGCGGACTATATTTTGGGGGGAAAATATGAACAAATTCCTATGCCCCACAAATAACCCAGAGATGCATTTTAAATAAAGGCACACATTCTACTCATGTAAAAACACGCTGATTCCTGGAACCGTCCACGGGCTGGATTGAGAAGGTGATTGGGACGGATCTGGCCCCTGGGCCTTATGTTGCCTACTCCTGCTCTTGGGTACCCCATAAGTGAAAAAGGAGCAGTTTTTTCTTATAAAAGATTTGGTCCCATATCACCCTGTACCAAGTCACAGAAACATTTGCAGTGCCTTTATTCCATGCTAGACCACCGGCCCACCTCTCTCAATATTGGCCACATTGCTGAATGTATGCTCTCTAAGGTTTGGGGTAAAGGACCGTTCCAGTCCTGTCTGAGGATGTCAGGGATTAATCCTGGAAACCTTACCATGCTGTCCACTGTTTCCTGCAGAGGAGGGTGAGGAGGTTCAGGAAGGGAAGAACTGCCAGCCTCGAAATCAAACTCCAAAAACACCCATCTGCTTCTCTACAACTTAACTGTGCAGCGGTTATTGACAGCTACTCAGCCCAGGAGGGAGGTTTATTGAGCCACACAAGCTGAATGTAATGATGGTTGCCTCTGGCCACCTCACCTCAGAAAGGATATTGTGGAATTGTAAAAAAAAAAAAAAAAGTTCAGAAAAATGATCAAGGGGGTGCAGCGACTCCCCTCTGAGGGAAGGGTACAGAGTTTAGAGAAAAGGTGAATAAGGGATGTTTATAGAAGTTTATAAAAGGATGCCTGGCATGCAGAAAGTGGGGAGAGGGAGGTTTTTTCTTTTTCTTCTTTTTTTTGGAAGTCATTTTTTATTGATTTTACAAATACAAAATACAGATAAACAAAAAGTTTTTTTTTTTTAAAAAAAAAAGACTATATAAAGAAATTCTCTGAATCTTGGGACTTTCCTGCATCCCCTCCATGGGGTCTCTTTTTAAACATCTGCAACTGCATATTCATCTATATTCCAATTTTTGTACCAAACCATATTATCCATAGTGATTTTTACACTATAAGTGAAATCAAGTTCCTGCTCCTGTTTCCGTTTGCTTACAGTGGTCTCCTAAGTGGCTTATATTTTTTCCCATTCTTTTGTAAAGTTTTTGTCCTCTTGGTTTCTGAGTTTTTCCGTCAGTTTTGCCATCTCGGCATAGCCCACCAGCTCGGTTGGCAATTCCTCTCTGGTAGGGACTTTGCCTTCTTTCTAATACAGGAAATTTTTATCCCTCTCTCCTGCCAGTAGAAGTCGTGGGCATCCAATGAGGCTTAATGCTGGAAGAGTCTGGATGAATAAAAGAAAATAATTCACATATTATAGTGCATAGTTGAACTACTGAACTCCCTGCGACAGGAGGCAGGAATGGCCACCAGCTTGGAGGGCTTCAAAAGAGGATTAGACAAATTCTGGGAGCAGAGGGCTACTTGCGGCTACTAGCCCTGATGGCTATGCTCTGCCTTCATGGCCAGAGGAAGAAATGCCGTTGAATACCAGTTGCTAGAAACTGCAGGAAGGGAGAGGGCTCTGGTGCTAAACTCCTGCGTGTGGGTTTTCCAGGACTGGCATCTGGTTGGCCATTGTTGTGGGATGTAATCCGCTGGGAGCAGTCAAGTGCAACATTCCTTGCAATGCTAGAGAAGACATGCGAGGGAATGTTTGGTCCAGCCAGTCAAAACTTCCTCTTCCTCCTGGCTGGAGCATCCTTCCTTTTGCATGTGATAGAAGGTGGGTGTGGCCTTACCTGTCCAGGTAACAAAAGGACAAGTCACACAGCACACCTCTCTCTTTTTCACTTCCTTCATCATGTGACCAGCTTCTGCTCTGCTAGCTCTCAGCTAGCAGAAGCACTGGGATTCTTTCCCCATATGGGGTAGATCCACATGTACATATTTGTAACTAAGTCTGCCTTCAGGAATCCAACTGTGAACTGATGTAAGTAAAATTCTTTTATTGACTTTGAATAAGATTGTGGCCTCTTTATTCTTTTAAGAAGGATTCAAGGGAACTTACCAGGAATGTACATGTGATGTCCTGGGACTGGGGCTCGGATTCAGAACCAGAGGAGTCTCAGTCTGCACCGGATCCTTTGCCTCAGGCATCACCTGAACCAAGTCTGGGGCCTGATCCTGAAGAGTCCCGGTCTGCACAGGTTCCCCTGCAACAAGCCCCAGCTGGGCCAAGTCAGGGGCCTGAGCCTGCCCTGGCTCCAGATGAGGGGATTACCTCGTTGCCTTCACCGGTTGGGTCAGGGGCTGAGGCGGCCCCTGGGTCTAGTCACCCACCGACGTCTCCCAAGCTGCAGAGACTGAGGTCTGAGAGAAGGAGAGACCTGAGTACTCGCAGGAGGAGTGCTCGCCTTCAGGTGAAACAGGGAGGTGAGTCGCCGGGGGATCAGGACCGGCTGTTACCCCATCAGAGATAAAAGGCTGTCGGACCCTGCCCCAGGTTGCGGGAGCAAAATTGCTGTATGCCAGATCCTGCCTGAGATCCTGTACCTGCCCTTACCTGGTTTGCTGCTTTGTGTCCTGCCTTGGCCCTGTTGGACTGACTCCTAGCGGAAACCTCGGATTCTGGACCGGTCCTGGACCACGTTTCATGGGTTACCCCCGGGCCCAGCACAGAACAATTCAATACGAAACAGATTGAATTGTATAATAGCGAGAGGCTTACACGAGCCTGCAACCAGCTATCTGCTGTGCATGTAAAGGGAAATGTAACTCTGCTACGTAAAGGAACTTGCTATCACAAGTTAGGAAGGATATTAAAAAACAATATACCTTCTCCTGCCACCCTGAACATTCCCACAGTTGTGAGAACAGGTTACTAGACTAGATGGTTCAGGGCTCTTCTTACTTCCTTATGGCCATGTCTAATCCTGCACAGTTTGGAGTCAACCCTGATTCCAGGCTCCTCTTTTCTGCCTGCCTCTCCTGCATCCCTTCCTCAACTCTGCCTCCTCCCTTCCTCCCCCCCCCCAATTTCTAGTGACTTCATCCATCCTGGCTGCCAGTCTACTGACACCTGCCTTCTGCCCTCCAGCCATGTTCAGTCAGAGCACCGCTGAAGGGAGCTGGGCATGTTTAGCCTGGAGAAGTGGAGGTTAAGGGGTGATATGATAGCCATGTTCAAATATATAAAAGGATGTCACATAGAGGAGGGAGAAAGGTTGTTTTCTGCTGCTCCAGAGAAGCGGACACGGAGCAATGGATCCAAACTACAAGAAAGAAGATTCCACCTAAACATTAGGAAGAACTTCCTGACAGTAAGAGCTGTTTGACAGTGGAATTTGCTGCCCAGGAGTGTGGTGGAGTCTCCTACTTTGGAGGTCTTTAAGCAGAGGCTTGACAACCATATGTCAGGAGTGCTCTGATGGTGTTTCCTGCTTGGCAGGGGGTTGGACTCGATGGCCCTTGGGGTCTCTTCCAACTCTAGGATTCTATGATTCCAAGAGCTCCCTGAACTGCCAGGACCTCTTGCTGCCAGGACCTCTTCTATGATTCTATGATTCTACGATTCTATGATTCTATGAATGACAGCTTCCATCGGGTGAAATGTGTTATTAATCCAAACACAGCCATCAACCCACCTTCCCCGGCTGCAACGCAAGCAGTTCTCACATTCCTGGCCAGTCGCGTCTCCATTGGGACAGGCCCAGCCGCTTAAGCTTCTGGAATCCACCCCATACCTAGTCAGTGGCTGAAACCAATTTAATTTCCTTGATATGGCTAGGAGCAGAGAGCAGCAGGTTCCTTGAAACAGGAGATTCAGAAGATGAGAAGTTCCTTGAGACCATGAAACGCCTAAGCCAGGGGTCAGCAAACTTTTTCAGCAGGGAACCGGTCCACTGTCCCTCACACCTTATGAGGAGCTGGACTATATTTTTGGGGGAGAAATGAATGAATTCCTATGCCCCACAAATAACCCAGAGATGCATTTTTTTAAAAAATCACACATTCTACTCATGTAAAAACATGCTGATTCCCAGACTGTCTGCGGGCTGGGTTTCGAAGGCGATTGGGCCAGATCCGGCCCCCAAGCCTTAGTTTGCCTAAAAAGGTAAAGAGCCCCCTGACCATTAGGTCCAGTCATGTCCGACTCTGGGGTTGCGACACTCATCTCACTTTATTGGCCGAGGGAGCTGGCATACAGCTTCCAGGTCATGTGGCCAGCATGACTAAGCCACTTCTGGTGAACCAGAGCAGTGCACGGAAACGCCGTTTACCTTCCCGCCAGAGTGGTACCTATTGATCTACTTGCACTTTGATGTGCTTTCAAACTGCTAGGTTGGCAGCAGTGGGGACCGAGTGATGGGAGCTCACCCGTCACGGGGATTCGAACCGCCTACCTTCTGATCGGCAAGCCCTAGGCTCCGTGGTTTAACCCACAGCCCCACCCACGTCCCCATCTCCTAAACCTTTAGAGCTTTGGAGAACTTCCAAGAAGTGGGGAAGGAATTCAGTAGGGTCATTCACACTTCCCGAAAGAATACGAGAACGAAAATGCAGCTACCCTTCAAATTTATGAAATTTGAACTGGTTCAAGGCAGACTCTTGGATATGTGACGCTGGCCTCGCTGATCAGTTTTACAGAATATCCACTTTACCAGAAATAGATTTTTTTAAAAAAATCTATTTCAAGCCCATACACAAATGCATAATCAACATACCATACAACAGCAACAGCACATATAATAACAGCCATCACAATAAGCAAGGTAAAAAAAATGTAATTTTCTATTTAGATGTAGGGGACTATTTTCACAAATACGAATAAATTGTGTTCTCTCTTTTCTTTTGGACAAAATTATCCCATTTCTCCATCTTTGCTTTAGTCTCATTATAATCCATAGTTGCAAAACACAACACTTTTAACATCCATTCTTTTCATTGTCACCAGCGTTTTTTCATGCAACAGTCTCACAGCCACCGAAGTCTTTGTTGCTGGGAAATGGTTTTAAGGGGGCGGGGTTTTAAAGAGAGCAAAGGGCTGCAGGGACACCACTGGCTCCGAGGGCAGACTCATCCTCAGACAAGTAGAGACTTAGACACAGGTCTCTTTAACTCCTTCTACCCCAGAATGGACAGCAGCAGAGTCTCCGCATGCTTTGCCTTCATGCACAGGCATACGCCCCGAGGGAGAACTTTGCCAGTGTCTCTGGGCCTTCTTGACCCAGCAAAAAAAAAAGAGACTAAAAGAGACATTTTCCCTCGTCATGGGAGAAAGTGTCACTGTCCGGTTCACGGGCGATTGAAGTCCCAGCAGGGGACATCAGGACCAGGGGCAAGATGGCAGGGTGGGAGCAGAAATGGAGGTCCAGAAGGCAGGAGTCAGGAAGTCAAACATCCCACGAACTCCAGCGGGTGCAGAATGCTGCAGCGAGGCTCCTCACGGGGTCTCTGCCATGGGAGCATATTCACACAGTGCTTTTCCAGCTGCACTGGCTCCCGGTGGAGTACAGGGCAGTGGCGTAGCGTGGGGGGTGCAGGGGGGTCCCGGCCGCACCGGGCGCAACATCTGGGGGTTAGGGTTAGGGGGCGCAAATCCACGGGTTAGGGGGCGCAAATTACTTGCCTTGCCCCGGGTGCTGACAACCCACACTACGCCACTGGTACAGGGTCAGATTTAAGGTGCTGGTTTTGACCTTTAGAGCCCTTCACGGCCTAGGACCCTTGTACCTACGGGACCGCCTCTCCAGGTATGCCCCATGGAGGACCTTAAGGTCCATAAATAGCAATACCCTAGAGGTCCCGGGCCCCAAGGAAGTCAGATTAGCCTCAGCCAGAGGCAGGGCCTTTTCAGCACTGGCCCTGGCCTGGTGGAACGCTCTGTCTCATGAGACCAGGGCCCTGCAGGATCTGATTTCTTTCCGCAGGGCCTGTAAGACAGAGTTGTTCATCCTGGCTTTTGGCTTGGAATCAACTTGATTCCCTCCCCCTCCCCCTCCCCCTCTTCTTCTTTCATTTCTACTCCTGTGATGGAACTCCTATTTAGGAACTTCCCTGGTTTTTTTCTGGCCCACATAGGACCAGTCTGAAAAGTTAGCCTTGGTGAAGACTTGACATTTTCATCCCCAAAAAAGTTTTTGAGTTTCTGCTGAAATGAGGCTGCATTTTAATGTTGTATTTTAATCTTGTTTTTAAGTTGTATTTCAAGCAATTTGTTTTATATTTGGTATTAGCCGCCCTGAGCCTGGTCTTGGCTGGGGAGGGTGGGGTATAAATAAAATTTATTATTATTAATATTATTAAAGCTATCTAGGTTGGTGTCCATCCCTGCCTCCTGTGGGAGGGAGTTCCACAGCTGAACAATGTGATGCGAGAAGTAGGATTTTCTTTCTTTTCTCTCTTCCAAAGTTCAACTTCATCAGATGTACACGAATTCTAGAGCTATGAGAGAGGGAGGGAACCTTCTCTTTCCACTTTTTCTACGCCATGTATATACATTTCTGCCATGTTGTTTCTTCCTCTCCTCCTTCTCTAAACTAAAAAGTCCCAAATACCACAAGCTTCATAAGGGAGTTGCTTCATTCCCTAGATCTTTTTGGTCGCCCTTTTCTGAACCTTTTCAGTGCCTACCAGTCAAGATGTTCTCCCTTCCCGGTGGAGGGCAGTACATGCCTCTGAATAATAGATGCTAGAAATCACCAAGTGGGGAGATTTGCTGTTGCTTTGCAGGATTATCAGAGGCTTCTAGTTTGTCCCTTTGAGATCAGGATGCTGCAGCCGATGGACCCATCTTCATGGCTCTTCCTCTGTTGTTATGTTATCAAAGTGTTGGTGCTGACCTTTAAAGCCTTAAACGGCCTCGGCCCAGTATACCTGAAGGAGCATCTCCACCCCCATCGTTCAGCCCGGACACTGAGGTCCAGTGCCGAGGGCCTTCTGGCGGTTCCCTCACTGCGGGAAGCCAAGTTACAGAAAGCCAGGCAGAGGGCCTTCTCGGTAGTGGCACCCGCCCTGTGGAACGCCCTCCCACCAGATGTCAAAGAGATAAACAACTACCAGATTTTTAGAAGACATCTGAAGGCAGCCCTGTTTAGGGAAGCTTTTAATGTTTAATAGGTTATTCTGACCAAACTGCAGGAGGCAGCGGAAGACAGGAGTGCCTGGTGTGCTCTGGTCCAGGGGGTCACGAAGAGTCGGACATGACTAAACGACTAAACAACAACAAGGTTATTGTATTTTAATATTCCATTGAAAGCCGCCCAGAGTGGCTGGAAAAACCCAGCCAGATGGGTGGGGTATAAATAATAAATTATTATTATTATTATTAACATTGGCATCAGAGGGAGCCCAGTGTAAGAGCTGGGCAAAGCTCAATTGGGTGAGAAATCTCAAATTCCAGGTTCAAGAGGCTTTCTCCTCCTCCACCACCCCTTGCCCCCAACGTCCTTTGATCTTCCCCCTACCTGACACCGCTTGCTCCTCTGAACGGTCAAGGCCATCTGAGCCTCTCCTTCCCAGCTCTCGCTGATTTTCATTACATTTCCCTCTGTAGATTTTCTCCTCCCTGCTCTCCTATTTTGATTAAATCCTTCTGGCATTTCTCACGGTCCTTAATAGCCTCTCTCTTTTTTTTCTGGAAGAAAAAAAAATATATAACTCTTTTTCAAAGGAAATAGTTCTCTGTCACTTGAAGAGATTTCATCACCTCTCCGGCTTCCCAACCCATTCCTAAATAGATTAATAAACCACAGCTCTGGGACGGTCCCTCTGGGTTCAACCGGCCTGAACCCCCTTCCTCTTGGATCAGCCCCCGGCACCCTGACGCTCTCCATTTCCATTTTGGATGCAGAAGAGGATTCTGCCACTTCCTCTGTAGACACTTATTTTTTTTAGGAATCTCCTATGAGGAACCTTGTCCACTAGTCTTCTGAAAACCCTGCAAAATTGTGCCCAGCAGTTCTCTCGATTTCTAGTTTCCATTAACTCTTTCATAGCCTTCCAAACAGACTTAGAAGTGTATCCCAGTTTGCTACACATCCAAGGGTGCTTGTAGCATTAGGCTGAATGCTTTTTTTGGAGGGGGGGGGTCCCTTCTCCTGAATTCAAACTCTAGGCTTAGGCCCAGGCTATGACCTGATTCTTTGATCACTGCAGATGGTGGCAGCAGTGACGAAATTAAAAGACGCCTGCTTCTTGGGAGAAAAGCAATGACAAACCTAAAAGGTAAAGGAACCCCTGAGCATTAGATCCGGTCGTGGCCGACTCTGGGGTTGCGGCGCTCATCTCGCTTTATTGGCCGAGGGAGCCAGTGTACAGCTTCTGGGTCATGTGGCCAACATGACTAAGCAGCTTCTGCTGAACCAGAGCAGCGCACGGAAACGCCGTTTACCTTCCCGCCGGAGTGGTACCTATTGATCTACTTGCACTTTGACGTGCTTTTGAACTGCTAAGTTGGCAGGAGTTGGGACCGAGCAACGGGAGCTCACCCCGACGTGGGGATTCGAACTGCCAACTTTCTGATCAGCAAGTCCTAGGCTCTGTGGTTTAACCCACAGCGCCACCCGCGTCCCTTATGACAAACCTAGACAGGTTCTTAAAAAGCAGAGACATCACCTTGCCGACAAAGGTCCGTATAGTTCAAGCTATGGTTTTCCCAGTAGTGATGTATGGAAGTGAGAGCTGGACCATAAAGAAGGCTGATCGCCAAAGAACTGATGCTTTTGAATTCTGGTGCCGGAGGAGACTCTTGAGAGTCCCATGGACTGCAAGAAGATCCAACCTCTCCATTCTGAAGGAAATCAGCCCTGAGTGCTCACTGGAAGGACAGATCCTGAAGCTGAGGCTCCAAGACTTTGTCCACCTCATGAGAAGAGAAGACTCCCTGGAAAAGACCCTGATGTTGGGAAAGATGGAGGGCGCAAGGAGAAGGGGATGACAGAGGACCAGATGGTTGGACAGTGTTCTCGAAGCTACCAGTATGAGTTTGACCAAACTGCGGGAGGCAGTGGAAGACAGGAGTGCCTGGCGTGCTCTGGTCCAGGGGGTCACGGAGAGTCAGACACGACTAAATGACTAAACAACAACAACAACATGACCCTATTCTCCCATATGAACCTGTCAGGGTTCCAAGATCTCTGGGGAGGCTCTTCTTTCAGTCCCACCACCCTCCCAGGCATGCTGGAGACGGGGGGGGGATAGGGCCTTCTCGGTGGTGGCTTCTCCCAGGCAACTGTGGAACTGCCTTCCTACAGAAGCCAGACCAGCTCCCTCTTGCTGTCCTTCCCCCGACAGACTGTTATTCCAACAGGCCTTTAAGGACTGGGTTGTTGGTTTTTTGTTTTGTTTTTGTATTTTCCAATAATTTTTTCCCAATATCTGAAACACAATACAGCTTAACAATATTATTCTCCTTTAAATGTATATCTTATCCGAGTTAACTTCCCTCCACCCCTCTTCTGGCTTCTCTACATTGCTCTTGCTTAAACATGATTACTATACATTCTATAAGTGTCTATAATTTCTTAATAAATTTTTGTATTATACTTTAGACATACATTCCTTATTATAATACAGCCTTACATCTTGTGGTCTAACCAAATGTTTACGTTTTATTTCAGTCCTGTGAGTGTCTTTATTTTTGTACAGTTTTCTCTAAGTATACCATAAATTTGGACCGTTCTTTTTGGAATTTCTCATCATCCTGCTGTCGGATTCTTCCAGTTAGCCTTGCTATTTCCGCATACTCCAATACTTTCTGTTGCCATTCTTCAGTTGTCAGCAGTGGCGTAGCGTGGGTTCTCAGCACCCGGGGCAAGGCAAGTAATTTGCGCCCCCTAACCCGTGGATTTGCGCCCCCTAACCCTAACCCCCAGATGTTGCGCCCAGTGCGGCCAGCCCCCTCTGCACCCCCCATGCTACGCCACTGGTTGTCAGAATATCCTGTTTTTTCCATCTCTGTGTGAGGAGTAGTCTTCCTGCTGTTGTGGCATACAGGAAGAATTTCTGATCTTCCTTTTTAATGTCCTCTCCAACCATTCCTAGCAAAAATGCCTCTGTTTTTTTTTTTATAAAAGATGTACCTAAATATGTTTTTTAACTCATTATACACACTATCCCAAAAAGTCTTCATTTAAGGACTGGGTGCTTGTTGTTTAAAGGGAAAGGGCTTTAATAGTGCTCTGTTGTTTTTTATTATTTGTATTTTAATAGATTTGCTTTTAAAGTGGTTTTAATTCTGTTAAGAGTTTAATAAAATGTTAAGCATTTAATAATATGTCTAATAATTAGAGTTTAATAATATGCTTTTAGGTTTTTGTATTTATACATGTGTTGTTTTAATTTGCGTGAGCTGCCTTGAGTCCGTGGGGAAGGCGGGATAGAAATAATTATAACAACAACAATAATATTAATAATTTGCTTTTCCTCTGTCACCAAACACACACACAAATTAGCAAATCATTGATAATCTCACAGGCCTCCTCTTCCCACAACCCCGAGCGCATCCCTGAGATCCTGGAATGTGGGGCCTGGAATGTTCTGCTCTCTATGCTGGTCAGGTAAAGAGAAGAGTCCACTTCTCACTGTTTTTCTGTGTTGTGAGAGCAGTTATGAGCTATAATAGAGTAAGGGGGACATCTGATTTAGTCTGCATTTTAATACGGACCCAGCTCATTTGCACTTTCCGAAGCAATGTACAGCCTGCGAAGGAGCTGGACTTCAAGGTTTGAACTTCTCTGAATTTTGCAACACAAATATGTGAAGGAATCACATGCCGCTCCAATTTCCGACCACTGAAAGGCGTTCCTGAGGATCCAAGTTGGTGGCCATCGCTGCCTCCTGTGGGAGCGAGATGCATGGTTTAACTATGCGCTGTGCAAAGAAGGACTTTATTTGACCTGTCATGGAAGTTTTCCTTATTAGAAGATGTGTTTGGCTATAGAAAGGCCTGCCACCTTTCCTACTGCAAAAATCTGCACGCTCCCTTCTCTTAGTAGTGGCAGTGGTAGTGGTAGTGGGGGCAGAAACCGGGAAGACCTGCTCCCTGCCTTGAAGACCTTTTTCCACCTGGCCTGGGAGAGTGGGACCTGGACTGACTCCAGCTACAAAAGCTGAAGCCGTTGTTGAACAGACTCTGCAGCTGGAGTGCTGGTTAGGGGTTTTTGCTGTTGGGTTTGTTGCTGTTGTTGAAATTAAATTTTTGTATCTTTATTTTAGATTTGGGATTTATGTGGAAATTGTTCAATTTGGTGGTGTACTTTAGATGTTTTGTTGTTTATGACTACTTTTGCCTGCTTTTTATGTTATATGCTGCCTTGAGCATGGTTTTAACTCTGGGAAGGTGGCATAGAAATAAAACAATCGATTGATTGATTGATCTAAAAACTTGCAGGAGAGCAGTGCGGCAGTGAATACGTTTTTTCCCCTGTGGCAAAATGTGTAGTACCAGCACTGAAAACAAACAAAAAAATATTATCCGAGCAGTATAGCACTAACTCTGAAGACAAGATCAGTTCTGTAAATGATGAAGGACAAACTTTGGAAAATGGAAAGCAACTGGAATTTGGAAAGGGAGGAGGGAGGAAACAGAGAAGGAGGAACTCCATCCCTGAAACTTGAGGCCCAGAAGTATCTTCATCTTTGGCTGAGAGCCAGTATTTTTATTCTCTGTTTCTGAGATGCTGGTTTTAATTACAGAAAAAGCTGCCTATTTGGTTCCCATCCATCTTGATCTCCACTATGCAATCTCTTTGCTATTAATCAACTTGACCAAAAGCCAGCAAGACACCTCCACCGAATTTTATTTTTTAAAATCAGGTGTGGGGTGGAAAGAGAGGGAGAGAGGGAGGGAGGAAGTCCAAGCTTGGCAGGGGAATGTCTTCTAGCCAGGGTCGCCATGAGAAGAAACCCACCTTCATGGAGGGCTAAGGGCCAGAGCTGGATCTGGCAGCACACTCAAAGGATTAATCAGCAAAGGGGGGGGGGGTCAGAAGCCACAAGGAAGTTAGATTAGAGGAACCATTGGGGTGATCTTCCAAGAGCAGCTCAATGCCAGGACAATCATCTACCTTGCAGGGTTGTTGTTTTTAGGTTTTAAGAAGCAGTTACTTGCCAAAGAATGGATGCTTTTGAATTCTGGTGCTGGAGGAGACTCTTGAGAGTTCCATGCACTGCAAGAAGATCAAACCTCTCCATTCTGAAGGAAATCAGCCCTGAGTGCTGACTGGAAGGACAGATCCTAAAGCTGAGGCTCCAATACTTTGGCCACCTCATGAGACGAGAAGATTCCCTGGAAAACACCCTGATGTTGGGGAAAATGAAGGGCACAAGGAGAAGGGGACGACAGAGGGTGAGGTGGTTGGACAGTGTTCTCGAAGCTACAAACATGATCTGACCAAACTGCGGGAGGCAGTGGAAGACAGGAGGGCCTGGCAAGCTCTGGTCCATGGGATCACGAAGAGTCGGACACGACTAAATGACTAAACAACAACAACAACAAGTGGAACATTTTCTTCAATTCATTACCGTAATTCATGGAGGAGAGAGCTATCAGTGGCCACAGTTGAGGGCAGCAATGCTTCTGTACCCCAGTTTCTGGAAACCACAGGAGTGGGGAGTGCTTTTATACTTAAATCCTGCTTGTGGGTTTCTCTAGAGACATTTGTTTGGCCACCGTGAAAATGGGACGCTGGACTAGAAGGGCCACTGGCCTGATCCAGCAGGTTTTTGTTACGTCCTTAGCCTTACACAAGACACTGCTCTGACCCTCAGTTCCCCATCTGCAACAAGGGTATCACATCCACGTCCCGTCTTACAGGGTTGTCATGAAGATTATAAAACACCAGTGCACACAAACTGCTGTGAACGTCGTGAAAGTACTATGCAGATGCAAAACGCTGTTCTTAAACCCAGCCATCTAGTAATAACAGGTTTGTTTGCTTTTGCCAGTTAATGAAGATGGTTTTTATTCCAGTAGGCTTTTGTTTGCATGCGGCAGAAAATGGTTTTGTGCTTTTGCTTTTAACTCCCGACCCTTTATCTTTGGTTGATTGTTTTGTATTGTTGCGTTTACAAAATGGCAACGTTTAAAGGTTGCAAGCACCCTGAGTGGAGCTGTGCAAGAGCGAACGCTTAAGTAAACAAACATGGATCTCTCATCAGCTTTCGATAGTACTCAGAAGCCCACCCTGCAGAAACTTTTAGTGTGGCTGCTCCTGCTCTGTGGAACAGCATCCCTGTTGAGTTATGACAAGCGCCTACTGTGTGCACTTTCTAGAAACAATAAATGAGTCTTTGCCCCAGGTGTCTATTTTATATTGTTTTAGATTTGTTTCAAAAGTATTGGATGATTTTTTTGTGTGTGTTTAACTTGTTTTGCTCTTTTTATAGTGCATCGCTTTGAGAGGATTGTGTAGAGGGTGATGAATCATAGAGTTGGAAGGTACCCCAGGGTCATCTAGTCCAACCCCCTGCCATGCAGAAATCTCAGCTAAAGCATCCAGGACAGAGGGCCACCCAACCTCTGCTTAAAAACCTCCAAGGAAGGAGAGTCCACAGCCTTTAGAGGGAATACATTCCACTGTCAAACAGCTCTTACGGCCACAAAGTTCTTATTCGTGTTTAGCTGGAATCTCCTTTCTTTTAACTTGAAGCCATGGGTTCGAGTCCTGCCCTCCAGAGCAGGAGGAAACAAGGTTGCTCTGAATCCAAAAGAGGAGATATGAGAGCCATCTTTCAAGATTTAAAGGGTTGCCACATGGAAGATGGAACAACCTTGTTTCCTCCTGCTCTGGAGGGCAGGACTCGAACCCATGGCTTCAAGTTAAAAGAAAGGAGATTCCAGCTAAACGACAAGAATCCACCAACAGCATATGAATCAATATAGAATCATAGAATCATAGAATCCTAGAGTTGGAATAGACCACAAGGGCCATCGAGTCCAACCCCCTGCCAAGCAGGAAACACCATCAGAGCACTCCTGACATATGGTTGTCAAGCCTCTGCTTAAAGACCTCCAAAGTAGGAGACTCCACCACACTTCTTGGCAGCAAATTCCACTGTCGATCAGCTCTTACTGTCAGGAAGTTCTTCCGAATGTTTAGGTGGAATCTTCTTTCTTGTAGTTTGGATCCATTGCTCCGTGTCTGCTTCTCTGGAGCAGCAGAAAACAACCTTTCTCCCTCCTCTATGTGACATCCTTTTATATATCTGAACATGGCTATCATATCATATCATATCATATCATATCATATCATATCATATGGTGAACCTGATTCAAAAACACCCACCCACCCCACTCATTCACACACGAAAACAAAGTTCAACACGGCCAGTCACAAACAAGCAACCGTACCCTAGTCCAGGGGTCTGCAACCCGTGGCTCCGGAGCCGCATGTGGCTCTTTTACACCTTTGCCGCGGCTCCGGGGTGGATATTAGCGAGGGGAGGAGGCGCATTGTGCGCCCCGACACTCATCACTGTGGCGGGCGCTGTACTGGCTGTGACGTCGCATGGGGGCGGTGCGTGCGTTAGTCACGCACCGTCCCGACGTCACCTTCCCACCCACCTGCCCGCTACATTGTAAGGGGCATGTACGCTGGTCACTGCATTGAAAGGGGGCATGTACGCTGGTCACTGTTTTGAAGGGGAGTGAAGAACACACACACACAAAAAGGTAACTCGTTAATTTAATGTTTATTTCTATGAGGAGGAGTAATTCTGAGGGGTCAAACAAAGAAATAATAAAAAGTGACAAAAAAGTTATTTTTATAATGACGAGTTTTGCGGCTCCCAGTTTTTTTTTCTTTGGAAACAGGTCCAAGTGGCTCTTTTTGTCTTAAAGGTTGCAGACCCCTGCCCTAGGCCAACCACAATTTCTTTCACCACCAAAGGAACACATAATAATAAATTAGTAGTAGTAGTAGTAGTAGTAGTAGTAGTAGTAGTAGTAGCACCCCGCCCATCTGGCTGGGTTTCTCCAGCCACTCTGGGCGGCTTCCAACAAAGATTAAAAATACATAAAAATGTCACACATTAAAAACTTCCCTGAACACAAGCGAATAGCAAAGAGAACCTGCAGAAACGACGCTGACACAAAAACTCACACATACATTAAGCAAAATAGAAATATTGCCTCCCGACCCCACCCCCACCCACCATGCCCCCCTCCACCTCTTCTCCCCTTTCCCCCTTCCTAATGTAACCCTAAGGTCTCAACAAATGAAACTGACCTATGGAAAATGTAACTTGAAAAAAAGAGACATTGCACATACCTTTGTAAACCAAGAAAACTTTAAGAAAATTAAAGTAACTGCAAAAGAAAAAGAAAAAAATAAAGCAGTCCAACCAAAAGCAGAAGGGGGGGGGGAGGCCAGAGGCTTTCAAACCAGCAGGCAGCTGACAGACATGAAGGGAACAGATCAAGATTTCTGGAAAAGGACATATGCAAAAGATGGAGACGGGGGGAGGCAGAAGGAGGCTTTGAAATCTTTGGTTTCATGAGCATGCAAAGGAGGCACACGAGACAAAGGCAGCATCACACGGAACGCTTTGGGTTTGAAGTCGCGGCATTTGTGATTCTCACATGAGGGGGCTCCAGGAGCCATCAGAAGATGGGCAGCAGGTGAGATCCAGGTGCTCACATTTGAATGAGGCCAGGAGGCAGAGTCTGCATGAGACCCATGGCCAACCTTTCCCCCAACCCACACTGAGCAGCGTCGGACCCACAGCACTCGAGAAGGGGGCATCCCTCTCTCCTCCCAGGTTCAAGAGCTGATTAATCCCCTAACTGCTGCTGTTCAGCTCTGTGTGGAAATGTCTCTTGAATGATTCTAAATAAAGTTCATTGGTAATTAATATGACAGCTTGTTAGCACAGAACTGGCCAGTGGCATTATTAGCTATTTAAAAATTATTCTGATAGGTGTTTCAACTGCGCCGTTGCTTCCAGCCTTTATGTATTTATAAAAATGCCTTTCCAAATAAAATATTCTATTTTTAAAATGCTATGCTTGTCCTAAAAGTTCACTGATCTGCAGGAAAAATTCCATCCATAAACAAATCAAAATTTTGAAATAGGCTGGGCAAACTCCGGCCCTCCACTTAGCTACCTTGGCCCCATTAAAAAAACAAAAACTTTGGAGGTTATTAGTTCAAGCCATTGGGAAGAGTGATCTGTCCACCACCCCTAGTAGGCTGCTTGTGTGTTGGTGAGGAGGGTGGGTGTGGGAAAAAATGGGATGTCAGAGGGAAAGAGGGAGAATGAAAAGGGGATGGATTCCACGACCTCAGAGTCCAGTAGCAATCAAAACTCAGAGGCTGTAAAGTCTCCTGCTAAGGAACCGGACCAGGTTAGGGCTCTGAGTTGGGGGCTGATGGCCCACAGAACCACCTCCTATACCTCTGAAACCTGTAGGTGCAGATACTGGACCTTCACAGGGATCTTCCGCTGAGGCTGAGGAACCATAAGAACACGAGAAGAGCCTGCTGAATCAGACCAATGTCCCATCGAGTCCAGAATCCTGTTCTCGCAGTGACTGAACAGATGCCCCTTTGGGGAAACCCAGAAGCAGAATTCAAGCCCAAGAGTCCTCTCCTCTCCTGTTTTCCAGCTACTGATGTCCAGAAGCATTATTGCCTCCAGCCGTGGAAGCAAAGCATAGCCATCGTGTCTAGTAGTCATCACCAGCCCTCTCCTCAGCGAATTTGTCCAACCCTCTTTTGAAGCCATCCAAGTTGGTGATCATCACAAACTCCTGTGGGAGTGAGTTCCATAGTTTAAGTCTGAGCTGTGTGAAGGACTTTTTTCTGATTTGTCCGGAGCCTTCTAATACAGTCATACCTCATGTTACTATTGCTTCAGGTTGAGTGTTTTCAGGTTGCGTTCACCGCTCGCACATGCACAGACACGCAAAATGACATCACGTGTATGCGCAGAAGTGGCAAATCGCAACCTGCAGACGCGGGTTGCATTCCTTTCAGGTTGTGAACGGGCCTCCAGAATGGATCCTGTTCACAACCAGAGGTACCACTGTATTCAGCTTCATTGGATGTTCGGAAGTTCTAGTATTAAAAGTGAGAAAAACCTTTCTCTATCCATTTTCACTGCATCTTGCCTCCTTTTATAAACTTCTATCATGTCACCTCTTACTCACCATTTTTCTCTATTAAAAAAGTCCCAAACACTGCAACCTTTCTTCATCGGATCGTCCTTCTAACCCCTCAATCATTTTGGCAGCTCTTTTCTGAAGAACCAACTGCCTCAAACAGGGTCTTACTAGTCCAGGAGCACAGGGCATGCACCAAGTGAGAGGTTGTGGGACAGAGAAACGCCCATCTTCAGCCCAGAGGGTTGGCACTTTTGGAATCTGAAGTTATCCACAAGGGAGCAGAGGCAGGAAAAGGCTCCGTCTGGGAAGGTTGCTGGAGCGAATTGTTCGCTTGGAGCTGTCCATGGTTCTGCAACTCCTGACCTGCCTTGTCCTGTAGGACTGGAACAGAGAAGGACAGTGACCCTGCCCGCTTTGGGATCTGATCCTGTCTGCCTCATTATCAGCATATTAACCAGGAGGTTAATGCATGCTGGGTGAACATCAAACCATTGGGCAATAGTGTGCACTTGTCTAATTCCCAGACCCAGGATCCATGGGACAAAGAGGAAGAGTTCTTTCCAATCCTTTCTGTGGGGTCACTGGTGCTACCTGGAAATATGCCCAGGAGAAAGGAGGGAGATGATCCTTTTCTTATTAGGAATCTTTTCTGCTCAGTCCATGTTGATTTGGCTATTTGGTTTAATCTTCTCAACTGGTTTCCCCACCCCCTGCAGATATTCATTGCCCCCTGCAGATATTCATTGCCGCCGGGACCACATAACACCGGTCCTGAGAGATCTGCATTGGCTCCCAGTACGTTTCCAAGCACAATTCAAAGTGTTGGTGCTGACCTTGAAAGCCGTAAACGGCCTCGGTCCAGTATACCTGAAGGAGTATCTCCACCCCCATCGTTCAGCCCGGACACTGAGATCCAGCGCCGAGGGCCTTCTGGTGGTTCCCTCATTGTGAGAAGTAAGGTTACAGGGAACCAGACAGAGGGCCTTCTCGGTAGTGGCGCCCACCCTGTGGAACACCCTCCTTTCAGATGTGAAGGAAATAAGTAGCTATCCTATCTTTAAAAGACATCTGAAGGCAGCCCTGTTCAGGGAGGTTTTTAATATTTAACGCTGTATTGTTTTTAATACTTTATTGGGAGCCGCCCAGAGTGGCTGGGGAAACTCAGCCAGATGGGCGGGGTATAAATAAATTATTATTATTATTATTATTTAGTAAAAATAACCTTTCCCCATGTCAATCTTGTGTCTCGAGCCTTCTCTAAGGGTGTGATGGCAATAACGTTTGTTCAAGGTGGCACCAGCCTCTCTGTTCCTTTATGATATGCAAATACAACGTCTTATCTCTGATGAAATCTCAGGAGCAAGCCTAAATTCTGCGGCTGAGGGGAGTCTGCGGGTGGGCCAGTGTGAGAACCTATCAATCAAACAAAGCAGGGCTTTGGGTGGGGAGGGGTGATATCTGCATTTGGGGGCGGAAATTAGGTGGCCCAGGAGGCCAAATCATCTCCTTCTCCGAGACATTTAATTTTATTTTATTGTCTCTTCCCAACTATTTGCAAGTTGCTAAAGCAAAATTACCCTGTCAGGCCCATAACGTGAGCTGTTGAGAACAAAAGGAAAAGCAATTATGAATTTACCCATCTTCACAAAACACCAGAGGATCAAAGGAAGGGGCTTTGTTCCTCTTAGCAGCTGCTGGATCCTCGGGGAAGTGAAAGCCATTCATTTCTCCCCTGGAAGGAGCTGGCTGAGGGATACCGTTTGCCACACACCACCTCCTTTCTTAAAAATGTTTGGTTGCCATGTTAATTCTGGGAAGGGCTCCAGCTGAGTGACAGGTCAGCTGCTCTGCATGCAGAAGATCTCAGGTTGAATCCCTAAAACATCTCCAAGTAGGTTTGGCAACGCCACCTCTTTGAAACTCTGAGAAGCTGCTTCTGGTCAGTGTGGACCAGTGTGGAGCTAGATTGATCATGTTCTCTGCAACCACGCCACTACAGCAGCAAGAACGTTGATCGCACAAAATTGGAAGACTGGAGAAATACCAACTAAAGAACAATGGCAAGAGAAGTTGATGAACTATGCAGAACTGGCCAAAAAGACAGACAGATTAAGAGAAAAAGACAACAGTGGCTTTGAAAAAGAATGGGAACCATTTATATTATACTTGCAGAAACAAAGAAAGTCTATGGACTTGATGGCAGGATTTAAATAAACATTCACATCGTTAGTATTAGAAAATGTGTAGAAAATAGCGAAATAATATGGTGTATTTATTTTTATGTTTTTAGGATTGATGTTATTGTATAAATATGTTATTAGTAGCTTTTCCTTTTAAAAGGGCAGCAAAGTGGGGGAAAGGAGAAACAAAACAGAAGCGGAAGTTGGGGGAAGCCCAGGAGGGGAGGGAGGAAGGAATGCATAGTAAATGTTATGAATATGAGATGTATGTAATGAATGAAAAAGAAAAATGAATAAAAAAAAATGGGGGGGGGGAGATAATGTTCTCTGCAGCCTTTCATCCATCGCTGTCCAGTCTAATGCTGCCAGTTCAGAAATGAACAGGGCTCTTTCCCTGACTGGATCTTAGCACAAAAGGGGGCTTTGCAGGATTATAATGTCCTGTGTCCAGTTGAAGGAGGATGTTGACAAGCTGGAAGGTGTGGAGAGGAGGGCGACCAAGATGACCAAGGGTCTGGAAACCAAGCCTGATGAGGAATGGTTGAAGGAGCTGGTAATGTTTAGCCTAGGAAAGAGGAGACTGAAAGGAGATATGAGAGCCATCTTCAAATAACGTAGGGTTACCAGACGTCCCTGTTTCCCAGGGACAGTCCCAAGATTTGTGAATAAGTCCCCGGACAAATTCCATCCCTGGAATGTCCCCGGATTTCATCTAATGTCCCCAGGAAATGCAGCAGCGGCAGTCTCAGGAGCCCGGAGCAGTTGGCTCTGGCTGGCTTCAGGAGCTGTTCGGAGGTCCCCATATGATGGTGGTGCAGGGGCTCAAAGACGCAGCTTCCGGGCTGCCTCCACCTTCCCTGACCCCAGCAACTCAGCTGGGAAGGGAGGCTTCATGCTGCCTACCAGAGCAGCCTCACAACTCCTACTTGCGTGCAAGAAGGAAGGGGTGGGGATCTCTCCGTTAGGCAATGGGAAGACTCCCTTCCCAGTTGAGGGATCCCCGCCCCCTCATCCTTGCACGCAAGTAGAAATGGGATTGGGGCTACTCCAATGGGAAGGGAGGCATCGCGCTGCCCAAGCCTTGCCGTCTTCCATGCCTGACCCAACACGCACCGCTTCCCCACCACCAAACCAACAACTCAGGGGCTGCCCAGGTTCATGGAGAAAGGAGATAGAAGCTTCGGAGGAAGGGGAAACGTGGCGGTTGAGGTCAAGGTGGTGGCGTCCCTCTGCCACCGCCATCGCTGCAACATCAACATCCCAAACATGTATTTATTTATTAAAATGTCCCCAGATTCATTGAAAAAAAATCTGGTAACCTTATCTTAACGGCTGTCACATGGAAGATGGAGCAAGCCTGTTTTCTCCTGTTCTGGAGGGTAGGACTCAAACCGATGAATTCAAGTTTTAAAGAAGGAGATTCCGGCTAAACATGAACTTTATGACAGTAAGAGCTGTTTGACAGCGGGATGGACTTTCTTGGAAGATGCCGAACTCTCCTTCCTTGGAGGTTTTTATGCAGAGCTTGGATGGCCGTCTGTCAGGGATGCTTTAGCTGAGATTCCTGCATTGCAGAGGGTTGGACTTAAAGACCCTTGGGGTCCCTTCGAAGTCTACAATTCTCTGATTCTCTGACTCTCTGCAGTTTGGGCTGGTTTGGGGCGAAACAGGCCAGATGAAATAAGTGTGAAGCTGCAGCAAGAGCAAATTTACAGTCCCCTGGAGGAATTTTCCTTTCCTACCTACAGCATTGCTTTGAAATACAGTACTGAGAGTGAAAAGGCGAAGATAGTTTGAGGCTGGGGAGGAGAGGATGGCCCTGAAAGGAAAAGGCTGGGAAGCTGAAGCAAACTGAGAAATGAGCAGGAGACGGGGAGCTGTGCCATGCTGGACCAGACTCAAAGTCAATCGGGTGAAGGGGTTCTCAAAGTGGGCAATGCCACCTTCAGGGGGGTGGTGGGGTTATTTCATAGAATCATAGAATCATAGAGTTGGAAGAGACCACAAGGGCCATCGAGTCCAACCCCCTGCCAAGCAGGAAACACCATCAGAGCACTCCTGACATATGGTTGTCAAGCCTCTGCTTAAAGACCTCCAAAGTAGGAGACTCCACCACACTCCTTGGCAGCAAATTCCACTGTCAAACAGCTCTTACCGTCAGGAAGTTCTTCCTAATGTTTAGGTGGAATCTTCTTTCTTGTAGTTTGGATCCATTGCTCCGTGTCCACTTCTCTGTAGCAGCAGAAAACAACCTTTCTCCCTCCTCTATGTGACATCCTTTTATATATTTGAACATGGCTATCATATCACCCCTTAACCTCCTCTTCTCCAGGCTAAACATGCCCAGCTCCCTTAGCCGTTCCTCATAAGGCATCGTTTCCAGGCCTTTGACCATTTTGGTTGCCCTCCTCTGGACACGTTCCAGTTTGTCAGTGTCCTTCTTGAACTGTGGTGCCCAGAACTGGACACAGTACTCCAGGTGAGGTCTGACCAGAGCAGAATACAGTGGCACTATTACTTCCCTTGATCTAGATGCTATACTCCTATTGATGCAGCCCAGAATTGCATTGGCTTTTTTAGCTGCCACGTCACACTGTTGACTCATGTCAAGTTTGTGGTCAACCAAGACTCCTAGACTCCTATTTGGGGGAGCACCAGAAGCAGGACCCTCCAAGAATGTTGACCACTTATTTACAATGGGGCAGGGAGTACGGAGAGCAAATCTCTTTCCTTGCTTCCCATTTGAAGTTTTGCTGCTCTTATTGCTTTGAAAGGTATTTCATTTCATCATGTTTGCATTTACGTTTCTGAGTTGTCAGAAGATAGCCAATTATTGGTAACAGCCATTGATTATCTTATAAAGTAGCAACTGTACATCTGCGGTACTTGGAAGTTTTCGCATGTTTGGTTAAGTAGTTATAAACACATATTTTATGCTATAAATTTCCTGCACCCTTATGTTTTTGTTAGAAAGGATGCATAAAAATACTGTTCATGCAATATTCCTTGCTGAATTTTACTCTGCTATTATCTTCTTTAGTGAGTCATGCAAACAGATACTCAGAATAAAGCTTTTCATAGAGTTGGGTAGGGGGCACTGGGAATGAGTTTATGGAACCAAGGGAGCGGGGGTCTAAAAAAGTTTGGGAGCCACTGATGTGGTCTGGAATCTGGGTGACCTCGGGGAAGCGCACAAGGAAGGAAGGAAGGACAGCAATTGCTTTCCCCTGTTTCTCTGCAGCATCAGGGATATAGTGCCTCTGAACATGGAGGTTCTACGACAAATAAATTGGCTGATCTCATCTAAGTTAGGGATGGACTGTCAATCACTTTACTGTCTGTGTCATTTTTGCATGTGTTGGTTCATAAGATAGGTCAGTCGTATATCCATGCTAATCTGTGAATTTGCTCTTTGTAAAAAATCTGGATGTAAACTTAGAATCACAGAATTGTAGAGTTGGAAGAAACATCAAAGGCCATCCAGTCAACCCCCCCCCCCTTGCAATTCATGAATCCAACACCTTTCAAAGTCATCTGTTCCACTGTCAAACCCTCAGACCTTCCTACTGTTTAGTCGGAATTTCCTTTCTCATCCTTTGAATTCATTGGTTTTGGTCCTGCACTCTGGAGCAGGAGAAAACAAGCTTGCTCCTCCTTCATGGGACAGTCCTAGATATTTGAAATTGGCTACCCTATCAAGGGACGCAGGTGGCACTGTGGGTTAAACCACAGAGTCTAGGACTTGCCAATCAGAAGGTTGGCGGTTCGAATCCCCGCGACAGGGTGAGTTCCTGTTGTTCAGTCCCAGCTACTGCCAACCTAGCAGTTCGAAAGCACATCAAAGTGAAGTAGATAAATAGGTACCGCTCTGGTGGGAAGGTGAATGGCGTTTCCATACGCTGCTCTGGTTCACCAGAAGCAGCTTAGTCATGCTGGCCACATGACCCAGAAGCTGTATGCCGGCTCCCTTGGCCAATAAAGCGAGATGAGCGCCACAACCCCAGAGTCAGCCACGACTGGACCTAATGCTCAGGGGTCCCTGTCCCTTAAAATGTATTTTATGATACATGATCCTGTCCCTTAAAATGTATTTTATCTCAATACACCTTCTGCAATGCATTTTGGTCCATTTTCTGAGCTGAGAACCAGATCAAAAAATTTGGAGACGTGCAAATTCCTAAGGGCGGTTATGTTCCAATTCTTGCATTTGCCCAGGAGTTGTAAGTCAGGTTGATTCACTTAAAATTGCAGACCAAACATAGACCTCTCCCACCCCTAATTTAAGCCTGCAGACATCACTTCATCTTCTGGTAGTGGATTCTTTAAGTTGATTATGCATTACGAAAAGCATGGGAACCTTATAGATAAAGCACACACAGCCAGCTGAGTTGTAAGGAAAGGTTATCAGCAGCTTAAAAAATACACTAATTCCAAGTGACCTCGGGCAGCCCATCCATATTCCTAATAAAAGTGGGAGATTTTCTCCCAAATGAAGAGAGAACGGAACAGATCTTTTCAGCACTCAGCATCAACCCAAGACATACTTCCCAGGGTTTTGTTTTAAACCCGTGAAAGGGGTTAAGTTGGAGGTTAATCAAATAATGAGTGGCCTGGCAGATGTTAATGGAAAACAGCTGTTCCTCCTCTCCATCCTCCAAGATGAATTGGCAGCAGTGAGAGGGGTCAAGGTCACCAATGAAACACATGGGCCAGTTTTGGAAGGGGCAAGAGGAAATCTTTGCTCCCTCCCTCTGTGCATAACTGATCTGTGGAACCTGCTGCCACTGGGAAATGGTGGTAGAGACAGCCATATGTCAAAATCTAGCACCCTGTGCCCTGACCTCATTTCCTGCAAGGCAGCTGGAATTGGCAACTCTCTGGAAGAGACTCTGGTATAGCCAAAAAGGATGCTCTTATTACAGATGCAAATATAGACCAAGTTGTTCAAGTCTGACTTTGAGAGTTGTGCCATACACATACATTTGCCACTTGACTAAGGCAAGGAGTAAGGAGGCACTGGGTTTAGGAAGGAGGGTTGAGGACTCTGACAGCATCCTATAGTTCTCCATCCCACTTCCCAAAGCCTAGAGGGAGGGCTCTAGGACCCTGCCAGAGCCTCACACCTCCTTCCCAAAGCTTCTGTGTCAAAGTACTCTTGCGGCCCACATGGACTGTTCTGATATTGGCACTTGTTTTCTGGATCCCGCACCCTCCAGGAATGTTAATCTGGTGGACGACGTGGTCCTTTTATGACCTGACTGTCACCATGACTGCTTGCTTGGTTACCCAACCTCATAATCTATATATATTTTATATAAAGTGTCTTAAATTATGAGGCCTTGTTCCATAATTTTTTTCAAAAGGTGGTTTCCTGCCTACAGGGCCACAATCTAAATGTCATCCTTTTGACATTATTGGAGCGGCCTGGATTTATCTAGCAGTTGGAGAGCAGCTACCACACCCCTTTGAAACCGAATAAATAGCTCCTAAGAGGCTAGATTCCCAGCTCCCCTGGTCTTTTGAGCACAAATTGTCACAACTGTGCATCATACAAACTTACCTTACATCCAGTAACTGGGTTGAGTTCTGGGCACTACAACTTAAAGAGGATATTGTTACAAAATCCTAGTATCCTCAACTCTCTGCCAAGCAGTGGCAAGAGCCTACGGGGTCCCAGGCACACATACAGGGTCTGTGTCCTGTTGGAGAATAGAAGACATAGCAGGGATTGTCATGCTTTAAGAAATAGGGTTTATTCAGCTATTTACACCTTCAGTCTGCAGGGAGAGAGTCCAGATCTTACAGCATGACCCAAGGCATTGCAGGCAACTTGCCTCCTTCTCCAAGATTTTACTTTCTTTCTATTTCTATGCCGCTTTTTATTCAAATAAATCCCAAAGCGGCTTACAAACAAAAGATAAAAATAACAGAAAGGAACATCACGAATACAGCATGAATCGTATCGAATATTTAGCAAATCATCAGTAAAACAATCCCAAATCCCAAATAAAACAGTTGCCATCTATGTAAAACTATTAACAAAACAACTAAAGAATAACCTAAACATCACAGTTACATCAAAAATTATATTATAGGAGTCACAAAGTACGACAGCATCCATATATATAAAACAACATTAACAACATTAACAAAATAGCAACAATACAAAGCCCTGTTGAATTTGTACATGTGCTCTAGCAAGATGGATCTCAGCCTTGATTCCTCCTCCTTCAGCCCAGAAGCTACTACTTCAAAACTCCCTTTTCCTGTCTCCTCAAACACACAGTTACCCTGGCATCCTTTGTGATATCTGACTCCCTAGGCCAGGGGTCCCCAACCTGCGGCCCATGGGCTGGAAGCAGCCCACGGAGGCCGTTTAACCGGCCCTTGAGCCACCCCTGAACCGAGCCACCCACTCAATGAGTCTCCACACACTGCACTAAACCGGCACAGGGCGGCATGGGGACTCTCTTTCGCAGCTCTGGAAATTGCTTCTGCACATGCCCAGATGCTGGAAATCGCTTCTGCACAGGCATGATTGTCTGTGTCTTGGCATGCGCAGAAGCGATTTCTGGCACCACGGACATGCGCAGACGTGATACATGCGCAGATGTGATTTCCAGTGTCACGCTGCGCAGGTCTGGCCCAATGGAGGATCTCCACAGGAGTGATCCGGCCCATGCCCGATAAGCCTTGCCGACCCTGCCATTAGAATCATAGAATCATAGAATCATAGAGTTGGAAGAGACCACAAGGGCCACCGAGTCCAACCCCCTGCCAAGCAGGAAACACCATCACAGCACTCCTGACATATGGTTGTCAAGCCTCTGCTTAAAGACCTCCAAAGTAGGAGACTCCACCACACTCCTTGGCAGCAAATTCCACTGTCAAACAGCTCTTACTGTCAGGAAGTTCTTCCTAATGTTTAGGTGGAATCTTCTTTCTTGTAGTTTGGATCCATTGCTCCGTGTCCGCTTCTCTGTAGCAGCAGAAAACAACCTTTCTCCCTCCTCTATGTGATATCCTTTTATATATTTGAACATGGCTATCATATCACCCCTTAACCTCCTCTTCTCCAGGCTAAACATGCCCAGCTCCCTTAGCCGTTCCTCATAAGGCATCGTTTCCAGGCCTTTGACCATTTTGGTTGCCCTCCTCTGGACACGTTCCAGTTTGTCAGTGTCCTTCTTGAACTGTGGTGCCCAGAACTGGACACAGTACTCCAGGTGAGGTCTGACCAGAGCAGAATACAGTGGCACTATTACTTCCCTTGATCTAGATGCTATACTCCTATTGATGCAGCCCAGAATTGCATTGGCTTTTTTAGCTGCCGCGTCACACTCTTGGCTCATGTCAAGTTTGTGGTCAACCAAGACTCCTAGATCCTTTTCACATGTACTGCTCTCAAGCCAGGTGTCCCCCATCTTGTATTTGTGCCTCTCATTTTTTTTGCCCAAGTGCAATACTTTACATTTCTCCCTGTTAAAAGATCTCCCTTGGCCAAAAGACCCTTCTACAACACCCTTTTGTAATGCTAACAGCTCTGCTCTTAAGACCAGCCATTCAGACTGGTTTGTATAAGCCAGCCCAGGCACTCTTTTGCAGCTTGCATTCTCCCTTCGTACCACAAATTACCAAAATCCTAGCACTGATTGATTTCTAGTTTTATCCTGTCTATAACAATATTAACAAGCTGGAAGGTGTGCAGAAGAGAGTGGCAGAGACAATCAAGGATCAGGAAATGAAGCCTTATGAGGAACAGTTGAAGGAACTGGGAATGTTTAGCTGCGAAAAGAGAAGACTGGGAGGAGATATGATAGTCAGTTTCCAATATCTCAAGGGCTGTCATATGGAAGAGGCAACTAGCTTGTTTTCTCCTGCTCTGGAGGGTAGGACTCGAACCCATGGCTTCAAGTTACAAGAAAGGAGATTCAACTAAACATGAAGGAGACCTTTCTGGCAGTAAAAGCTGCTCAACAGTGGAACGGACTCCCTTTGGAAGGTGGTGGAGTCTATTTCCTTGGAGGTTTTTAAGCAGAGGTTGGATGCTTTAGCTGAAATTCCCGCATTGCAGAGGGTTGGGCTAGATGACCCTTGGGATCCTTTCCGACAGTTTTATGATTCTGTGAATTAAAGCATTGAATCAGCTTGCCTCATTTAGACCAGCAGCAGTTCCCTGAGGTCCCAGGAAGGGAGAGAGAGATGATGAGAGGGGGGTTATCACCATCATCATCTAATATATCTATATTCTACCTTTCTACCAAGCTGGGATTCAGGGCTTTTCGTCCCTGCATCCCCCTTTTTAATTGGAAAGTTGGTTTGTCGGAGATTATTTTGTTGGTCCCGTTCAAGAGGCGAACTGTTTTCTCCTTAAACAAAAACAAGATGAAACCACAGTCTTTGGGGGAATTAAATATATGAGTGTGGCAGGGCATCCTCCCTGGTTAAACATTTCAAATTACATTGTACTGGCAGCACTACAAGAGAGGAGCTGGCATCGTAACGCAACAAGACGCTTTCTCTCCAAAGCTGATTTATGGCTCACACCATCCTCTCTTCACAGTTCAACTCATAAATTGCACCTTGACGGGAACAGAGACATGGTGTTATCTTTGCCGACACGCCTCGGTCTCTATCAACGCAACTGACCCCAGGAAGGAGACCAGAGGCCAGGGCATGAACACACCCCTTTGCACAACCGCAGAGACTCTCCCCCTGAAGCAATTTGGCTACACTGAGTCCAGGAGTTTTCAGCCGCCTGCTAGATTCACAACTTTGTTAAAAGGAGAATGTCCTGGGGAAATCACACATCAAAGAGGAACCACATGTAGTTCAGCCTCAGCAGGTTTTTTCTTTCTCTTGCAAAGGACCATCGGACGAGGGATGGAGCGGACAGAGCTCAGTGGTTAGAGCAGCTGCTTTTCATGTAGAAGGTCCCAGGTTCAGTTCCTGACATCTCCAAGTTGAGCTGGGAGAAACCTGAAAAGCTGGAGAGCCTCTGCCATCGTTCTGCCCGGACACTGAGGTCCAGCGCCGAGGGTCTTCTGGCGGTTCCCTCACTACGAGAAGCTAAGTTACAGGCAACCAGGCAGAGGGCCTTCTCGGTGGTGGCACCCGCCCTGTGGAAAACTCCCACCAGATGTCAAAAGAGAAAAACAACTACCAGACTTTTAGAAGACATCTGGAGGCAGCCCTGTTTAGGGAAGCTTTTAATGTTTAATAGGTTATTGTATTTTAGTGTTCTGTTGGAAGCCGCCCAGAGTGGCTGGGGAAACCCAGCCAGAGTGCAGCGTATAAATAAATTATTATTATTATTATTATTATTATTATTATTATTATTATTATTATTATTATCATCATCATCTGCCAGTCATTGTTGGCAATACTAAGGTAGGTGGGACAATAATCTGACTCAGTCAGCTCCATATGTTCCCATGAAGGGAGTGCTTCTTCTACTACTACTTCTTCTTCTGTGATCCATCGTAGCCGAGTAAGATTGTCTTCCATGAACACGATGTGAACAATGAGTCTGTAAGTAACTGTGGTGGCCAATTCTGGATCCATACGTCCTTCCACAGTGGGGACATTGGTTTTCGGGTGGGAGTTGATCACGGTGTGGATTTGCCAAGCGTGCCTTCCTCTTAGCATGTTTCTCCCTTTCGTCCTGAGTTTGAATGTCTTCAAAGCCCACGACACCTTTGGTAAAGGCTGTTCTCCAATTGGAGCACTCACAGGCCAGTGTTTCCCAATTGCTGGTGTTTATACTACAATTTTTTAGGTTTGCCTTGAGACAGTCTTTGAACTTCTTTTGTTGACCACCAGCATTACGCTTTCCATTTTTAAGTTTGGAATAGACTAGTTGCTTTGGAAGACGATCAGGCATCCACACAACATGACCCGTCCAAAAAAGTTGATGTTGAAGAATCATTGCTTCAACACTGGTGATCTTTGCTTCTTCCAGTACACTGGCATTAGTTTGCCTGTCTTCCCAAGTGAGGTGTAAAATTTTTCAGAGACACCATTTGTCAGGGGTTCAGGAGCAGAGGCGAGGGCAAGGGAGGAAACAGAGAGCGAGGGGGAGGAGGCAGAAGAAAGGATGAGTGATGACGACGACCCGAGATCTCCGAGTCTTTCCAGTGAATCAGAAGATTCACAAAAAGGAGCACCAGTGGCCAGGGCAAGGGGGGAGACTAGGGGGACACCCCAGGAAGAAAGAGCCAGAGGGGACTCAGAGGGGAGCAGTTGGAGATCGGGACCAACGTCACCGCCAGAGAGTAGGAAAGAGGAAGAGCGCCAGGGATCAAGCGCTGGCAACTCGCAACAGGAGGGAGGGCATGAGTCAGGAGTGGCCACACCTTCATCGGGGAGCGAAGTGACGGTTAGACGGAAAGTGGAAGGTTGGGCGCGCGCGCCAAGTTCAAATGCACAGGAAGGTGGTGCAGTAGGCAGCCCGGAAAGGGAGCCAGGTCCTAAAGCCCGGCGCAAGGAGACAGGAGAGTCAGGGGGGTCAGCGTCAGAAGAATCCCGGAAGGAAGAGACCCAGGGGGGCAGAGGGACCCAGAGGAGAACTGTCAGGCGGAAAAGGTGGAGCAGGTCTAGGATATTAAGTTGGTGCGCAAGGGGCGGAGACTCAGACGGAGCTTCGCCGATCTAAGCATAAGACGTAGGGTTGCACGCAGCAGCTTGAGAATGGAGACTGTAACTCAATAAAGACTTTTATTTAACGATCGCTGGCTAGCGTGATCCTCTGTGAGCTAGGATCTGGAAGTAACCCTGACAGTAAGCTCCGTCTCATCAAATTGTGGGCATCCACGGCCTCGCGGAGAGGAGGGAAAGCGGGTGCCTACAAGAGAGCTCACGAACGGCAGACAATATGACGGCCGAACAGCAAATAACGGAACTCAGAGAAGCAGTTTCACGACTGAATGCCGAGGCGCTGGCGTCCAGGAAGAGAGAGGAGGAAGCAGCTGCCGCCTACAGGGATCTCCAGGTCAGGTTGGACGTGCTTACGAAGCAAGGGCAACAGACACCCAAATCAGAGGGGATTGGGTTGGGGAGACGCACAGGCGGTCTGGTCTCGCACTTCGATGGGAATTTGCAACAGTACCCCAACTTTAGAGCAGATGTAATGTGTGCACTGCAACTACTGCACAAAGACTTTAGAGATGAACAAGAGAAAGTGGGGTTCATCATGTCCCATTTGCATGGAGACGCAAAAGCATGGCTGCGCAATTTGTGGAGAGATAAGGATCCTGCGCTCCAAAATGCGGACGCCTTTATTAAAGCGATGGATGGCTGTTTTTTATCAAGCATTGACGTGGATCTTGCCCGAAAGGAGGTGCATGGACTAAGGCAAGGGAGGGCCAGCGTAAGGCAGTATCATGCCCGCTTTTTCGCTTTGGTCAGTGCCCTGGAATGGGACA
The DNA here is from genome assembly GCF_965113315.1 of Podarcis vaucheri. Taxonomy (NCBI): domain Eukaryota; kingdom Metazoa; phylum Chordata; class Lepidosauria; order Squamata; family Lacertidae; genus Podarcis; species Podarcis vaucheri. Next base: position 2,251,828 of record NC_138749.1, on the reverse strand, counting down.
GAGATTCGGCTCCTGTCAGAGACCTTTTTTGGGAGGGCTTGCACAACTCGGTTAAAGATGAGATTGCGAGGGGGGAGAGACCCCGGACCACGCAGGAGATCGTTCAGAGGGCGCTGGCGGTGGGGGTGCGGCTGGAAGAACGTCCGTGGAGCAGGGACGAAGGGCGCAGCGGGCGCGAACCAGCCAGGGGCTCCTCCTTCCTTCCCAGAGAAGCAGCGCGTGCGCAATCCACGCCTCCAACAGGGGGAGGGGTGGAACCGATGGAGGTTGGGAGTGCAAGGGCTCAGTCAGCAGCCAGAGCCCTAGCACCGGCAGCAGTGAAAGCGAAGCCTCCTAGAGGGAACAGGAAGTGTTATATCTGCGAGGATCCAGGGCATATGGCGAAAGAGTGTCCCCGGAGGCTCCACAAGCACACTGCAGCCTCAGCAATGGTGACTGCAGCAACGCAGCACGGAGAACCACAGCAGGGAAACGACGATGTCTGGCTGGAGGAAGAGGCACTGGGGCCCAGCCAGACGTGTCAGTGAAGCAGTCCCCAGAGATTTTACCGCCCATGGACCCCCTCCCGCCCAAGCCAGTAGTGAGGCTCACCGCATCGCTCCAGCTACCCAATGGAATCACCATGGACGTGCCAATCACCGTCGACTCGGGAAGCAATGCAGACTTCATAGGGCAGGACTTTGTCGACCGGCACGCTATACAGTTGCTGCCTGCCACGCTGCCCCTGCAGGTTGTCACGGTGGATGGCAGGGAGCTGTTAGGGGGGCAAGTGGTGAAGCAGACGCCACCTATGGTGCTGCGGCTTGGAAATCACAGGGAAATCATCAGCTTCAACGTCACTCAACTCTCGGACACGCCTATTGTATTGGGCATGAGTTGGCTGGACAAGCACAGCCCGACGCTGGCTTGGTACCAGAGGCAGCTGACCTTCGGCTCTTCCTTTTGTGCTGAACACTGCATCATGCCCCGGCAGGAAGGGGAGCAAGAGGAGTCACAGCTGCTGCTAGGCACGCTGCAAGCGATTCCCCACAAGTACGCAGAATTTTTGGAGGTTTTCTGCGAGAAGGAGGCAGACAAGCTACCCCCCCACAGACCATATGACTGCAAAATTGACCTGCTGCCGGGGGCGGCGCTGCCCAAAGGGAAGCTGTATTCCATGTCTGAAGACGAACTGCAGGAACTCAAAGAGTTCATAGATCATAATTTGAAGCGCGGTTTCATCCGAGAGTCCCAGGCAGCGGGGGGCAGTCCTGTATTCTTTGTGAAGAAGCGAGACACGCCCCAAAAAAGACTCGTAGTGGACTACCGCATTTTGAACAGTGTCACCAAGCCATCGGACTTCCCCATGCCCCGAATCGACGACCTCCTCGCGAAAGTACGCAAGGGCAGCGTGTTCACCAAGTTGGACCTGCGAGGGGCGTACAACCTCATTCGCATGCGGGAAGGAGATGAGTGGAAGACAGCCATGTTCACGCCCCTGGGCACCTACGAATATAGAGTTATGCCTTTTGGATTGCAAAATGGCTCCCACGTTTTTCAAGCTTTCATGCATCACGTGTTGGCGGGGCTCCTCTACAAGACGTGCGTCTGTTTCTTGGATGACATCCTGATCTTTTCGGAATCGCAGCAGGAGCATGACAGACACGTCAGGGAAGTGCTGAGCAGGCTCCAGCAACATAGGCTTTACGCCAAGCTGGAGAAGTGCCAATTCGACGTGACGGAGGTGGATTTCCTGGGCTACAAGTTGTCTGACAAGGGGCTCGCCATGGACAGTGCCAAGGTTCGAGCGGTGTTGGATTGGAAAAGCCCACGCAACCGGAAGGAGGTCCAACGGTTTGTCGGCTTCGCGAACTTCTATCGCAAGTTCATCAAAGGCTTCGCTATGCAGACAGCGGCCATCACGGACACGCTCAGTTCCAAGAAAAAGAAGTTCATCTGGACAGCGCAGGCGGAGCAGTCCTTTCAGGCACTCAAGCGTCTTTTCGCGTCGGAGGAACAGCTGCTTCATGTCGACCCCAGCAGGCCGATGAGAGTTGAAACAGACGCCTCGGACAGGGCCGTCGGAGCAGTCCTGCTGCAGAAGGACCCGCAGGGGGTTTGGAGGCCCGGAGCGTTTTACTCCAGGAAGCTCAGCAAGTCCGAACAGAACTACACCATCTGGGACAGGGAGTTGCTGGCTATTCATGCAGCGTTCAAAGCATGGAGGCACTTCCTGATTGGAGCCAAGCACACGGTGCAGGTCTGCACGGACCACAAGAATCTGGAGCACTGGCGCACGGCACAGTTCCTGAACCAGAGGCAGATACGTTGGGCTGAGTTCTTTGCGAACTTCGACTTCCGAATAGAGTATGTCCCGGGGGACACCAACATCATGGCGGACGCGCTCTCCCGTAAGCCACAGTATCTGGAGGACGCCACGCCAGCGGCCGCCATGCACATCTTCGCGCCAACAGTGTGGGCGTGCGCGGCGGCGACAGTGGACCTGGAGGCGGTGCGACGAGCGTTGCAGAATGACTCCTTCGCGCAAGCAAAGATGGCAGAGATGCAAAGGGGCACGGCAGCGACCGACGGGTTCCAGCTGAGAGATGGATTGCTCATCCGCAAAGGGGCCATCTACGTGCCGGGAGACGAACTTCGCGCCAAGGTACTGCATCAGCTGCACGACGCGCCCACTGCCGGGCACTTTGGCAAGGAGAAGACGGTGGAATTAGTCGCCAGGGATTTCTGGTGGCCCGGAATGAGAGGGGAGGTCGCGGACTACGTGGCGAGGTGCGACACCTGCCAGAGGGCCAAACCAGTGCACAGACCGCCGGCCGGACTGTTGGAACCGCTGCAAACTCCGGTCGAGCCATGGGAGAGAGTCGCCCTGGACTTCGTCACGGATCTGCCCAGCTCGAGGGGCAAGACTGCCGTGCTGGTGGTGGTGGACTTGTTCTCCCAGGTGGCACATTTCATCCCGTGTGCGAAGGTGGCCACGGCAGAACAAACCGCCAAACTGTTCATAGACCACGTGTTCAAGGTTCACGGTCTGCCACGGTCTATTCTGTCCGACCGAGGGCGGCAGTTCATCTCGAATTTCTGGCAGAAGCTGATGGGCTTCCTAAACGTCAAGATCAACCTGGCGTCGGCGAGACACCCGCAGACCAACGGGCAAGCGGAGCGGGTCAATGCCATCATGCAGCAGTACCTGAGATGCTATGCGAATCAACAGCCTGCGACGTGGGTGGATTACCTGCCGCTCGCCGAGTTCGCCTACAACAACACGAAGCACGTGTCCACGGGGGTCACGCCGTTCTTCGCCAACAACGGGAGGCACCCCAGAACCTTCCCGGGACTGGAAAGACTGGTGGAGGGGGAGCCGCAGACAGCAGATGCGTTCGCGTCGGAGTTGCAGGAGGTCCACGATCAGCTGCGGCGGCACCTGGAGCTGGCCAAACACGCATACAAGGTGCAGGCAGACAAACACAGAAGGGTTGGCGAAGAGATCCATGTGGGAGACTGGGTCTGGTTAGCAGCCCACGCAGTGCCGGCCAGGTCGTTGGCCAAGAAGAAACTAGGGCATAAGCAACTGGGGCCCTACCAAGTCGAAGAGCAGGTCAACCCGGTGGCCTTCAGGCTGGCGCTTCCGGAGGGTTCCAGAATGCATCCGGTGTTCCACAGATCGGTGCTCACTCCCTACAAGGCACCGCACAGGTTTCAGGAACCCGGAACGGCGCCGAGTCCGCTCCGAGAGGGAACCAGGCAACGGGGAGTGGCACAGGAGGTGCGCCTCAATGAAGTCACGGAGATTTTGGACTCCAGATGGGGGGAAGAGGGGGTAGAATACCTTCTCGCTAAGGAGGGCACCCCGGCCAGTGCCAACAGCTGGGTGCCGGGCTACGCTTTAGATGAACCTCTGCTCAAGGAAGAGTTTCATGCCCTCTTCCCCCATAGGCCAATGCCAGCAGACTTTTTCGACGACTGGCTTTTCACGCCCACGCTTTCAGCCAGCACGTTCCGGGGGTTCGACTCGGATGAGGAACCGACATGAGACGCCCGTTCCCCGGAGGGGTCGCCCTCGGGATCTGCTTCAGAACCCTCGTATTGGTGGGATGATCGACCAGAGGAGCAGTGGCGCAGGAAGTGGCTGGAGGGTCCAGGACGAGCAACGCCTCCAGAAGGAAGCGAGGGAGAGACGGACATGGACGTTTTCGGGGACGACCAGGGTTTCGAGCACGGCGGCACAGAGATGGAAGCAGAGGTGACCGTCGTCGACGAGAGCAGGGAGGAAGAACCGGAAGACTTCGGATGGAGGCCCGCCATGGGAAGCGAACTGTACCCGACATTCGTCCCCTTGACACTGCAGCACCCAGTTCCCGCACTGGAAGGAGGGGAGGGGGGAAGAGGGGGCTTCGAGGGGGGGATGGATGTCAGGGGTTCAGGAGCAGAGGCGAGGGCAAGGGAGGAAACAGAGAGCGAGGGGGAGGAGGCAGAAGAAAGGATGAGTGATGACGACGACCCGAGATCTCCGAGTCTTTCCAGTGAATCAGAAGATTCACAAAAAGGAGCACCAGTGGCCAGGGCAAGGGGGGAGACTAGGGGGACACCCCAGGAAGAAAGAGCCAGAGGGGACTCAGAGGGGAGCAGTTGGAGATCGGGACCAACGTCACCGCCAGAGAGTAGGAAAGAGGAAGAGCGCCAGGGAGCAAGCGCTGGCAGCTCGCAACAGGAGGGAGGGCACGAGTCAGGAGTGGCCACACCTTCATCGGGGAGCGAAGTGACGGTTAGACGGAAAGTGGAAGGTTGGGCGCGCGCGCCAAGTTCAAATGCACAGGAAGGTGGCGCAGTAGGCAGCCCGGAAAGGGAGCCAGGTCCTAAAGCCCGGCGCAAGGAGACAGGAGAGTCAGGGGGGTCAGCGTCAGAAGAATCCCGGAAGGAAGAGACCCAGGGGGGCAGAGGGACCCAGAGGAGAACTGTCAGGCGGAAAAGGTGGAGCAGGGCTAGGATATTAAGTTTGTGCGCAAGGGGCGGAGACTCAGACGGAGCTTCGCCGATCTAAGCATAAGACGTAGGGTTGCATGCAGCAGCTTGAGAATGGAGACTGTAACTCAATAAAGACTTTTATTTAACGATCGCTGGCTAGCGTGATCCTCTGTGAGCTAGGATCTGGAAGTAACCCTGACACCATTGATGGAATCTTTCGAGGAGTTGGAGATGGTGTTTGTAAGTGGTCCGTGTTTCACAAGCATACAGAGAAGTTGGTAGTACAATAGCTTTGTAAACAAGCATTTTGGGAGCGCTTAACCCTTCCCTGGCCACCTGCTTGCACTCTGAATCCATGCCGACTGGGGCTGATGGGAGTTGTAGTCTGGATGGGCACCAGGTTGGGGAAGGCTGTCCAGAGGTATCGTCCTGAAGCCAAGGAGCCTGGCGATTTCAGACATCAAAAGGGAAAGAGAGAGGGATGAGTGACGATGATATATCCCTACCCTCCAAAAAACAAGAGCTTGGAATCGCCTTTTGACTGCTCTGTCTGTGTCAGATCATAATTCAGCATCTTGAGAAAGGGGGGGGGGAATCCATCTCAGAAGCACAGCGAGAAGAAAGGATACATCTGGGCTGCATGCTATCACCAGACCTCCGTGCCACTTTCAAGAGGGAGAAAAAAGGAACGTGCAGATCAGTCCCAAAAAAGTTCAGGGGAGCCCTTTGCCTCCCATACACATCAACCGCCTGACTATTTCCTTTCATTTGGGTCCACCTGGATTCTTCCAGCAAAGTCAAAATCTCTGCACGATGGAATCAAGAGAGCATCCCATCACTTTCTTGGCAAATGATTATAATTAAATGGATGGTTTTTATCAAAAACTTCACCGTTTTTGCTCGCTGGTAATACTGCAAAGCCGATCACACTTATTCCTATTTTACAGATGATTTTGCTGACAGACTGAGAGGCAAAAGCCTTGCAAGCCTGCCCACAGAACTGAGTCCATAGGCAAACTCTGACCTGAGCCCGGTATGGTTAAGAGCGCAAGAAGGATGTGTTGTTATTGTTTTCCTGTTCTTTCATTTTACTAAATGCAGCAGACAAAGTGGGGGGAAAGACCACAAGAAAGCAATTCAAAGAGCTGTACTATATCAGACCAACAGCTGTTGATAGAACTTTCCACCTCCCTGAAGTTGCCCCACCCCCTTCCAAAGCTGGTGGTCACATCTTGTGGCAGTGAGTTCCATAGTCTAGCTATGCACTCTGGCTGGATGCCACATTATCCTAGGAGAGAGAACGATAAACCAAGAGGGGCTGTGGGTATGTGAGAGCTGTGTGTGAGAGCTGACCTGATGCTGGAATCCAGAGACACAGAGGCATGTCTTGCTCTGGTGGCATATATGTGCTAATAAGACCATATAACCTGATTGCAGCAGAGCTTCCACTGATCTCCTTTCCAAGGAAACTGAACCCTGGAAAAGCACAGAAATTCCGCACAGAGATTTGGGTGTGTGCAACAATGCTGTGGCCTTCAACACTGTGAGCCTTGCATATGAAACAGACCTCAATTAGGTCAGGATAAGTGATGAAACATGGGAACAGCTCATCTTTGGAGAAAGAGGGGCACAGGATAGGTCTGCTGGGGTCTAAATCTGTTTAAAATCTTCCCAAGCAATTGAGAGAACAGAATGCATTGCCCATTAACTCCTGTGTCGGGAGATGCAAAGGCAGAGATGGGAGCTCACTTGGGGATGGGGGATAATTACAAGAAGATTAGAGGAAACATTATGAGCACCACGCAAAGGCCAATGTGGAGGTTTAATTCCAGAGCAATGATACCTGGGGAATCCCAACACAAGCAAGAGAAGGGACACTGAAAAGAAGGAACTGGAGGAAGAAGTGCGGACTGGACTCAAGCCCAAGATGCTGGCTAGTGGAGATTGTGGTTCTGTTGAAATTGAGTGGTGTTTGGAAACGACAGGCAGAAAATGCCACCATCCACAGCGGAGGGAAACGGAGTTGTTTTGGGTAGGAGAGATTCCAAGAGCCGTTTTCTGGCAACCACTCTTAAGCACATGAGGTTTAAGAGCCTAAGAACAGTCTGCTGGATCAGGCCCATGGCCCATCTAGTTCTCACAGTTCTCACAGTGGCCAAACACTGGGAAATCCACAATCAGGATTCCAGCACAAGAGCTCTCTCTCTTCCTGTGGTTTCCAGCAACTGATATTCAGAAGCATCACTGCTTCTAACTGTGGAGGCAAAGCATAGTCACCCTGGCTAGTGTGCTGGGCCCGGCAGTAACCCATGAAACACGGTCCAGGTCCGGTCCAGAATCCAAAGGTTCTGCTAGCAGTCAGTCTGACGGGGCCAAGGTAGGACACGAGGCAGCAAACCAGGCAAGGACAGATACAGGATCTTAGGCAGGTTCCAGCAAGCAGCAATGTTGCTCCCACAACCTGGGGTGGGATTCGACAGCCTTTTATCTTTGTTGGGGTAATGGCCGGTCCTGATCCCCCGGTGACTCACCTCCCTGTTTCTCCTGAAGGTGAGCACTCCTCTTGCGAGTACTCAGGTCTCTCCTTCTCTCAGACCTCAGTCTCTGCAGCTCAGGCGATGTCGGTGGGTGACTAGACCCAGGGGCCACCTCAGCCTCCCCTGACCCAACCGGTAGTGGAGCAGCTGTAAGTGATGGCCCAGCTGGAGGCAACGAGGGAACCCCCACATCTGGAGCCAGGGCAGGATCAGGCCCCCGACTCGGCCCAGCTGGTGCTTGTTGCAGGGGAACCTGTGCAGACTGGGACTCTTCAGGATCAGGCCCCAGACTTGGTTCAGGTGATGCCTGAGGCAAAGGATCCGGCGCAGACTGAGACTCCTCTGGTTCAGAGTCCGAGCCCAAGTCCCAGGCCTTCACAGCTAGTAGCCATCAATAGCCCTCTCCTCTGTGAATTTGTCTAATCCTCTTTTAAATCCATCCAAGTTAGTGGTCATCACCAACTCCTGTGGGAGGGAGTTCCACAGTTTAACTCTGCATTGTGTGAAGAACTTTATTTTACCTCTCCTACATCTTCCAACATTCAGCTTCATTGAGTATCTACGACTTCCAGTTGCAGAACTTTTAGCTCTTAGCTCAGTCCGTAGAGCATCAGACTCTTAATCTCAGGGCTGTGGATTTGAATCTCACGTTGGACAAAAGATTCCTGCATTGCAGGGGGCTGGACTAGATGACCCCTATGATCCCTTTGAACTCAACAATTCTATGATTCCTTGAAAATATTTCCCCCAGTTTGCAGTCTGTGGGGTGACCATGAATTAATTTAGATGATTTTTTGCACAAGCCACTGATCGATTTACACAAAGGCAGATAGATAAAGACACACAAAATCCATAAAAACGACAAATCCCTGAATACCATTTGCTAATAGCCGGAACAGCAATCAGGTCTCTCCTCTACCAATTGCCCATCAGAAAAGATGTGTCTTAATTGGAGTAAGAACTCCAGTTGTTCATAATGGAACAATTGTAAACAGTATAACGAGGGAAAGAAATAATAAAAAAAAAAGTTCACACAATCCGTTCTCCCTGATCATGGGAGGAGATCGCTGGCCACCCAGGACAACTTGACAGAAAATCATTTCTAGCAAGAAGTAGTCCGAATAAGGTCTGCTGTGCTTATATCCGCCTCGTGGGCTTCCCAGATTTCGCTGTGGGAAACAAGATGCTGTGGAATGATCCACTGGGGATCTTATGAATTGCAAATGGATCCATTGCAAGATTTAAAGCGCATCCTTAAGGCTTCAGAGAAAGACGGCTTAGGACAGCTTCCTAAGGCTGGCGGCTTCTGGTTCTTGCAAAATAAACAAACGTGTTTTGCAAAAGCCAGAGAAGACCTTTTGGCAATATGCAGAGTGACAAGACGGGCCGAGCGCTTAATGGGGGAGCCTCCGTGTGAGATGAGGGGTGCTCTACAGTGCACAAGATAGTTCCTGTTTTCATCACCGAAACGTTGGAGGGAATGGAATAAATACATAAATACATTTTTTATAGCCAGGAAGAAGGGGGCAACGCTGCCATTTCCCGCCTCCAGTCTCTCTTGAGCTCCTCTGAGCCTGAGCCTTTTGTAAGGCAAAAATAGTATCAGCTTTCAAGAAATGTTGACTTTGGGGCTTTTCAAAAAGCAATGAGATAATCTTAGGAAAGGAAGTGGAGAAAGCACCTTCAGCAACTGCAATGTCCAAAACTCTGGGCTCAGCCCTTCCTGTACTTCATCTTCACCTTGCTCCATTGGTCAAAGATAAATTATTATTATTATTATTATTATTATTATTATTATTATTATTATTATGGAAGCGAAAGGAAAGTCCAATGCTGTAAAGAAAAATATTGCATAGGAACCTGGAATGTAAGAACCATGAACCTGGGTAAGTTGGATGTGGTCAAAAATGAGATGGCAAGAATAAATATTGACATCCTGGGCATCAGTGAGCTAAAATGGACGGGAATGGGCGAATTCAGTTCGGATGACTACCATATCTACTACTGTGGGCAAGAAACCCGTAAGAGTGGCCCTCATAGTCAGCAAAAGAGTGGCGAAAGCTGTACTGGGATGCAGTCTCAAAAATGATAGAATGATCTCGATACGAATCCAAGGCAGACCTTTTAACATCACAGTAATCCAAGTTTATGCACCAACTACTGGTGCTGAAGAAACTGAAATTGACCAGTTCTATGAAGACTTACAAAACCTTATCGAAGTGACACCAAAGAAGGATGTTCTTCTCATTATAGGGGATTGGAATGCTAAAGTAGGGAATCAAGAGATAAAAGGAACAACTGGCAAGTTTGGCCTTGGAGATCAAAACGAAGCAGGGCAAAGGCTAATAGAGTTCTGTCAAGAGAACAAGCTGGTCATCACAAACACGCTTTTCCAACAACACAAGAGACGACTCTACACATGGACATCCCCAGATGGGCAACATCGAAATCAGATTGATTATATTCTCTGCAGCCAAAGATGGAGAAGCTCTATACAGTCAGCAAAAACAAGACCTGGAGCTGACTGTGGCTCAGATCATCAGCTCCTTATAGCAAAATTCAAGCTTAAACTGAAGAAAGTAGGAAAAACCACTGGACAGGTAAGATACAATTTAAACCAAATCCCTTATGAATACACAGTGGAAGTGAGGAACAGGTTTAAGGATTTAGATTTGCTGGACAGAGTGCCTGAAGAACTATGGATGGAGGCTCGCAACATTATACAGGAGGCAGCAACTAAAACCATCCCAATGAAAAAGAAATGCAAGAAAGCAAAGTGGCTGTCCAACGAGGCCTTACAAATAGCGGAGGAGAGAAGGCAAGCAAAATGCGAGGGAGATAGTGAAAGATACAGGAAATTGAATGCAGATTTCCAAAGAACAGCAAGGAGAGACAAGAAGGCCTTCTTAAACGAGCAATGCAAAGAAATAGAGGAAAGCAACAGAACGGGAAGAACCAGAGATCTGTTCAAGAAAATCGGAAATATGAAAGGAACATTTCGTACAAAGATTACCATAATAAAGGACAAAAGTGGTAAAGATCTAACTGAAGCAGAAGACATCAAGAAGAGGTGGCAAGAATACACAGAGGAATTATACCAGAAAGATATGGATGTCTCGTACACCCCAGGTAGTGTGGTTGCTGACCTTGAGCCAGACATCCTGGAGAGTGAAGTCAAATGGGCCTTAGAAAGCACTGCAAATAACAAGGCCAGTGGAAGTGATGGTATTCCAGCTGAACTGTTTAAAATTTTAAAAGATGATGCTGTTAAGGTGCTACACTCAATATGCCAGCAAGTTTGGAAAACTCAGCAGTGGCCAGAGGATTGGAGAAGATCAGTCTACATCCCAATCCCAAAGAAAGGCAGTGCCAAAGAATGCTCCAACTACCGCACAATTTCACTCATTTCACATGCTAGCAAGGTTATGCTTAAAATTCTACAAGGAAGGCTCAAGCAGTATGTGGACCGAGAACTCCCAGAAGTGCAAGCTGGATTTAGAAGAGGCAGAGGAACCAGAGACCAAATTGCAAACATGCGCTGGATTATGGAGAAAGCTAGAGAGTTCCAGAAAGACATCTACTTCTGCTTCATTGACTATGCAAAAGCCTTTGACTGTGTTGACCACAGCAAACTATGGCAAGTTCTTAAAGAAATGGGAGTGCCTGACCACCTCATCTGTCTCCTGCGAAATCTCTATGTGGGACAAGAAGCTACAGTTAGAACTGGATATGGAACAACTGATTGGTTCCAAATTGGGAAAGGAGTACGGCAAGGCTGTATATTGTCTCCCTGCTTATTTAACTTATATGCAGAATTCATCATGCGAAAGGCTGGGCTGGATGAATCCCAAGCCGGAATTAAGATTGCCGGAAGAAATATCAACAACCTCAGATATGCAGATGACACAACCTTGATGGCAGAAAGTGAAGAGGAATTAAAGAACCTTTTAATGAGGGTGAAAGAGGAGAGCGCAAAATATGGTCTGAAGCTCAACATCAAAAAAACGAAGATCATGGCCACTGGGCCCATCACCTCCTGGCAAATAGATGGGGAAGAAATGGAGGCAGTGAGAGATTTTACTTTCTTGGGCTCCATGATCAGTGCAGATGGTGACAGCAGTCACGAAATTAAAAGACGCCTGCTCCTTGGGAGAAAGGCGATGGCAAACCTAGACAACATCTTAAAAAGCAGAGACATCACCTTGCCAACAAAGGTCCGTATAGTAAAAGCCATGGTTTTCCCAGTAGTGATGTATGGAAGTGAGAGCTGGACCATAAAGAAGGCTGATCGCCGAAGAATTGATGCTTTTGAATTATGGTGCTGGAGGAGACTCTTGAGAGTCCCATGGACTGCAAGAAGATCAAACCTCTCCATTCTGAAGGAAATCAGCCCTGAGTGCTCACTGAAAGGACAGATCGTGAAGCTGAGGCTCCAATACTTTGGCCACCTCATGAGAAGAGAGGACTCCCTGGAAAAGACCCTGATGTTGGGAAAGATGGAGGGCACAAGGAGAAGGGGACGACAGAGAATGAGATGGTTGGATGGTGTTCTTGAAGCTACTAGCATGAGTTTGATCAAACTGCGGGAGGCAGTGGAGGACAGAAGTGCCTGGTGTGCTCTGGTCCATGGGGTCACGAAGAGTCGGACACGACTAAACGACTAAACAACAACATTATTATTATTATTATTATTATTATTATTATTATTATTATTATTACCGTGCCCACTCTGGGCAGCTTACAACACATAAAAAAATTGTAAAACATTAGACAGATGTCTTCTAAAAGTCAGATAGTTGTTTATTTCCTTGACATCTAATGGGAGGGCGTTCCACAGATTTTAGTTTTGATGATCAATCGAGGCAGGTTACTATATTCAAAGTAGAAATATAATGGCAAAGGAAGCAAAAACAGCTGGATGGTCCATGCATTTCATTCCCCTTTTATCAGGACAGATAAAATGAAGTCCTTCTTCCCATAGTTAAACTGTGGAACTCCCTGGAGATTTTGTACATGACAGGGCCAATATCACAGCAACACATGCTAACAGCACGCTAACATCAACCCATTAAGTTCTCAGTGATTTGCAACCTTGGTTGCTATTATTTTATTACTGTTTTTTATTTTTATTTTCAGCATTTAGTATATGCTTTTTTTATTGTTGGGTAGCTGATCACCAAAGAATTGATGCTTTTGAATTATGGTGCCGGAGGAGACTCTTGAGAGCCCCAGTGACTGCAAGAAGATCCAACCTCTCCATTCTGAAGGAAATCAGCCCTGAGTGCTCACTGGAAGGACAGATCCTGAAGCTGAGGCTCCAAGACTTTGGCCACCTCATGAGAAGAGAAGACTCCCTGGGAAAGACCCTGATGTTGGGAAAGATGGAGGGCACAAGGAGAAGGGGGTGACAGAGGACGAGATGGTTGGACAGTGTTCTCGAAGCTACAAACATGAGTCTGACCAAACTGCAGGAGGCAGTGGAAGACAGGAGTGCCTGGTGTGCTCTGGTGCATAGGGGTCATGAAGAGTAAGACATGACTAAACGACTAAACAACAACAAAAAAATCCAAATTCTGGCTTTCCCCTGGCTTTACCTATTACTACTCTTCTGCTTGAATGCAGTTGGATAGAGGATATACTAGATACCCACTAGACTTCCTCTAAGTCAGCTTTCCTTCACCCACCTGGTGGCCCCCCACCCAATATATTGGTCATGAGCGGTGTTGGCTGGGAGCTGATGGGAGTTGTAGTAGCCAAACACCTGGACATCTACAGGTTCAACCTGATTACTTTGGAGAGCAGGATTTAATCAGGCCAGCCAGCCACTCGCTGACCAGCTCCAGTTGCATCCAGTTGCTGACGGATATTGGAAATGAAGTATCTGCTCAGTATTCATCGAGTTTCATTTGCCGGCTCACAATGACAGCTCTGCCTTCCTCAGGGAGACAAAAAGGGGAAAGAAAAAAGGGGAGAGAAAGGAAGAAGGGATGTTATTGTAAAGAGATGCTAATAGCACTGTGGGGAATCTCCAGAAGAAAACGGGAGTCTCTTTGTTGAGGAGCGGCAGGTCTTGTCGCCTTCAGTTCCTCTGATTTCTTCAAGAAGGGGAACGGCATGATGGAAGGAAATAATTCATATGGCTCTTGAAGGACGATGGAAGGGCACGGCGTCTCATGCCTTTTGCAACACAGGCACTGCCACGTCCTGTGGCAGGGGCTGCCCACCTGGCACTAAGGGACCCTCGGTCATGGTGGAATCACATCCCTCAGGGGCATCCATTGAAGATGAATGTTGGAAGACACAGGATAGAGAAAAGAAAAGTAGCTATTTGTAGTTAAACTATGGGACTCTCTGCCTCAGGAGGCAGGTGTGGCCACCAACCTAGACGGTTTTAAAAGAGGATTGGACAAATTCATGGAGGGGGAGAGGGCTACTGATGGCTCCTAGCCACAAAAACTATGCTGTGCCTCCACAGCTGGAGGAAGCAATGATTCTGAATGCCAGCTGCTGGGAGCCACAAGAGGGGAGAGGGCTCTGGTATTTGAATCCTGCTTGTCATGGTCTGGTTCAAGGGTGATCAAAGTCCTGGCTGGGGACGTCAGGACCAGGATGGAGGCAGGAACGGGGGTCCAGAAGCCAGGAGTCAGGAAGCCAAGAGTCCTGGGGTCAGGAAGCAAGAAGTCAAGAAGCCAAGGGTCCAGGGATCAAGAAGCAAGGAGTCACAAAGCCGAGATTCAAGGATCAGGAACATAGCTGCCAACGTTTCCCTTTTTTTAAGGGAAATTCCCTTATTCCGAATAGGATACCTCACAAGAAAAGGGAAAAGTTGACAGTTATGATCAGGAAGCAAGAAGCCAAACGCAGCAAGGCAGGGAATGCGTTGCTGTGGCAAAGAGCCACAGCAGAGGAATGGGAGTCCAGAAGCCAGGAGTTAGGAAGCCAAGAGTCCAGGGGTCAGAGAGCCGAGAGTCAAGAAGCCAAGGGTCCAAGGATCAAGAAGTCAAGGAGTCACAAAGTCAAGGGTCCGAGGATCAAGAAGCAAGGAGTCAAACGCAGCAAGGCAGGGAACGTGTTGCTGTGGCAAAGAGCCAAAGGGAAAATGCTGACCTTATATCCCTTCTCGGCTCTTGCCACCAGGTGCTGTGAGTTACCAGTCAGCCTCACCTGTGCGGGCGTCCCTTGCCTCTCCAGAACAAACTTAGGAAGGCCCCAGTCCTGCGAAGCCCTACTGGTCACAGGGCCTGGCTCCTGCATGCACTCCTGGCACTGCTTGCAGGTTTCCCATTGAGACATCCGGCTGGCCACTGTGAGAACAGGATGATGGAACTTTGACAGTGTAAGGGGCTTCCTTGGAATGTGGTGGATTCTCCTTCACTGGAGGTTTTTAAGCAGAGGTTGGACAGCCCTCTGCCAGCGATCCTTTAGCCATGGTTCCTGCGTGGCAGGGAATTACACTAGATGATCCTTGGGGTCACTTCCAACACTAAAACTCTATGATTCTATGACTAAATGGGCCATTGGCCTGGTTCCGTAGGCTCTTCTCATGTTCTTGTGTTATGCTGACCAAGTTTGGAGGCCTGCTGTAGTGGGACGTTGGTCTAGATGATGCCCTGGGTCCCTTCCAATTCTTGGAGTCCTGTGCCCAGGAAGGGTTAGAAACTAACGGAGGAGTTTCCTGAACTGGTAAGACAAGTTCATTTGCAAGACCACGTAAGACCTTGTAATGACCTTGTCTGGTGTTTAACTGTCCTCATCAGCATCAAGTAGATAAATAGGTACCACTGCAGTGGGAAGGTAAATGGCATTTCCGTGTGCTCTGGTTTCCGTCACGGTGTCCCATTGTGCCAGAAGTGGTTTAGTCCTGCTGGCCACATGCCTGCTGGCCATAGAGGCAAGTGGCGCGGGGCACCAGGGCACCAAGTTCTGGAGGGCACCAGGGAAGAGGCGAAAGCTGGACGCGGTGCCTCCTGGCATCAGCTCGCTGCCCTCACCCGCCTCGCTGAAGCAGTGCCGCGCCTGGCGCCTCTGCCTCTTCCCCGCCGGAGGAGCCACCCTCCAGCTGCTGCCCGCCTCTTCCAGCCCTGCAAAGCTGCCAGCAACACCGTAGTAAAAAGGTTGGCAACTCTGGGAAAGGGAGGGGCGCTGGTGGGATCTTTGCACCGCGGCACCAGATATACTTAAGATGGCCCTGGCCACATGACGCGGAAAGCTGTTTATGAACAAATGCCGGCTCCCTCGGCCTAAAAACGAGATGAGCATCGCAACCCCATAGTTGCCTTTGACTGGAGTTAACCGTCCAGGGGTCCTTTACCTTTTACCTTTATTTTTTAGCTACAGCTAAGTGGTGATTCTGTGTAGGAGAATGTTTGAGCCTTTTCTCCACCCCCCTCACCTAGCTGCTAGGTAAGAGAACAATACTCAGAAAGTTGGGTGTGTGCTGTGCTGGAAACAGGCTGGAAGCTAGAGACACAGAGACCTGCTTGTTTTGTACTGGTCCCAATACTTCAGCCAGTGGAGATGTGTTGATGTTGCGAGTCCCTCCATCTTGTGCTCGGGTTGTATAGGTGTCAATAAAGCCAAGTATCCTAAAGGCACCACAATCTCTGCTGACTTTCATTCCAATGAAACTGAGCCCTGGTTAAGTGCTGAAACACCCGGACTCTCACTGCTTGGAGACTGGGGTGTATATTTGGGGCTGGGGGGAGATCCCACCAAAACCCTCTAGGCAAATCTTCCCCAGCCGGATGTCCATTGCACATGATTTGGACCACAATTTCGGACAACTAGTGAGAGCTTTAGTCACAAACACCCGGAGGGCACCTGGCTCAAGCCTGACCTGCTCCTGAGTCCAGCTCCCTGAACTCTCCCCCAGCAACGCCAAACCTTATCAGAGCCCACACCTGTGTCTGGCTAAAGTCTGTCTTTAAAAAGCATGATTAAACTTGATTTGCAGCCTGTGAAAGACGGAGGGATCCAGCCCCCTCCTCCTTGGGCAGCTCAGGCTGCAGAGGATCATTCTCACTGCTCAACATCTGGCCCTGATTTTACATCTCTTCCATTGGCCCTCCTTCTCTCCGTGTCTCTGCTTCTCCCCGCCTCCTTTCCCCGAATATAGAAGCCTTTATTTGGCATTCGGTCACTTAACGTCTGACTTCCTGCACACTCAGCCCTAGGGACCATTGGACCAGTTTCCACCTTGGCAAGGCAGAGAGTCTCACCTGTGCTCTAGCTCAAAAGCAACAGATGTGTGCTGTTCTTGGCCATGGGATTCCCACTGGGGCATCTGGTTAGATGCTGTGCTAAGGCCTAGATGGTCACCCTTTGGCCTGATTGGCAGGAGTGTGTGCAGGAGCCAGGCCCTGTGACCAATAGGACTCTGCAGGACTGGGGCCTTGCTAAGTTTGCTCTGAAGAGGCAAGGCGCGGCCACACAGGTGAGGCCAATTGGTAACTCGCAGCACCTGGTGGCAAGAGCCGAGAAGGGATATAAGGTCAGCATTTTCCCTTTGGCTCTTTGCCACAGCAACACGTTCCCTGCCTTGCTGCGTTTGACTCCTTGCTTCTTGATCCTCGGACCCTTGACTTTGTGACTCCTTGACTTCTTGATCCTTGGACCCTTGGCTTCTTGACTCCCGGCTCTCTGACCCTTGGACTCTTGGCTTCCTAACTCCTGGCTTCTGGACTCCCATTCCTGCTCCCACCCCTCCATCTCACCCCCAGTCCCGACGTCCGCAGCCAGGACTTTGATCGCCCGTGAACCAGACCGTGACACTGATCCAGCAACCAAGCTCTTCTTATGAAAGACAGACAAGTCCCTTCCTGTGTCATCTATGGCAGCGATCCTGCGCACACTTATGCCTGAGTCAACACACTTGGGATCAGGCTGCAGGCCTTCATTCTGCTCACCAGGGATCAACAACTTGGGCCTTCCCTGCTGAGTCCAAGGTTGCCTCCCCACCCAGCCCTGAAATTAGGTTTGAAAGCAGCGTTCTATTGACACCCACAACTGTTTCTCCAGTTTACAACACTTATTGATTATTTATTCATCTATTGCCCATGGTATGACTATTTTCCACCTTCCCATTTCAACTCTCTGGCACCCTATCTGCATAACTGAGCAATTCTAAAATATAGACACACTTTTACTCTCGTGAGATTGAATGCGTTGCCCTCAGCTGGACTTGAGGGACAATTCCAACAGACTCCACACAAAAAACGCTTATGTCCCTGTGGAGATGGCAGTACCAAAACAGTGGCGCATGCCCTTCTAGCTTGCTCTCTTTATAAAGACTTGAGGAATGAGATTATCACCCCTCCTTCATTGTCCATTCCGGGTTGCCCAACCACTGCTACAGTGTCTTTTCTCTTCGCAGATCAAGATGAGCAGATGACAACAAAGGTTTCAAGGTTTTTAGCTGGGGCAATCAGAATAAAGTTCACTATTTGACTACTGATTCAAAACCCTAAAGTGTATTTTATATAACTGACTTTTTATTTCTTTTCGTTGTATATTGTATTGTTGTTTTATTGCTATGGCCGATGGCTGACACAAATAAATATTCATTCATTCATTCTATTTCACAAAATTTATATATCGCTTGCTTGTATGTTTTTTTTAAATAAAAACCCCTGCAGATTGCTTAATAATAATAAATAATAATTTATTGATACCCCACCCATCTGGCTGGGCTTCCCCAGCCACTCTGGGCGGCTTCCAACAAAATATTAAAATACCGTAATGCATCAAACATTAAAAGCTTCCCTAAACAGGGCTGTCTTCAGATGTCTTCTAAAAGTCTGGTAGTTGTTGTTCTCTTTGACATCTGGTGGGAGGGCGTTCCACAGGGTCGGTGCCACTACCAAGAAGGCTCTCTGAGTGCAACACTGAGAAGACCTGAGTGCAACACTGAGAATATTGTTACTGTGTTATTCTCGGTCCAGTATACCTGAAGGAGTGTCTCCACCTCCATCGTTCTGCCTGGACACTGAGGTCCAGCTCTGAGGGCCTTCTGGCAGTTCCCTCCCTGTAAGAAGCCAAGTTACAGGGAACGAGGCAGAGGGCCTTCTCAGTAGTGGCACCTGCCCTGTGGAACACCCTCCCATCAGATGTCAAAGAGAAGAACAACTACCAGACTTTTAGAAGACATCTGAGTGAGACATTATTTACACAATTGGCCCCACGTGATTGGCTAATTCTGGGATTCTCCTGTAGGCCAATCAGGTTGCGGATTCACTTCTACCTGGAGCTGGATTGGGTGGCTCCTGCGAACCGATCAGACTGCTGCATTCAGAAGCCTATTGTTCTAGGAGCAATCAGACTGGTGCATTTTGGATCCTATTCAACTCAGTACATAACAGAACCTATGACTCTGTGGGTGGCTTCCAAACTCTCAAAGAGAAAAAGCCTTTTAAGGCTCCGACACCTTGCTCCTTTCCCCTCTCTCCCAGGAACTGTGCTATTGGTGAGCGTTCTCTTGCCACCGCTGTTCCTCGAGAGCAATTAGAACATTTGCAGAGCAACTTGTGACATCACAGCAGCCGACAGGTGGGTCACATCCAAAAAGGCCCATTATTATTTTTTTGCTTATGCAGATTAGAGGGTTCTTATGGCTCCTGGAACACGAAGCTGTGAATCACAAGCAGCTCCGTGCCAGCTCTGCGAACCCAAGCCCAGGCTGAGCCAGGCCAGAATACCAGATGCTTCCACTAAACAAGATGAACGGCATCATTAAATTCCTGAGCCGTGAACTCAAAGGAAGACTTGAAAAAGTACACAGCGGCAGATCCCGCAGCCCAGCCAAGCCCAGCTCCTCAAAGCAAGACACCTTCATCTCCTTTTCCTCTCCTGTTTTGTGCACCCTTTCCACGATCAGAGAGGCGGAGCTGCGATGCACAATTCCTCGCAGCATCTGTTGCCTGCTTTCTGACTCGGTAGGCATCGTGCGTGGCAGCTCATAACAAGAGGAGCCGCAGAAGCAGCAGCAGCAGATAGGCCTTCCGGAGTGCATGTTTGCGTACCAAAAAGAGTCCCCAGCCAATGCTTAAACTTTTGCTTATTTACAGCGCTTGCAGCTGTGCCAAGATCTATTGCGTTTACACCCAAATAAATCCTCCGTAGGAGACAGGTGGCAGATCCCACCAACCCGTTATTTATGCCCACTCCTCGGTGGAAACTGAGAGCTGTAAAGTGCCCGTAGAAGGCCAAGGAGATTTATGCAGCATATATATGTGTGTGTGTATGTGTGTGTGTGTGTGTGTGTGTGTATTCGCTGCTCCCCGCAAATTGTGGGGGTGGGGGGTTGCCCAGCTGGCAAGACCTTAGAGAGTGGTGAAGGCTCAGCTATGTTTCACAAGCACAAGGGGCAGACAGGTGAGTTAAACTCCTGTGTGTGTTTAGCAGCAGGGCAAAGATGCCAAAGGCTATCCTGCTTTCTGATTTTACAAGTCCCAAGTTCCCAAGCAAAGTGAACCAATGAATGAAAAAGACAGCGATGAAAAGCCAGCAGGGGTTGTAGGAGCTATTTGGTGTACTGCAGAGAGTTTCACATGTCTAAGCTGTCTGCCTGCTGGACACAAGCATGTGCTTGAAGCAATAACTTCCGAGCGTCCAGATCAAGGAAAGTAATTGTTGTTTAGTCGTGTCCGACTCTTTGTGACCCCCTGGACCAGAGCATGCCAGGCACGCCTGTCTTCCACTGCCTCCTGCAGTTTGGTCAAATTCATGCTGGTAGCTTCGAGAACACTGTCCCACCATCTCATCCTCTGTCGTCCCCTTCTCCTTGTGCCCTCCATCTTTCCCAACATCAGGGTCTTTTCCAGGGAGTCTTCTCTTCTCAGGAGGTGGCCAAAGTATTGGAGCCTCAGCTTCAGGATCTGTCCTTCCAGTGAGCACTCAGGACTAATTTCCTTCAGAATGGAGAGGTTTGATCTTCTTGCAGTCCATGGGACTCTCAAGAGTCTCCTCCAGCACCAGAATTCAAGAGCATCAATTCTTTGGCGATCAGCCTTCTTTATGGTCCAGCTCTCACTTCCATACATCACTACTGGGAAAACCATAGTTTGAACTATATGGACCTTTGTTGGCAAGATGATGTCTCTGCTTTTTAAGATGCTGTCTAGGTTTGTCATTGCAGGAACCGGCAAGCCACTCCAGTATCTCTGCCAAGAAAACTCCATGGACAAAGACAACAAGCAAGAGAAGTAATAGTCTCATCCTATTCTGCCTTGGTCAGACCACATCTGGAGTCCTGTGTCCAGTTCTGGGCGCCACAATTAAAGAAGGATATTGACAAGCTGGAAAGTGTGCAGAGGAGGGCAACCAAGATGATTAAGGGTCTGGAAACCAAGCCTTATGAGGAATGGTTGAAGGAACTGGAGATGTTTAGCCTGCAAAAGAGGAGACTAAGAGGAGATTTGATAGCCATCTTCACATATCTTAAGGGCTGTCGCATAGAGGTTAGAGCAAGCTTGTTTCCTGCTGCTCCGGAAGGCAGGACCCTAACCAATGGATTCAAACTTAAAGAAAGGAAATTCTCACTAAGGATTAGGAAGAACTTTCTGGCAGTCATAGCTGTTCGACAGTTGAATGACAACCTTGGAAGATAGTGGGCTCTCCTTCCTTCTCCTTCTTTTTTATAATTTTTATTGAGTTTTACATTTTTATCATAATAATAACATATCCTATCCCCAAAAAAACCAAATACAGTTCCCCAGATATTCCCTTCCCTCCCAACTTCTCTCAACTTCCTCTTCTGGTTTTTAACATATTAACTTCCCCTGCTTGCTAAATTATATCTTCATATTGAGTTATTTATATCAAATATTGTTGTTCTCTTATCCTTTTTACATCTATCATTTCTGTATTTATTTTGTCACTTGTAAGTGTTCACTCAAACCTTGCTGGTGAGTCCATTTCTTTACATTGTTTCTGTAAGTATCTCATAAATGATTCCCATTCTTTTTTAAAGTCTCTATTGTCTTTGTCTCCAAGTCTTTCAGTGAGCTTTGCCATTTCAGCACATTCCATCAATTTTTCTGCCATTTTTCTTTAGTTGGTATTGCGTTGCTTTTCCATTTTTGGGCTAGCAATAACCGAGCCGCGGTTGTAGCATACATAAAAAGTTCCTTCTTCTCTTTTGGCAAGTCCTTCCATGGAGGTTTCTAAGCAGAGGTTAGATGGCCATCTGTCATGGATGCTTTAGCTGTGATTCCTGTGCTGCAGAAACTTGGACTAGGTCAGGGGTCCCCAAACTAAGGCCCATGGGCTGGATGAGGCCTGAGGGACTCGTTTATCCGACCCGCAGAGACCCCCGCCGCCCGCCGCCGCCACCCACTCTTACCGGTGTGGCACTGTGCGGCTGCCCACTTCTGGGTCAGAGGAGCACTGGAAATAGCTTGTGTGCATGTGCAAGCGTTATTTGCGCATGCGCAAGCGTTATTTCCAGTGCACATCCGGGTTGGAGGAGGCCCATGCACATAAGCTATTTTCAGTGGTCCTCAGACCCAGAAGTGCGCCGGAAATAGCGTGTGCGAACGCATATGGGCACACGCTCCCCCGCCCTCCAGCCTGCCGTGCAATTGGCTCTGGAGACACCGGCCCGAGGCGCAGTAAATTTACTGACCCCTGGACTAGATGATCCATCCAATGGATCCCTTCCAACTCTACATCATTATTATTGTTTCAAGGGAAAACTTTTATTCCTTTCAAGCCACATAACACCAGTCTTGAAAGATCTACATTGGCTCCAGTGTGGTGTAGTGGTTAAGAGCTGTGGACTCATAATCTGGGGAACCGGGTTCGCGTCTCTGCTCCTCCACATGCAGCTGCTGGCTGACCTTGGGCCAGTCACACTTCTCTGAAGTCTCTCAGCCCCACTCACCTCACAGAGTGTTTGTTGTGGGGGAGGAAGGGAAAGGAGAATGTTAGCCGCTTTGAGACTTCTGAAGGGGAGTGAAAGGCGGGATATCAAATCCAAACTCTTCTTCTTCTTCTCCCAGTACGTTTCTGAGCACAATTCAAAGTGTTGGTGCTGACCTTTAAAGCCCTAAATGGCCTCGGTCCAGGATACCTGAAGGAGCGTCTCCACCCCCATCGTTCAGCCCGGACACTGAGGTCCAGCGCCGAGGGCCTTCTGGCGGTTCCCTCACTGCGAGAAGCCAAGTTACAGGGAACCAGGCAGAGGGCCATCTCGGTAGTGGTGCCCACCCTGTGGAACGCCCTCCCACCAGATGTCAAAGAGAACAACAACTACCAGACTTTTAGAAGACATCTGAAGGCAGCCCTGTTTAGGGAAGCTTTTAATGTTTAACAGACTATTGTATTTTAATATTTTGTTGGAAGCTGCCCAGAGTGGCTGGGGAAACCCAGCCAGATGGGCGGGATATAAATAATAAATTATTATTATTATTATTATTATTATTATTATTATTATTATTATTATTAGCAAAAGCAGCTCACCTGGAGAAGCAGAGAGAGGCAGGGACAGAGCCATAGAATGGTAGAGTGGGAAGGGGTCCCCCAAATGCCATCTAGTCCTACCCCCTGCAATGCAGGAATCTCAGCTAAAGCATCCGTGACCGATAGCCATCCAACCTCTGCTTAAAAATCTCCAAGGAAGGAGAACCCAGCATCTTCCGAGGCAACCAAAATGGTCAAAGGCCTGGAAACGATGCCTTATGAGGAACGGCTAAGGGAGCTGGGCATGTTTAGCCTGGAGAAGAGGAGGTTAAGGGGTGATATGATAGCCATGTTCAAATATATAAAGATGTCACATAGAGGAGGGAGAAAGGTTGTTTTCTGCTGCTCCAGAGAAGCGGACACGGAGCAATGGATCCAAACTACAAGAAAGAAGATTCCACCTAAACATTAGGAAGAACTTCCTGACAGTAAGAGCTGTTGGACAGTGGAATTTGCTGCCAAGGAGTGTGGTGGAGTCTCCTACTTTGGAGGTCTTTAAGCAGAGGCTTGACAACCATATGTCAGGAGTGCTCTGATGGTTTTCCTGCTTGGCAGGGGGTTGGACTCGATGGCCCTTGTGGTCTCTTCCAACTCTATGATTTGTCCATTCCACTCCTTCTTGCCAACGAAAACGTTCTTCCTAATGTTTAGCCAGAATCTCCCTTTTTTTGTCGCTTGAAAGCACTGAGGAGTATTTGAGTTCAATAAATCTGGAGCAGGTGTTGAGCAAGATAACTCTCCCCCCTCCATGAATCTATATCATTGTTTGAAGGGAGGGTGTTTTTATTGATTCTGCGCTTCCAGTATTTAAATAGTAGCCACGTGCCCTCTCCCCAAATTCTCCGGGAGGGGGA
This sequence comes from Podarcis vaucheri, assembly GCF_965113315.1. Taxonomy (NCBI): domain Eukaryota; kingdom Metazoa; phylum Chordata; class Lepidosauria; order Squamata; family Lacertidae; genus Podarcis; species Podarcis vaucheri. The sequence continues at coordinate 2,228,019 of NC_138749.1, read as the reverse complement.
AAGATTATATATAAACCCAAAGTCATAAAGAGCAGCTCCTTATTTATGTCTGATGGCACACCATGATATACGGAGACGTTAAGTATCTTCCGTACAAGCCAGAAAGAAAGGAATTATTCATAGGTTATCTGGATGTGCTAATGAGAGAGTTTTCTTTTTTTAAAAAAAAATAACTCTCACATATTGCTGTGTAGACTTTAACAAAACTTTGAACAGGAGGTGTTTCAAATTCAGCAAATATGAACTGAGAAGGAGAGGGTTTTTGAAAAAGTGAGAGCAAGGAGAAATCATTGACTTTGAGCAGATTTTCACCAACATTTGCATGACAGTCGTACATGGGGGGAGGGCAGAGATATTCAGCCAGTGTGGCATAGTGGTTAGAGCATGGGTAGGAAAACTAAGGCCCGGGGGCCAGATCTGGCCCAATGGCCTTCCAAATCCGGCCTGCGGACAGTCCAGAAATCAGCGTGTTCTTACATGAGTAGAATGTGTGGTTTTATTTAAAATGCATCTCTGGGTTATTTGTGGGGCATAGGAATTCATTCATCCCCCCCCCCAAAAAAAATAGTCCAGCCCCCCACAAGGTCTGAGGGATAGTGGACCGGCCCCCTGCTGAAAAAGTTTGCTGACCCCTGGGTTAGAGTGTCAGACTAGGTAAAGGGTAAAGGAACCCCTGACCATTAGGTCCGGTCATGACCGACTTTAGGGTTGCGGTGCTCATCTCGCTTTATTGGCCGAGGGAGCCGGCGTTCAGCTTCCGGGTCATGTGGCCAGCAGGACTAAGCCGCTTCTAGCGAACCAGAGCAGCGCACGGAAACTCCGTTTACCTTCCCGCCTGAGTGGTACCTATTTATCTACTTGCACCTTGACGTGCTTTTGAATTGCTAGGTTAGCAGGAGCAGGGACCGAGCAATGGGAGCTCACCCTGTCGCAGGGATTCAAACTGCCGACCTTCTGATCGGCAAGTCCTAGGCTCTGGGGTTTAACCCACAGTGCCACCTGCGTCCCATTGTCAGACTAGGAACAGGGTTCAAATTCCCACTTGTCCATGAATCCCGCTGGGTGACCTTGGGCTAGTCACTGCCTCTCAAGGTTTAACCTACCTCAGAGGGTTGTTGTGGAGATTGAATGAGGATGCAGAGACCCTGAGGCCCCTGGAGAAAAAGGAGGGATAGAAAAACCGTACATTGAATAAATGAATACATTTGAATAGAAATCTGTACTACAGGTGAATAGAAAGTTGCTCTTTTCCCAATGACAGTGAGTATTTCATCCTTAAAAATCCAAAATAGTTGAAGGAGAGGGGCAAGACTGCTGGTATAAATAAAGATACGCTCTCTCACACACACATACCTTTGCTTCTCTTGCGGTGAAAGACTTCTTGTCAAGGAACTTCTCTCAAGTTTAATTAAGGTGTTGAAGTTCTCAAGCCGGGGAAGTGCTGGGCCCAGCTAATTTCTCAAACTGCTCTCTCTAGCACCTTTTGAAACGGAGCTCATGTAGCAAATTAAAAAATGCTAATAGCCGGCCAATAAAATAAAGACTTGCCTTCTTGCCTGTAATTTCCGCAGGTCTGTGCATTAATTAACTCAGAGAAATGAAGCCCTTTCGATTCAGGAACAATTAGCAGCAAAATGTAGACGCCAAATTCTTCCTCCTTTGCCTGCAAAGATCTTCAGCGTTCAGCCCCTGTGCATGGGGGGGAGGGAACAAATGACCCCCACCCGCTTTGAGTCTGCCTATCTGCTTCGAACGACAGAACTGGCACAGCTACAGGTACCACATCGTACTAATCCTGCATTTCTAAGAACTTGGTCTTCTAGTGAGGTGGCATTTACACTTCGGAACTCCCTGCCTCTTGACATTGGGCAGGTGCCTTCATTGAACTGTTTCCCACGCCTGCTCCCAGCATCTTCATGCTTTGCTACTGCTCCCCCCTGAAGGGAGAGGAGAAACGGCTGGCCATCCCTGGATGACACGGGAGCCACCAGCTACTGATTCACAACAGCTGACCTGGACAACAGGCTTCTGGGTGGGGAGATTAAGGGGGGGGATTGTTGGTTTGATGTGAATGGTTTTTTTGGACAAGGGAGGGTGAGGTTTCATTTGAGGCTGAGAAAGGCAGTGGCTGACCCTGCCAGGAGCTCATCCTACTCTTGAGTCGGATCCTGGCAGAGATGCATGCTCGACTGGCGTGTTCTCTCCCTCCTGGTCGATCGTTCGGGAGCGTCAAAGCTTTCTTCTGCCCGAACATCACAGCGACCGATGCCAACAGACACCAGCACACTTAGGGATCTGCAGAGTCTTTGCAGTTTGCGTAACGGACCTCAGCAACTCAGCATTTTGGCTAATCTACTTTATTTACATATAAACACACACGGAGCACTGCAACATGGCTCCCTCTCTCTCTAGCATCAGACAGCAGAGAGAGAAAGAACAAAGGACAATGGTCCAACTTCACGGAGCACAGTAACACAAACACCCTGTCTCCGTCACTTCCCACTTTGTGAGTCAAAACATACACCGTCATGTGAAAGACAACAATCCCATGACTGCAATCACAGAGCAGGAATTCTAACAGATCCAAGGTTACCCAGCGAGCTTCATGGCTGAGTAAGTATTTGAACCCTAGTTTCTCCCAGGTCCCATTCTGACACTCTAACCACTAGACCACAGCACACTCAATGCTACATGAAGAAGGACTTTTGCAAGTCCTCAAAATTCCAACATTTCGCTTCATTGGATGTCCATGAACTCCTGTGCTGTGATAGATGGAGAGAAAAGCTTTTCTCTAGACCCTTGAAAGACTGAAAACGGGGGCGAGGAATACATTTCCCCAGTTCCGCTGGCTCATGTATCGCAACCATAATTAGGTTATTTATACAGCATCATTTGTTCTTCATTTCCTTAGGAACTTGTGATATTGTTTCCCCCCCAAACCAAAACCATCTTTCTCCAACAACTGTGGAGCACGTGCTGGGAATGGATGAGACCCACTTGCGGAGAGCTCTTCAAAAGCAGAAAACACCACGTGTGTGTGTGTGTGTGTGTTTGAACATCTAACTCTCTACATGCTTGAGGTTACAATAAACATTATTTTATTCTATGTATTTCTTTTATATGCCTATTGTCTTTGTCCATGGAGTTTTCTTGGCAGGGATACTGGAGTGGCTTGCCGGTTCCTGCTCCAGGAGTCAACATCACCTTGCCAACAATAGAGACATCACCTTGCCGACAAAGTTCTGTATAGTTCAAGCTATGGTTTTCCCAGTTGTGATGTATGGAAGTGAGAGCTGGACCATAAAGAAGGCTGATCGCCGAAGAATTGATGCTTTTGAATTATGGTGCTGGAGGAGACTCTTGAAAGTCCCATGGACTGCAAGAAGATCAAACCTCTCCATTCTGAAGGAAATCAGCCCTGAGTGCTCACTGGAAGGACAGGTTCTGAAGCTGAGGCTCCAAGACTTTGGCCACCTCATGAGAAGACAAGACTCCCTGAAAAAGACCCTGATGTTGGGAAAGATGGAGGGCACAAGGAGAAGGGGATGACAGGGGAAGAGATGGTTGGACGGTGTTCTCGAAGCTACCAGCATGAGTTTGACCAAACTGCGGGAGACAGTGGAAGACAGGAGGGCCTGGCGTGCTCTGGTCCAGGGGGTCACGAAGAGTTGGACACGACTTAACGACTAAACATGTATTTCTGTAGGGAAGTAAGGGGCAGGTGGGGCATGTCCACCTGGGAAGGGAGCCCACCTAGGAGTAGGAAAAGTACTTCTTCATGAAGCACATAGTTAAATTGCAGAACTCATTCCTCCAGGAGGCAGCGATGGCCAGCAGCCAACGTAGATGACTTTAAAAGAGGATTAGACAAATTCATGGAAAAGAGGGCTATTGACAGCTACTAGCCAGAATGGCTCTGCTCTGCCACCACAGCAGGAGGAAGCAATGTCAGTTGCTGGAAACCACAGGAAGGGAGAGGACTCTTGTGTTCGAATCCTGCTTGCTGGTTCACCACAGGTAACTATTCAGCCACTGTGAGAACAGGATGCTAGACTCGATGGGCCATTGGCCTGATAGAGGTTATTTGTATAAATTAACCATCCCAAAAAGGTAAACAGCATTTCCGTGCGCTGCTCTGGTTCGCCAGAAGTGGCTTAGTGGCTTAGTCACATGACCCAGAAGCTGTACGCGGGTCCCTTGGCCAGTAAAGCAAGATGAGCACTGCTGAATAAGCTGAAATTGTCTTATTTTTAAAATGGTTAAAACTAAATGAAAATAAAGTGAGTAAATATAAATGGAGGAAATGGAGGAAAGAAGAAAAGTTAAATAATAAAATGATAGAATAAATTAAATTAAGTTAAAATGGAGAAGTAGATCAAGGATTTGCTGAACCAATAATTTAGATTGGAATACAGGAAGGGGAGGTGTGAGGAGGTCTGAGAAACAGGGTAAAAGAGAATAAGTATATGAACAATCAGGTGTTTTTAATTGTTTCTTTTTATGTTTTTGATTTTTGTATTTTTCTGGGGGGGTTGTTTATTTTTGTGCTTGTTGTTATATGTTTTGTTCTTTATGAAAACGCTAATAAATATTTTAAAAAAAGAAGAAGAAAAAAGATGAGCACTGCAACCCCAGAGTCGGTCACAACTGGACCTAATGGTCAGGGGTCCCTTTACCTTTAACATATAAAGGTTAAACAGAAATCTACACAACAGTTACAATAAATAATTTCTAAGCTATAATCAGTAAAACAACGGCAAGCCACAGTACATAAAATAATACAATACAAATTGAGAAGCAGAGACTAGAGGGTGGGGCAAGGCAGGTGGAACATGCATTCCTCTTTCAAAAATAGCAACTGCGTCACCCGCTTGTTGAGATAGCCCTCTTCAATGGACATGGGCTGCTTGTAGGTTCTATGTTGGCGGGGCAGGGAGAGAAAGAGAAATGGTTAATTCTCTCACCTGTACAAACATATTTGGATATTTTATTCTCCTTTGCAGTTTCTGTCCAAAGAGCAGTAAAGTTTTGCTGTTGGAGGATCTTGCTTAGCTGCACCCCGCCCCCCACAAGGGCGGCTTCTCAACTTGTCCGACACGCTGGAGTCGGATCGGTCAGTGGCTAAAAGGATGTCACAGACATGCTCCTCCTCAGTTTCCCCCGCCTTGAGACAGGGGTGGTCAGAGCTGCCTATCGGAGGTAGCTGCTAATCCACTTCAGACCCAGGAAAGATGAATGGGATGGTTATCCACACCGCTCTCCAGTCCTTTTCCCAGATGATGGCAGATTAAAACAACACAAGTAGAATACAATAAGCTAAAAACATGTGAAAGACAATGCTTAAATGGCCTTCCAATTGCAGGTAAAGATGGTTATATTCTGAAAGGCCATTGGAAAGTTGCTTTCTCTCTCCCCCCCCTTCTTTAAAAAAAGGGAAGGGCCTGGAAACGATGCCTTATGAGGAACGGCTAAGGGAGCTGGGCATGTTTAGCCTGGAGAAGAGGAGGTTAAGGGGTGATATGATAGCCATGTTCAAATATATAAAAGGATGTCACATAGAGGAGGGAGAAAGGTTGTTTTCTACTGCTCCAGAGAAGCGGACACGGAGCAATGGATCCAAACTACAAGAAAGAAGATTCCACCTAAACATTAGGAAGAACTTCCTGACAGTAAGAGCTGTTCGACAGTGGAATTTGCTGCCAAGGAGTGTGGTGGAGTCTCCTACTTTGGAGGTCTTTAAGCAGAGGCTTGACAACCATATGTCAGGAGTGCTCTGATGGTGTTTCCTGCTTGGCAGGGGGTTGGACTCGATGGCCCTTGTGGTCTCTTCCAACTCTATGATTCTATGATTCTATGATTCTACTATCTGTATTTTAATTGATTTTGTAAATTACAGATTTAGTTCTAACAAAATAAAAATAAAAACCCTTCCAGTAGCACCTTAGAGACCAGCTAAGTTTACCTTTTTGGGATGATTAATTTATAAAAATATGGTGCCAGGGAATCAAACTGAGAAGGGGGGAGAGAGAGGGAGACATACCAAGGACAGCGTTTCTTTATAATGGCCCTATTGTTCTGTTGCTCTAGGTCCTTCAGACGCTGTCCAGTTATCCTTTTTGCTTTAATGAAGCCCATCGTGAGAAGCTGAGTGGGAGGAGGCAGGCAGACTCCTCGCAGGCCCTACGGAGTGTCCTACCCTAAATGGCCCCACCCTACTGGTGGCTGACCCAGGCACCCGATCGGCTTGCTCCGCCGCTATGTGAAAGGATGTGCAGGTCCAAATCTGGCCTCCACAATCACTTATGGACACACCATTGAGAGCATATGCATGAGAGGCAATCTTACTATGCTACGAGGGATCACCAAAAAAGAATGGTTTTTTTTTGCAAAGCATTTTGGACCCTCGCAAGCTGAGGATTTGTCGAGGGAACTTCGGCAGGCGTCAGTTGCCTTCTCTGCACTCTGCCAATGTTGCTTCTGTGCCATCAGAAGCACTCAGGTGAAGTACTGTTTCGAATGCAGCGCCAGTTGTTTGCCTATAGAGGAACAAAACATCCCAAGGGGAGATTCTAGATAGGTTTCCTAGGCGACAACAATTTGTAATTGCTTGATCGTGTCACACGTGAGCGGAGGGGCATAAGACCTAACTGGAGGGAAGAGACGTTTGGAGATGCCATGCATTTGAAAAAGATCTCATGCTATCAGTATCGTAGAATCATAGAATTGTCGGGACTGGAAAGGGACCCTGCCAGTAATCTGGCCCAAACCCCTGCTATTCAGGAATCTCAGCTAAAGAATCCATCAAACTCAATTTCATGGCCTCAATTTTGGGCCAGAGAGATGATACTATGACTGCAAAGTGTTTTTTTTATTATTATTCCTGGAGATAGGATATGAGTCATGGACGCCTTTGACAAGCTGATGTCAGGTGTTCCTCAGCAAATTTCCAGGTGGGATCTATATACATGGTGAAGGCAGCTGCCCCAGGGACCTAACAATAGGGACTAGCACCATGGAATGACAGTTTTCTTCCTGCCCTGCTGCTTATGAGCTTTCAGAAGACAGAACGTTGGACTAGATAGACTTCAGTTTGATTCAGCAGATAGTTTTCATGTACAGAGCATGCTTGAACAGATTGATGGTCCCAGTATCAATAGCTCTGGTTTGGGACAGTACCTGCAGAAAGTCATCCTGTTGCTATTCATCCATCATTCCCGGTGCTTGGAAGCATGAAGGCGTCAGTGTTTTCCTATGTTATGGCTAGAAGCAACTAAGAGAGCTCGCCTCCACAAAATCATCTCATTCTTTAAATAAAAAAAGCAATCAAACGAAGAAGCCACGTGTTCCTGGGTTTCCTAGCATCCAACAGCGATAGGACTCCACTGACGGGTTGTACAAAATGTTTCCTTTTGATTCCCACTGTGCTGGCAGTCTCTCCAATGCAGGAGATGGGCCTGAGATTTTGTGAATCAAGAGATAATTCCCTCCACCCCACATTCCCTTCTCCCCACATTGCTCCTGATTCTATACACCTCTGTTATGTGTCCTCTGGGGCAAGGGACTGGAAAAAAACACAACTGCTTAAAATGATCTGCCAGTCCCCAGTTCATTTTAGTTGCTTTCCATCCCACCCACCAATATACTGCTGACTCCTATTTTCATAGAATCTCAGAATTGTAGAGTTGGAAGGGACCCCAAGAGTCATCTAGTCTATCCCCCTGCAATGCAGGAATCACAGCAAAAGCATCCCTGACAGATGGCTATCCAATCTCTGCTTTAGAATCTCCAAGAAATGAGAGAGTGTGGGTGAGAAAGTTTTGGAAGATAAATTGTTTACTCTCTTGTAGAAAAGTTAGCACAATGGCAATTGCTCCAAGCACATTTAAACTTGATGTTAGGTTTACATCTACCCTCATCCACCTTTAGACAAACGTTCCCCATGAAAATACTTAGGCTAGAATAAATCACAGGCAATTACCAGCTCTGTGAATAAGTGAATATTTTACTCAGTTTCCAGAAGTTACAGCAAACAAGTCTCCATCTGCTGGCAGTAAGAGAAAGATGGGGGGAAAAGGTTCTAAATGACTTAGAAAGGAAAGTACTTGGTTTCCTTACAAAAAGGATCATACAATCTTTGGGTTAGTAAATATGCAGGCTGCAAAATCTCATTTTTAGAGAAACTGAGTTCATTTATAATGAGCCATGGCCACATGGCTTCTTGCTTGTTCCAGGAAACGTGAACATAAAAAGACTCAGAAGGTGGGAGCAGAGGCTGCTATGAGCCTGCTGAGCCACACCCACTGTCAGGTGTGTTTGTGCAGGAGCCAGGCCCTGTGACCAATAGGACTCTGCAGGACTGGGGCCTTCCTAAGTGTGTTCTGAAGAGGCAAGGTGCAGCCGCACAGGTGAGGCCGATTGGTAACTGACAGCACCTGGTGGCAAGAGCTGGGAAGGGATATAAGGTCAGCATTTCCCCTTCAGCTCTTTGCCACAGCAACACGCTTCCTACCTTTGGTTTTTTGCTTCCTGATTCTTGAACCTTGGCTTCTTGACTTCCTGCTTCTTGATCCGCAGACCCTTGACTCCTTACTTCTTGATCCTCAGACCCCTGACTTCGTGCCTCCTTGCTTCCTGACCCTTGGACCCTTGGCCTCTTGACTCCCAGCTCTCTGACCCTTGGACTCTTGGCTTCCTGACTCCTGGCTTCTGGACTCCCATTCCTGCTCCCACCCCACCATCTTGCCCCCGGTCCTGATGTCCCCAGCTGGGACTTCAATCGCCCGTGAACTGGACTGTGACACCCACTCTCCTAAATTGAGCTCAGGATTCATAGGAGTGTGAGTCAATAACTGTATATTACATCAGAGACCACTGCCTTCCAAGGGTAGAGTTTGGATTTGATATCCCACCTTTCACTCCCTTTAAGGAGTCTCAAAGCGGCTAACAATCTCTTTTCCCTTCCTCCCCCACAACAAACACTCTGTGAGGTGAGTGGGGCTGAGAGACTTCAGAGAAGTGTGACTGGCCCAAGATCAGCCAGCAGCTGCATGTGGAGGAGCGGAGACGCGAACCCGGTTCACCAGATTACGAGATTACCACTCTTAACCACTACACCACACTGGTACCTGTTCCACTGTCAAACAACTCTTACCATCAGAAAGTTTGGAATCTCCTTCCTTGTCATTGGAATCCATTGGCTCGGGTCCTCCCCTCCGGAGCAGTAGAAGACAAGCTTGCTCCATCTTCCATGTGATTTGAGGATGGCTATCATAATTCCCTTCCACCCACAAGCAGGATTCGAACACGAGAGCACTCTACTCTCCAGCAATTGCCAACAAGTGGTCTTCAGAAGCACTTCTGCCTCTGACCATGGAGACAGAACATAGCCATCATGGCTGGAAGCCACTGATAGCTGTCTCCTCCTCCACGAATTTGTCTAATCCTCTTTTGGTGCCATCTAGACTGGTAGCCATCACGGCCTCCTGTGGGATCGTTTAACTATGCACTGTGTGAAGAAGTCCTTTATTTAATCTCCCAACCTTCATCTCCATTGGATGTCCCCAAGTTCTAGTGTTATGAGAGTGCGAGGGAAACTCTTCTGTCTCCAGTTTCTCTGTGCCATTCATCATTTCATGAACTTCTATCTGTAATAAACAAAAATCTACCCTTATTCCCTCATGGGGGGCACAAGAGCCCCTACAGAGTCCTTTGCAGGTTCTCCATCATTCGGAGAAAATAACAGAGGCCAACCAGAGAATATTGAGAAGCAAAGCAGCTAGTAAGCCTGGTCTTTATTGATCTGTTGCAACAGGGTGCTCCCCTCACACGCAGGAAAGGAGGAGGACCACAAACAAAGGTATGCCTGCCCTTATACAGACATTTTAAATTCCTTGCCCTGGAGCTCAAGACCACCCCTCCATACGTCATACATACATCACAGAAAAGGTGGTCTACAACAGAAATTTGAATGTTGTTGTTTTTCCTGTCTGCCAGGTTATCTGATAATGCCTTATCAGATTGCCTTTCCTGGTCGTCTGGTCATTCCTTTGAGATGGTGATTACCCAATTCCTGAGACAATGGGAAGGTTCCCTCACCCCCTCCCTCCTTGCAGAGAAAACATTTGGTCAGTTTGGGAGTCAAAATGGTTCCAGGGTGGTCCTCCTGTGCTCCTCCAGACGTGTGGTCCACACATCTATGTATGCACTTGGTTGGTACATTTATGAACATTTATTATATATATAAAGGTAAAGGGACCCCTGACCATTAGGTCCAGTCATGGATGACTCTGGGGTTGTGGCACTCATCTCGCTCTATAGGCCGAGGGAACCAGCGTACAGCTTCCAGCATGACTAAGCCGCTTCTGGCGAACCAGAGCAGCGCACGGAAATGCCGTTTACCTTCCTGCCAGAGTGGTACCTATTTATCTACTTGCACTTAGATTTGCTTTCGAACTGCTAGGTTGGCAGGAGCTGGGACTGAGCAATGGGAGCTCACCCTGTCGTGGGGATTCAAACCGTCGACCTTCTGATCAGCAAGTCCTAGGCTCTGTGGTTTAACCCACAGCGCCACCCGCGTCCCATTATATATATATTTTTATTTCATATTGTTTCATTATTTTCCTTTCCCTTCCCTAATCATTCCTACACCTGTGGTTGCCTTTGCTGCTACTGAAGCTCACCTACTTACATTTTCAGTGAGCTTTTTGCTGCTATGCCCCCCCTCCCCACCCCGCAAAGGTCTTGCCTCTGCAATGGCAGCCAATCTAAGACCCACTAGAGTGTACCTGTACTTCGGATTATTTGTCCCAATGTGCATCATTTAGCAGCCGGCGCCAAATCCCATCCTGTCACCCAGAAGCACAAGTTGGAGAGAGACCTTTTGCAGAGCTCTCGGCTGTCTGTGTTGGACTTGCCCGCCTTAATCACTTGCCGCCATCTGCAAGCTTGGCTCTCTCGCTGTTCGCTCGGCTCTTGAGATAGCCCCCTGGGGGCCCTGCTCTTCACTTCCATGTACTGAGAAAAGCATTCATTTGTTCCTACCCTTTGCCTGTAAACAATTTCCATAAGGAGACAGTGCCCCATTAAACTGCACTAAACCTCAAGTGGCGCTCTTGCGGCGTTCGCCAAACCTGGTACCCTCCAGATGTGCTGAATGGGACTGAAGGGCACCAGCTTGAGGGAAGACTGGGATATAAAGACACAGATACGTTTGTGCCAATGATAGCATCTTTCCTGATCCAGAAAGCAGGTGCTGTTAAATTTACTCTGCAGAGGTTAGTTAGTTAGTTAGTTAGTTAGTTAGTTAGTTAGTTAAGGTAAAGGTAAAGGGACCCCTGACCATTAGGTCCAGTCGTGGCCGACTCTGGGGTTGCGGCGCTCATCTCGTTTTATTGGCTGAGGGAGCCGGCGTACAGCTTCCAGGTCATGTGGCCAGCATGACTAAATCACTTCTGGCAAACCAGAGCAGCACACAGAAACGCCCTTTACCTTCCCACCGGAGCGGTACCTATTTATCTCCTTGCACTTTTGACGTGCTTTCGAACTGCTAGGTTGGCAGGAGCAGGGACTGAGCAATGGGAGTTCACCCCGTCGCGGGGATTTGAACTGTCAACTTCTGATCAGCAAGCCCTAGGCTCTGTGGTTTTACCCACAGCGCTACCCGCGTCCCTTAGTTAGTTAGTTAGTTAGTTTCATAAAATTTATATATCACTGGCTTGTTGTTATTTTTTTGGGTTTTTTAAAAGCACTCCCAAAGCATTTTACAAAAAGAATAAAACAGCAAGAGTATTAATAAAAGCAATCTAAAAGATTTTTTTAAAGGAGACTAAAATACCAAAGGCAGGCTAAATATCTGGGCTTGTCTAATCATAAATGTTTTTATCAGGCACCAAAACGAGCACAGTGAAGGCCCTTGCCTGATATTGTTATTGTTATTGTTAAGATTCATATGCCGCCCTTCATCAAGAGCTCTCAGGATGGTTCACAAGATAAAAATACAAGATAAAAACACATATAAATAGTTAAAACCAAAACATCAAAACAATAGGCAGGGCGTTTTATCATGTTTTTTATATTTGCTGGAAGTATGTGCCAGCTTGGCTGTTTCATCCTCTAGCAAACCACCTATTTCCACCCCATCTCCCCACCACCTCTCATCCAACCACAGTCCTTAGAAACACTTACTCAACTCAATTAATTTTTTCCCCTGTATGTATAGAGCCCTCCACTTCAACCATCGGCCTTAGGTTCCTTCTGAACAGACTCTTACCAGTTTTGTGGTCGGGCTGCACTCTTGCGGACACAAAAGTAGCCTCGCTGATAATGAGTTTTACAAATATCCCATGTTACCTTGAACTCGACTGTGTATTGAATCCTTTTTGCAGGGAGAGCAGACAGACCTTGGTGCAATCACATGCAAGCCCTGGGTGTGGGAAAATAAGAAAGCTGAGGTTTGTTATTGGAAATGCATGTTTGGGTAAAGAAAAAGCCCCTGTTCTAATAAGTTGGAGGTTTGGGTAAAGACAGCCATCCTGCACCCAGCAGAGACACATCCAAGGAGGACCTTTCTCCAAGAGGTTTTGAAGAAGAAGTGAGAACGAGACAAGAAGTGAGAGCCCCGCAAAATTAATCCACCTGCATTTTCTATCCTAGCCATAATCATGACCTTAATCTTGTATAGGAGTTATGAGGATGGAGCAGCGTGCAACATTAGCTAGTGAATCTTCCCACACCTGAATTTGCTGAACTAAGGTGTGTGGGAATGTTCAGGGAGGCAGGAGAGGATATATTGTTTATTAATACCCTTCCTAACTTGCACTGGCAAGTTCCTTTACGTAGCAGAGTTTCATATTCCCCTTTTATTTTTTTATTTTTTTAATGCTTTTTATTGGTGTTTCATTTAACACAAACGAAAAAATATACAGTAACATTCAACAATCATTTACCGACATTCTTTCCCCACACTCTGCTAAGCATTGACTTCCTTCCCTCCCTTCAACAGGTTTTCTTATGTCAGTTACTTTTCCACAGTTTCTTATTGTATCCAATCCTATCTACATCATAAGATTTATTTCAGTCCTGCAAGAGTCTTCAGATTTCTACAGTTATTATTTATGCATTCCATAAATTTACTCCAATCTTTTTGGAATTTTGCTTCCTCCTGATTTCGGATTCTACAGGTCAGTTTTGCTAGTTCCGCATAATCAACCATCTTCGTCTGCCACTCCTCTACTGTTGGTAATTCTGCTACTTTCCATTTTTGGGCTAACAAAGTTCTGGCAGCAGTCGTAGCATACATAAATAACCTTTGATTTGCTTTTTCTATTTTCCCTCCCATCAAGCCTAGCAAAAATGCTTCCAGCTTTTTCTGGGAAATGTATTTAAATATCTTTTTCAATTTGTTATAAATCTGTTCCTTCACATTCCCCTTTTAAACGCACATCAGATAGCTGATTGCAGGCTTGTGTAAGCTTCTCAATATTAGGTTCCTGCTAAGTTCCCTTATATCCCTCCTAAAAGAATAAACACACGGCAATCTTACTCAAAGTCAATAAAAGTTTACTCACATCATCAGTTCACAGTTGGATCCCTAAAGGCAGACTTAGTTACAAAGTATATACATGTGGATCTATCCCATACGTGGATAATCTCTTTGTCCTCCAACAGAGCATCTCTAGGTAAAAGCTGCTCCAATGATGGAGGAAGTCAAAGAGGGAGGGAGAGAATGCTGTGTGCCTTGTCTTTTTTGTTACCTGGACAGGTAAAGTCAGGCCCACCTCTTGTTGTTGTTTAGTCGTTTAGTCATGTCCAACTCTTCATGCCCCGTGGACCTGAGCATGCCAGGCCCTCCTGTCTTCCACTGCCTCCCGCAGTTTGGTCAAACTCATGCTGGTAGCTTCGAGAACACTGTCCCACCATCTCGTCCTCTGTCGTCCCCTTCTCCTTGTGCCCTCCATCTTTCCCAACATCAGGGTCTTTTCCAGGGAGTCTTCTCTTCTCATGAGGTGGCCATAGTCTTGGAGCCTCAACTTCAGGATCTGTCCTTCCAGTGAGCACTCAGGGCTGATTTCCTTCAGAATGGAGAGGTTGGATCTTCTTGCAGTCCATGGGACTCTCAAGAGTCTCCTCCGGCACCATAATTCAACAGCATCCATTCTTTGGCCATCAGCCTTCTTTATGCTCCAGCTCTCACTTCCATACATCACTACTGGGAAGGCTCGCAAGAGAGGGGCTAGCTGCCCACCCGCCGCCACCCATCTCCTCATGATGCGCCCCGAGGGGGGAAAGGGAGAGACGGAGACGTGGCAGCTCATACGCGTGCTCTCTTGTGGCAGAGGACCCCGAGCCGCTGCTTCCCTCCTGAGCCAGCCGAGCATGAAACCCGGGAAATTTAAGGGACATCATTAATCCGGGACAGCAGCACTGGGATAAGGGAGTTTCCCGCCAAATAAGGGACAGTTGACAGCTATGACATCGAACTGCAGGACCAGAACTTTGCTTAGCAGCTGGTCTACAAATGTTCCAGATAAAGGAAACTTCCTGCGAATGACAAACAGTCCGTCACTCTGCATATTTACTCAGAAGTAAGTCAGTCCCGCTGAGTTTAATAGAACTTGCTGCCAGGTGACCATAAGACTGCAGCCTTATTCTCTTCCAGATTCTCAAATGCGCTTTTGCATTTATGAATTATTTAAAGTTAACACAATTATGAAAAACATGGGATTTCATTAAACAGATAAAATTACATTTCAGTCAATACCGAAGCCAATCTGCGCAGAACGGCAGACTTTTAAAAGTCTCCGTGTTCTATTAAAAAAATTACGAGGCTGTCTCCTCTCTGTGAACTTAACTGAATCTGTCAGTCACATTAATTCAAAGTCATTCCAGTTGCTGATGAACCAGCCATTGCCTGATGAAGGGGTCCTCTTTAGTTTCCAGGCTGAACTACACCATATATAGATATATATAAATAGATACACACACACACACACAAACACATAATATTTTTATTGCAAACATTTCTCAAGATGGCTTATGTTAACAGCAAATCAATTTTTTATTAATAAGAAACATTAAAATATACAATTCAATTCACAATAAAAGTCAGTTTAAACAAGCCCAATCCAACAAAACACTAAAATACAATAACCTCTTAAACATTAAAAGCTTCCCTAAACAGAGCTGCCTTCAGATGTCTTCTGAATGTCAGGTAGTTATTCTTCTCTTTGACATCTGGTGGGAGGGTGTTCCACAGGGCGGGCGCCACCACCGAGAAGGCCCTCTGCCTGGTTCCCTGTAACTTGGCTTCTCGCAGTGAGGGACCCGCCACTCGGATCTGGACCCCGGTGTCCAGGGTGGAGACGCTCCTTCAGATATACTGGACCGAGGCCGTTTAGGGCTTTCAAGGTCAGCACCAACCCTTTGAATTGTGCTCGGAAACGTACTGGGAGCCAGTGTTATGTGGTCTCGGCGGCCGCTCCCAGTCACCAGTCTAGCTGCCGCATTCTGGATTAATTGCAGTTTCCGGGTCACCTTCAAAGGCAGCCCCACGTAGAGCACATTGCAGTAGTCCAAGCGAGAGATAACTAGAGCATGCACCACTCTGGCCAGACAGTGCGCAGGCAGGTAGGGTCTCATCCTGTGTACCAGATGGAGCTGGGAGACAGCTGCCCTGGACACAGAATTGACCTCCGCCTCCATGGACAGCTGTGAGTCCAGAATGACTCCCAGGCTGCGCACCTGGTCCTTCCTTGGAGGGGCTTAAGCAAGAGTCAGGGGGCCACCTTTGAGGAATGTGATTCTTGCATTAGTTGTGATTCTTGCATTGGGTTGGACTAGATGATCCTTGGAGGACCCTTCTGACTCAACAATTCCATGATTCCTTATGCACTTTGATTGCAGAGAAGGGCAGTTTTCCCTCTGCAGCCAACACCTGCCTTCCCTTTCCTCTCTCTCTTAGAATGCCAGTCCAAAATCCCCCTTTTTCCCTTGCATTTCCATCTCTTCCCAAAGGCGTGCAACGAAAACAGCATTTGCAAGTCCTGTTCCTGCCCCCTCCCCTCTTTCCCTCCCCCTCCCCCAATATCTCAGGCACTTCCAGAGCTCGCTTAAGCGGGAGTTACCAGCAGGGTCCAGCGATAACATTTCCCTGACAGCTAGTGACTGCTGGTCGATAACATTTCTATCCTGAAATGGAGAGGAGAGGGAGCAATCTCCATGGTTCTGAGTGGAGATCATTATCTCCCGAGAGGAGGGGGCTGCTGGGTCTGGGGAAGGGGAGAGTCGCGTACAGCAAGGCAGCCTTCAACCTGACCACCAGAGGCAACCGTCCTCATCCTCACCTTGCTCAGAGCAGGTGACCGCAGGTGACTCACCAGGACTCACACACGACAACCCAAGGCTATACAGTGGTCCCTTGGTTCTCAAATGTAATCCATTCCAGAAGTCCGTTCCAAAACCAAAGCGTTCGGAAACCAAGGCACACTGCTTTCCCACTGGAAGTAATGCAAAACAGGCCAATCCGTTCCAGACTTTTAAAACAACCCCTAAAACAGGAATTGAAGACGAATTTTACTGCCAAACGATACCATTGAGCCATAAAATGAAGGCAATGAACAATGTTCTGCAGTCACCAGATCAGTTCATCAGAGGCTGAACTGGGTTCCACTCAGTCACAGAAACAAAGCAAAAAGAGCCACGAAAACGCAAAATAAATGGCAAAAATAGACAAACCTCAGCATAAGACTCAAAACAGAAGCGCGGCACTCAAAACGGAAGCATAACACTCAAAACGAAGCATGTTTGGCTTCTGAAAAAAGTTCACAAACCTTTACTTCCGGGTTTGCACTGTTTGGGTTCCAAGCTGTTCGAGGACCAAGGCATTTGAAAACCAAGTGTGGAGATCACACAGGGTTCCCGGACGTTTGACGGTCTATTGATCCCTGTGCCACCACTGTGATTGCCTTCTTCGCTGCCACCAACCCGTCTTTCTCGGGTACACACGGAGTCCAGACAGTTGTTAACATTAACAAATAATCGAGTTTATTTTTATAAGCATGAACAAGTTTATGGTTTCAGTTAGTTTCTCTTGTCAGTTTCTTAAACTTAGTTCCTTAACTGTCCTATACGTTCCTAACAACTTCAAACTGATTATCCCAACTATCTGTCTGACTCCACCTAACAGTTCCTCTCACTCTCTCACACAACACAACTCGACCAACCCACAGACTTCTCCTCCCTCTTCCTTCTCCAACTCCCAACTCTCAACTGACTTTCAAACAACTCTAACTCTAACTCTAACTCCTCCCCTTGGGTTCCCACTGTCCAATCACTTCACATTCATTTAATCCTTTCCTTATGACCCACCTAGGAGGCAAACGCCACACCAAGGCACAGTGGCGGAAAGTGAGGGCCGCGCAGGTCGCAGCGAAGAATCCCCGCCAGTAATCGCGGACAGCAAAGTGGGTTCCCGTGGCCTCCACACCAAACAGCACTCCTGTGGGGAGAGAGAGCTATTGTGAAAAGGGGACAAGACGCAGGGCCGGACCCTAAGCTACTGAAGTTAGTGGGGCCCCTTCTATGTCCAGCTGTCTTTTGTCAACAACAAATTGTCACTGTTTTTTGGGTTGAATATATGCTATGTGGTCATTGATGGACCTCATAGGTATCTCAAGCCATTTGCCCATGTTGCCGCACAACCAGTCCATGCAGAATGTTGGCACCCTATACAGCAGTGCCCCGCAAGACGAATGCCTCGCAAGACGGAAAACTCGCTAGACGAAAGAGTTTTCCATTTTGGATGTGCTTCGCAAAACGAATTTCCTATGGGCTTGCTTTGCAAGACGACAATGTCTTGCAAGTTCCTGCTGGTTTTTTCCCCCCTTTTCCCCCTTTTTTCTAAGCCGCTAAGCTGCTTATCAGCTGATCCGATCAGCAGATAAGCCGCTAAAAGCCGCTAATAGCGCTAATCCGCTAATCTGTCAATGGGCTTGCTTCACAAGACAAAAAAACCGCTAGACGAAGAGAATCACAGAACGGATTCTTTTCGTCTTGCGAGGCACCACTCTACCACCGTATATAAGGCCTGGACTGCAGCCCATGAGGGTTTTCGCAGGGAGGAAACATTATATTTTGCAGTCATAAGAACATAAGGTGATCCTGCTGGATCAGGCCAGTGGCCGATCTAGTCCAACATCCTCTCCTCACAGTGACCAACCAGATGCCCCATCATGGGAAATCCACAAGCATGACATGAGACCAGAACATTTCTCCCTCCTGAGGTTCCCAGAAACTGTTCTGTTTTTGTTTTTGTTTTTTACATTTTAAAAAAATTCATTTTTACTTTTAACATTTACATAAACATTTGCATCCTCCATGAATTTGTCTCATCCTCTTTTAAAGCCATCCAACTTGGTGGCCCTCGCTGCCTCCAGTGGCAGGGAGTTCCACAGGTTAACTATGTGCTGCATGAAGAGCTTGGCTCCATGTCCTTCCCAGGTCAACTCAGGAAGCCCAGAGGGCATAGAAGGCATCTTAAATGGAGCCCAGACACTCAGTAGGCGTTGGGGAAGTCACTGGGCAACCGGTTGGCATTTGACCTCTGGCCCTGAAGTTCCCCAGCCCTGATTTATGGAACTCACTCCCACAATGTGAGCAAATAGCCATTCTTATTTTTCTCTGTAAGCTGCCTTCAATCCCTGTTAGGGAAAAGGCAGGTGTTGGTGTTGTTTAGATTACGCTTTCCGGTGGCATGTATGGAGTTCTCCTAAAGACGAAAAATGGGTGGGGGGGAGTTTCTTCCAAACTCTTTTGCTTTTTTATTTATTTATTTATTTATTTTTATAAATTCGTCTTTATTGATTTAAAATATCATCTTACATACACATTACAAATAGTTACAGCAAAATTAAACACAAAAGTATAAAAGAAAAAAGATAAAAGATAAATAAAATAAAATAAAAATAAAAAAACAAAGAAGAGTTAACAATAAGAGATGAACACTGGCTGTAACATCCTGTCTTTTCTAATAAAGTCTTCTGAAAGAAACTTCCAATCATTCTCGTACTTTTCCTACTGTCTCAATTTTATCGCACAGTTTCTTTTATACCTTTTTCTGTATGTTTTTCTGGTATATTTATTCCTTTTGTTTATTATATACAAGTATCATTCAGTTCTGCTAGGATAACGTCGTTTTTTACAATATAATTTTATATATTCTTTGAATCTTCCAAACTCTTTTGCGGTCGTACGGAATACATTGTCTTCTTCTCATTTGAATAATCAACCTAAGGTTTCTTTAACTGGCTGTTTGTCAATTGCGTTGTGGAGTTTACGGAGGAGGAAAGGGAAGCTGAGCTGACCTTTCGGCGCCTTTTCCCGCCTGTCCCTTTCAGCGATTCTGTGTTTCCGACAGAAGCAGGAACTGATGTGGCTCCTGGATGATTGAAATATCGCACAGTACCAAATTAAATGCACAATAATAATAAAAAAGACAGGCTACCATTTCTCTTTGACATAAAACACTCAGCTGGAAGTATGGAGCACTCTAAGTCCATTACGATGCTTTGCAGAAGTCAGGAGGGTTGTGTGCGCGCGCGTTTGTGTGTCCTTTTATTTTGGTCAGTTTTAAACTGAGCTATTTTCAACCACACACCCAAATATTTCACCTTTTTTTCCCAACAACAATCTTTATTACGGTCCAGAGACCCAACAAATCGTTACGAAGCAATACACGATTCATACAGCCTACCTCCAGGTTAAACAAGCATTTTGTTCAGAATATAGGGATCATTGGTTCTTGCAACCACCGATAAAAACTTTGCCACGGCTAATGTTCTAGCATTTGTCCGGTCTTCCAATAGGAACCTGACATAGTGAGCCTCTGATTTTCCCAGGAAGGGTACCAGCAAGGATAGTATCAGTTCAGCCCTGGCTTGCTCATATTTTGCACAGTGCAACAAAATATGTTTCATGGAATCGATGTCTTGAGCACATGAGCAAAGTCTGTCCTTGCAGGGAACTGCTCTCAACTTGCCATCCAACACTGCAGAAGGAAAGACGTTTAGTCTGGCATTGGTGAAAAGCCTTCGATAGTTTGGTATTGTCAGGTTTTTAATGTAAGATGTTAACTTAAAGACATGCCCATATTGTACTCCTACTACCAGCGGACTACAGACTGCGTGTGATCGAGATCGCAAGTCACTGTGTGCATTAGGCCATAGACCTTTTTTTAAACGTTAATTGTGTTGCTAGTCGTAATTCATTTTTCCCCCCCAGTCATGTCTTTTGACTAATACTTTTGTTTTATTTCTATTTAACTTAAATCCTGCTACCTGTCCAAGCACATACATTTCGTCTAGTACCCTTGGTTATGCTCACCAAAGGGGTTCTCTACTGTTATTACAAGGTCAACTGCAAATGCTCTCAATTTGTACTCAGTTTGTTTAGACAAGCCTACCCAGACATTTAGAAGGGTTTTTTTTTTCTTAGCCTATTCTGGTTTTAACTTTTCAAAAGTCTGCAATGATTGTTGTTAACTTTTCCCTGTTGAAGATTCCATTGTTTTATATGTCCCATGAACCGCTTTGAAATATACTCAGAGTCGAGAGTGGATTTCATGCTCTTTATTCAGCTCCTAGTGGTGAGGAGGAATGAATGTTTCCCCAAAATATCTTAATGTACATTATTTACACAATGGGCTGCCCGTGATTGGCTAATTCTGGAATTCTCCTGTAGGCCAATCAGGTTGTGGATTCACTTCCACCTGGAGCAGGATTGGGTGGCTCCTGCAGGCCAATCATACTGCTGCATTGTTCTAGGACCAATCAGACTGCTGCATTTTGGATCCTATTCAGCTCAGTACATAACACGCTTTGAGGGTTTTTCTTTACTTTTTTTTTACAATCAAGCGGTGCAGACATTTTATGAAATAAATACAAATAAATAACTATAAATGAATAAATAAATGCTAACAAAGCATGGGCTCTGTCCTCAACCCCAACCCTCTTACAAGGGGCAGAGAGAGGTCTGCTCCAAGAAAAGGATCTAGGAGTCTTGGTTGACCACAAACTTGACATGAGCCAACAGTGTGACGCGGCAGCTAAAAAAGCCAATGCAATTCTGGGCTGCATCAATAGGAGTATAGCATCTAGATCAAGGGAAGTAATAGTGCCACTGTATTCTGCTCTGGTCAGACCTCACCTGGAGTACTGTGTCCAGTTCTGGGCAGCACAGTTCAAGAAGGACACTGACAAACTGGAACGTGTCCAGAGGAGGGCAACCAAAATGGTCAAAGGCCTGGAAACAATGCCTTATGAGGAACGGCTAAGGGAGCTGGGCATGTTTAGCCTGGAGAAGAGGAGGTTAAGGGGGGATATGATAGCCATGTTCAAATATATAAAAGGATGTCACATAGAGGAGGGAGAAAGGTTGTTTTCTGCTGCTCCAGAGAAGCGGACACGGAGCAATGGATCCAAACTACAAGAAAGAAGATTCCACCTAAACATTCGGAAGAACTTCCTGACAGTAAGAGCTGTTCGACAGTGGAATTTGCTGCCCAGGAGTGTGGTGGAGTCTCCTTTTTTGGAGGTCTTTAAGCAGAGGCTTGACAACCATATGTCAGGAGTGCTCTGATGGTGTTTCCTGCTTGGCAGGGGGTTGGACTCGATGGCCCTTGTGGTCTCTTCCAACTCTAGGATTCTATGATTCCAAGAGCTCCCTGAACTGCCAGGACCTCTTGCTGGGCCCCCATCGTAAGCTCACTTTGTCCAATTTTGTGCAAAAAAATTCCCAAAGAGGCAATACGGAGCTTGATTTTTTGACTTGGTCCCAAAGATCTCCCTGCATGGCCGTGTTTCTGAAACGTCCTTGAATCTCAGGGGGTTTCCAGACTGTCATTGTTTTCCTGCGGGACTCCATCACTTCCCAGCAGATTCAGACTGTACAGTTAAAAGCATATCTTGCAAAACACTTCCCTGAAAATTGGAATGGGGAAATGCCCTGGAAAAGTGCGGGGTAACATTTGCTGGGGTCAACGTTGTCTAATCTCCACACAAACAAATGTTTGTGTGGGGGGGTAATGCTTGTTAACTAGCCGAATGCTGGTTAAATAGTTGACATCATCTAATCTCTCTGCAAACAAACAGAGCTGAATACTCATTAAACAGGTCATCTGGAAGTGACCAAATTCTCGCATATGAAGAGCATATGCCTGGAACATCGCAAGGCTCCAGCACTTGGAAGAAATGATCATTTACACCTATGACCCTGTTCTTCTTGATTCCTGTTGACTGCGTACTCCTTCCAGTTCTGTTTCTGAGAATCGTGGAACTGCAAAGTTGGAAGGGACCCGAGGGTCATCTAGTCCAACCCCCTGCAATGAAGGAATCTCAACTAAAGCTTTTTTCATGGCAGATGGCCATCCAGTCGATGCTGGAAAACCTCCCAGGAAGGAGAGTCCATCACCACTGCCCGAGGGAGACCGTTCCACTGTCCAACAGCTCTTAACTGTCAAAAAGTTCTTCATAAAGTTAATTCAGAATCTCTTTCTTATCATTTGAATCCCTTCACATATCTAAAGATGGCTGCCATATCCTCTCTCAGTCTCCTCTTCTCCAGGCTCAACATACCCAACTGCCTCAACCGTTCCTCACATGGCTTGGTTTCCAGACCCTTGATCATCTTGGTCACCCTCCTCTGCACACCTTCCAGCCTCTCCATATCCTTCTTGAATTGTGGCGCCCAGAACTGGGCATCGTATTCCAAGTGTGGTCTGACCAAGGCAGAGTATAGTGGGACCATTTTCCCATTGATCTGGACAATAGACTTCTGTTGATGCAACATTTTCTAAAGGCAAAGGTAAAGGACCCCTGACAGTTAAGTCCCGTCACAGATGACTCTGGGGTTGCGGCGCTCATCTTGCTTTAGAGGCCAAGGGAGCTGGCGTTTGTCCGCAGACAGATTTCCGGGTCATGTGGCCAGCATGACTAAGCCACTTCTGACGCAACAGAACACCGAAACCAGAGCAGCACATGGAAATGCCGTTTACCTTCCTGCCGCAGCGGTACCTATTTATCTACTTGCACTGATGTGCTTTCGAACTGCTAGGTTGGCAGGATCTGGGCATAGCTGTCAACATTTCCCTTTTTTTAAGGGAAATTCCCTTATTCCGAATAGGATTCCTCGCAAGAAAAGCGAAAAGTTGACAGCTATGGATCTGGGACAGAGCAACGGGAGCTCATCCTGTCGTAGGGATTCGAACCACCGACCTTCTGATTGGCAAGCTCAAGAGGGCTCAATGGTTTAGACCACAGCACCACCCGCAACTCTAGATTTCTAGACGATCTGAATTGCCACTCACAACAAGCCCACAGCTGTTATGGCTGGAGCTGTTGGGAACTGTGGACCAAAGCCTCCAGAGGGCACCAGGTTGCAGAAGGCTGCTTCAAATGTATCGTTTGGGTCTGCAGATAGACTCGGGCAACATCCAAGCAGTTGAAGCAAGTTAAAATGATGTTCTGCAAATATTTTCATCATTTTGGGGAGCCGGGTGATCTTAGACTTATGCTCGTCTGGCAAGAAGACATAGAAATAGACATGTGGGGGATTTTGGAGTGGAAAATATTAGTAAGTTTGAAAAAAAAAGAAAAACTAGAAGGGGAGAGAAGAGCGGGGGAAAAACATTTTAAGCCAAGAGCATCTGTGTTTTTTGGGCCACCGTCTATGGAAACTTTGGACGAAGAGCCAGCCAGCCTATATTTTCAATTTGAAAATTATTAGAAAACAATCCAGAGCATCATTTTGAAATTAGGGAGAAATCTGCTTTGTTTGTTTTTCCACTGCCATCTCTGCAGGCTTCTGAGACAGATTTTCAGGTCCTCTTCCAAGGCACGGGCCCAAGGCAGGGACGTGGTGGCGCTGGTGGTGACGGCAGAACGAAGCATGAACCTCGCTGCTCTCTGTTCTCGTCTCTCAGATGTAGGCAAGGCAGCCACTCAGGCGCAGAGGAGGAAGAGGCCAGAAAGGATGGGCTGGGAGGAGGGACAGGAGGGGGAGAGCGAGAGAGACTTGCAAGTGCAAATCCTGGTGGTCACATTTTAGCACTTCCCCACCTAACAAGTGGGGAAATCGCAGAGCTTAGAGGAAAAGCAGGTAAGAGGCGACGTGGCAGAAGCGTACCAAATGTTGCGTGAATTGGAGGATGGAGAGAGAGGAAAGGTTTTCTCCTTCTCTCCCAATTACACTTGTTGTTGTTTAGTCATTTAGTTCTGTCCAACTCTTCGTGACCCCATGGACCAGAGCACGCCAGGCACTCCTGTCTTCCACTGCCTCCTGCAGTTTGGTCAAACTCATGCTGGTAGCTTCAAGAACACTGTCCCACCATCTCGTCCTCTGTCGTCCCCTTCTCCTTGTGCCCTCCATCTTTCCCAACACCAGGGTCTTTTCCAGGGAGTCTTCTCTTCTCATGAGGTGGCCAAAGTCTTGGAGCCTCAGCTTCAGGATCTGTCCTTCCAATGAGCACTCAGGGCTGATTTCCTTCAGAATGGAGAGGTTTGATCTTCTTGCAGTCCATGGGACTCTCAAGAGTCTCTTCCAGCACCAGAATTCAAAAGCATCCATTCTTTGGCGATCAGCCTTCTTTATGGTCCAGCTCTCACTTCCATACATCACTACTGGGAAAACCATAGCTTGAACTATACAGACCTTTGTCAGCAAGGTGATGTCTCTGCTTTTTAAGATGCTGTCTAGGTTTGTCATTGCTTTTCTCCCAAGAAGCAGACGACTTTTAATTTCGTGACTGCTGTCCCCACCTGCAGTGATCATGGAGCCCAATTACACTAGAACTCATAGATATTCAATGAAGCTGAACGTTGGATGGTTCAGGACGGATAAAAGAAAGTCCTTATTCACACAGCTCATGGTTAGACTGTGGAACTCCCTCCCACAAGAGGCAACAACTTTGGTGGTTTAAAAGGTGATTAGACAAATACATGGAGGAGAAGGGGGCTCTTGATGGCTGCAGGCCAGGATGGCCGTACTCTGCCTCTATAGTCAAGACACAGCAATGTTTCTGAATACCAGTCACTGAAAACTGCAGGAGAGAAAAGCAGACTCTCCAAGCGTCCCTATTTTCCAGGGTTGACCCTGGCTTAGAAAAGCTGCCCCAGTTCCTGACTGGATCCCAGAATGTCCCACTTTTCCTTAGGATGTCCCTATTTTCATTGGATAAATGTTGGAGGGTATGGAGTTATCCCACCTGAATAGGGTGGTGTTGTTTTTTTAAAAAATGTTCTATTTTTTATTATGTTTTTATATATGTTGGAAGCTGCCCAGTGTCAGGTGTGCGTGCAGGAGCCAGGCCCTGTGACCAATAGGACTTTGCAGGACTGGGGCCTTCCTAAGTTTGCTCTGGGGAAGCAAGGTGCGGCCACACAGGTGAGGTCAATTGGTAACTCACAGCACCTGGAGGCAAGAGCCAGGAAGGGATATAAGGTCAGCATTTCCCTTCGGCTCTTTGCCACAGCAACACGTTCCCTGCCCTGCTGCGTTTGACTTCTTGACTCCTTGCTTCCTGACCCTCGGACCCTTGGCTTCTTGACTCCTTCCTTCCTGACCCTCGGACCCCTGACTTCGTGACTCCTTGCTTCTCAACCCTCGGACCCTTCGCTTTGACTCCTGGCTTCTGGACTCCCGTTCCTGCTCCCACCCCACCATCTTGCCCCCAGTCCTGAGATTGCTACTTTTCCACTTGCGGGGAACTTTATTCTGTGGCGTCATATTCAGTGAGTTGGCACAGAAACCCCCTACTCCAGGGGTGTCCAAACGTTTTTCAAACAGAGACAAATTTGACATGCGTGAGGGCCGACCAAAGTTGTTGAACTTTCTTTAGGATTAAAAAGTTGTTGAGCTTTTTTTAAGGTTGAAGTTATTGTGTGTGTTTTTTACAATTTTACCCCAAAGTTTGCTCCATCAGTTTAGGGCAGGGGTGCCCAAAGAAGGCCGGATTTGATGGAGTGAACATGCGTGAGGGCTGACCCCTTTTTTTAAGGACATATACTGCCATGGGAGCCCGATTAAATCACCCGGCAAGCCGGATTAGGCCCCCAAAATGGACTTCGGACATGCCTGCCCTACTCTGAGGTGGTGCAGCCCAGAATCCTGCCACCTTGATCTCTGCAACCAAGTTTCAGATATTTCGGAAGCCCTGAGTGGTTCCCAACCTGGAAGTGTCGGTTGGTTGGGGTGGGGAGGGTGACTTATGTAAACTTCATTTTTGTCAAAAAAAACTCCCCGTCGCAAATATTCCTCTGGCCGACCTCGTCCTCCACTCTCTGCTTTCAGTTTGGAGGATCCTTTGCCTTGAGGAGCTGCCAACTGCGGACAAACAAAGTCCAGGCCCTTTGCTGGAACATCAGAGCCGAGGAGCTCATAAACCCCATTTGGTTCCTCTCCTTTGTTCATAGCTGGGGCTCTGGCCATCCTCTCCTGACAGCGAAGAACGGACACAGGAAGAAGACAGCCGTTATGCCCCCGAGCAAATTTCCATTGTGGTGGGGGTCAGTTCGCCAGCTGCAAGTCAGCTCCCACCCCTTCTTCTTCCCCATTCCTCCTCTGTTTTTCTCTCCCTTTTTTTGCTCTGCGATGCAAACCACAGCCATAGACCCCTGTGGAATCTCTAGGAGAACAGTCATGAGGAACATTCTCCCAGCCTGGGGGAATTGCATGCATTTTCACATGCAGTGCCTTCCAGACCCACACCTTAAAATGCACCTTCTCTCGACGGTCCCTTTTTTGTTTTTGCAGCGTTGCGATTTTAGTTTTCCCGTTGTATCTGCAAATCATTTGACACTCCCCACTTTAATGGAACAGACAGGATATAAATAGTTATAGTAGATGGATTCACTGCAGCTTCCTGGGGATAAACTGTAGCCCAGGGCCCCTTCAGAAAGGTGGGGCTGTTGTTGTTGTTTTGCAGTCGTATTCTGCATCATGCCTTCAATGCATTAGAGTTCACCCACACTTCCCTTTGTCCTGAGATTTCTAGGGATTGGTCCGATACGTTTTGGTTTTGTCCCATCCCTTTCCCTGGGGAAACCTGCTATTTAGAAGAAGCATACATTGGGTTTTCTGCAGACTGACATTTGTTCTGATTCAGCTGTAACCAGTGGGTTAACCTGGGGAAAGCGATGGGAGAAAACAAAAACCTCTCAGACTCGTGCCTGAAAATCTCAGGACAAATGGAAGAAATTGCAGGACGGCAAAGGGAATTGTGGGTGAGCCCCTGGTGGTGAAATTGTACTCGACATCATTCCACAGATCAAAGAAAGGACTTCTTCGTGCTGTTAAACTATGGAACTCCCTTCCACAAGACAAATTCATGGAGAAACAGCTACAAGCAGCAATGGCTATGATCTGCCTCTGCAGTTGGAGGCAGTATTCCTTCTTCTTCCTTTTTAACACCCCCACCCTGAAAATGCTGTATTTATAACTGGCAATGTATCTCCCTTTAAAGTGGTTGGCATCTAGTTTGGAAGAACCAGGCACAATGGTTTCACGCTCCGCCTTTCGAGGGGGCATGGGGATTGGCATTGGGTGGGTGGGAGCTGGGATAGTTGGATATGTTTTCTCTGCGTCCCCCCCCCTTTTCCCTTGCCTCACTCCCCCTTGCCCCCCACCTCCATGGAATACCCACACCTCTTTCCTCCTTGCCTGATCAAGTGGTTTTGGTCACATGCCTCCAGCCTGCCCCAACTCCTGAGCCCATCAATGGGGTCTCTTTGCGGCATTTTAATTGGCTGAGTGCAAAAAAGACCAAAGTTGTCTGCAAAGGTAAAGGGACCCCTGACCATTAGGACCAGTCGTGGCCGACTCTGGGGTTGCGGTGCTCATCTCGCTTTACTGGCCGAGGGAGCCGGCGTACAGCTTCCGGGTCATGTGGCCAGCATGACGGAGCCGCTTCTGGAGAACCAGAACAGCGCACGGAAACGCCGTTTACCTTCCCACCAGAGTGGTACCTAGTTATCTACTTGCACTTTGACATGCCTTCGAACTGCTAGGTGGGCAGGAGCAGGGACCGAGAAACCGGAGCTCACCCCGTCGCGGGGATTTGAACCACCGACCTTCTGATCAGCAAGTCCTAGGCTCTGTGGTTTAACCTACAGCGCAACCCACGTCCCTGTAGAGAACTTTTAACCTCTTTAACCTTCTGAATCCCAGGTGCTGGAAGTCGCAGGAGAAAAGAGGCTCCAAGGCTATGGCAGGATTCCAACAGGCATGTGGTGGACCACTGTGAGAACAGGATGCTGGGCAGATCCAGCCCGCTTTTCTCGTGTTCTTATGCTCACAGCCTAAACCACCTCCAATTGCAATGAGTTCCATAAGTTAACATTTCACGTTTGGAAGCTTGAGGGTGTGATGTGTGTCCTTTTCCACACTGAAATTTCCAGGGAAGGGATGTGCGGCCTGAGCATCCACAACGAACAGGGCTTGTCCTTGCGTGTCTCTGTGCATACAGAGGAGGAGAGAACTCAGCAACACAACTGGAAACACGCCCCTTGGCTCTCAGCTGCAGATTATTAGCTGCCCAATTCCACTTGCTCCTAAATTATTTCCTGAAGGCTTTTATTTCCACAGGCTGAAGGGGGGGGCAGGAATTATCCCCTCTGAAAACAAGAGCTGGACGAAAAATAGTGAAAAGTTCAGATCCAAAGTGAAGGTTTCTCAGCTCTCTTTCACGAGGACAGGAGCAAAACACCCCCCGCCAGCCCCTGGGTGGGAAAGGAGACACGGTGTGTTGATAAAAATGTCAATCCCACCTCCCTCTCCCCTTCCTTCCTCGCTTGTGAGGAGAGCCTGGGGTTGTTTTCCTGCCTCTGACTTTTTCGCAGTCCTTGGGGGACACAGCTTGAGCATGTCTGCTTTAAAAGCATTAAGCTTGGGGGGCAAAGTGCTGCTGACCTCCTTCCGAGCAAGGAGGAGAAGGCCACCAGGGAGGGCGGAGGTTTATTTGTCCTGAGGGAACCGTGTCAAAGCAGGCCACTATCTGTGAGCGGGTGTGCGCACCAAGACCGCAGCAGCGAAGGCGAGAGAAGAAATTGCCTGCTAAAGCCAGATATTAGCAGCCTGGGACCCCTTCCCAGAGGCTCATGTGGAGTTGAAAGGGATCTGGGGGTCCTTCAGAAGTTTGTCACCCCGTGAAGAAATCTTGCAGCGTTTGGGACTTCTTAAAGGTAAAGGGACCCCTGACCATTAGGTCCAGTCGTGACCGACTCTGGGGTTGCGGCACTCATCTCGCTTTATTGGCCGAGGGAGCCGGCGTACAGCTTCTGGGTCATGTGGCCAGCATGGCTAAGCCGCCTCTGGCGAACCAGAGCAGCGCATGGAAACGCCGTTTACCTTCCCGCCGGAGCAGTACCTATTTATCTACTTGCACTTTGACGTGCTTTCGAACTGCTAGGTTGGCAGGAGCAGGGACCGAGCAACGGGAACTCGCCCCGTCGCGGGGATTCGAACCTCCGACCTTCTGATCGGCAAGTCCTAGGCTCTGTGGTTTAACCCACAGCGCCACCCACGTCCCTTGGGACTTCTTAGTTTGGAGAAAAGGCGAGGAAGAGGAGTCACGAGAGAAGTTCATCAAACGAGGCATGGCACTGAGAAAGTGAATAGAGAAAGGTTTTCCCCGCTCTCTCTCATAACACTGGGACATAGGAGCATAAGGAGAACCTGGTAGATCAGACCAAGGACTGGTCCAGTCCAGAATCTTATGCCCAAGTTTCCAAAGGGAAACTCACAAGCAGAATCTGAGCACAAGAGCAACTCTCCCCTCCTGTGGTTTCCAGCAACTGGCATGCATAATAATAATAATAATAATTTATTTATACCCCGCCCATCTGATTGGGTTTCCCCAGCCACTCTGGGCGGCTTCCAACAGAACACTAAAATACAATAACCTATTAAACATTAAAAGCTTCCCTAAACAGGGCTGCCTTAAGATTTCTTCTAAAAGTCTCGTAGTTGTTCTCTTTGACATCTGGTGGGAGGGCGTTCCACAGGGTGGGTGCCACTACCGAGAAGGCCCTCTGCCTGGTTCCCTGTAGCTTTGTTTCTTGCAGTGAGGGAACCACCAGAAGGCCCTCAGAGCTGGACCTCAGTGTCTGGGCAGAGCGATGGGGGTGGAGACGCTCCTTCAAGTTTACTGGGCCATTTAGGGCTTTGAAGGTCAGCACCAACACTTTGAATTCTGCTCGGAAACGTACTGGGAGCCAATGTGGGTCTTTCAGGACAGGTGTTATATGGTCTCGGCAGTTGCTCCCAGTCACCAGTCTAGCTGCCACTTTCTGGATTAGTTGTAGTTTCCGGGTCACCTTCAAAGGTAGCCCCACTACATTGCTTCCTCCAGTTACAGAGGCAGAGCATCTCTGTTGTGGCTAGGAGCCAGCAATAGCCCTCTCCTCCATGGATTTCTTGATCCTCTTTGAAAGCCATCCAGGTTGGTGGCCATCACTGCCTCCTGTGGCAGGGCGTTCCACTGTTTAACTAAGTGCGGTGCGAATAAGGACTTTCGTTTCATCCTGCGTCTCCCAATATTCAGCTCTAGTTGCATAGCCACACTGATTCTGGCTCTCCTTTCCAACTCATGCTTCCGGACGCTGGCGAAATCTCCTTTCCCCATCTGGGTCTTATGCACATCTCTTCTTCATTTTGGAGAGTTAGCCAAAGAGACGCTTCAAGCGGTTTAGCAAAGGAGTATTAGCAGGCTGGGAAAAGCCTGGAATCTGCCAGCCAGAGTTGGGAGACTCTTGCAAAGTTCCTAAAGGATGCTGTGCCCAGCCTGCTAAAAACCAGATAGGGCTGGTGGCCTGTGCTTGTCGCTTTTAAAGGCACCACAACATGGAGGGATCTTGGCATCCTCTCTGGGCAGGATGTGCCTCTTGACACCTCTTTAACAAGCCTCTGTGATCTCCCTGCCTCACACTCAGCACAGACCCCCCTGGAATCCAGAAGCCTATTCTTTTTCCTCTTTGGGCCATCTGGATCTGGTCGTCCCTCCCTCCACGCTCCCTTCTCCCTTTGTTAAGTGCCCTTTTATCCAGCCTTAAAACAATAAAACATGACAAGCACTCGAACAAAGGCTGCCCCCTCCAACGGTGTCAGGGGACGGGGCCGTCCCACTGCCAAGCACAGCCGGTTAAGGGAACCACCCACCAAAAATGAACCCTCATTAGCGCAGCTCAAATGTGGAGCGCCATAAAACAACTCGGCAGTCGCAGTTTCGTGCCGTGTGGCCTTGGGCTTTCCAACGTGACGTAGATGAACTGCGTGCGAAAAGGATGTAGTCGAGCAAAGAAGCTGGAGGGCACAAGGGATGACTTTGGGTAGCAGAATTCATCCGTGACACAGGGCGCGGTCAGAAGATGACCTCCCATTATCCTTTGCTCTGTTGCAAAGGATCCTGGGATGGAACTCTCGGGTTCAAAGTTGGTAGTTTGGGTATCATAGAATCATAGAGTTGGAAGAGACCACAAGGGCCATCGAGTCCAACCCCCTGCCAAGCAGGAAACACCATCAGAGCACTCCTGACATATGGTTGTCAAGCCTCTGCTTAAAGACCTCCAAAGCAGGAGACTCCACCACACTCCTTGGCAGCAAATTCCTAAGTTCTTCCTAATATTTAGGTGGAATCTTCTTTCTTGTAGTTTGGATCCATTGCTCCGTGTCCGCTTCTCTGGAGCAGCAGAAAACAACCTTTCTCCCTCCTCTATGTGACATCCTTTTATATATTTGAACATGGCTATCATATCACCCCTTAACCTCCTCTTCTCCAGGCTAAACATGCCCAGCTCCCTTAGCCGTTCCTCATAAGGCATCGTTTCCAGGCCTTTGACCATTTTGGTTGCCCTCCTCTGGACACGTTCCAGTTTGTCAGTGTCCTTCTTGAACTGTGGTGCCCAGAACTGGACACAGTACTCCAGGTGAGGTCTGACCAGAGCAGAATACAGTGGCACTATTACTTCCCTTGATCTAGATGCTATACTCCTATTGATGCAGCCCAGAATTGCATTGGCTTTTTTAGCTGCCACGTCACACTGTTGGCTCATGTCAAGTTTGTGGTCAACCAAGACTCCTAGATCCTTTTCACATGTACTGCTCTCAAGCCAGGTGTCACCCATCTTGTATTTGTGCCTCTCATTATTTTTTTTGCCCAAGTGCAATACTTTACATTTCTCCCTGTTAAAATTCATCTTGTTTGTTTTTGCCCAGTTCTCTAATCTGTCAAGGTCGTTTTGAAGTGTGATCCTGTCCTCTAGGGTGTTAGCCACGCCTCCCAGTTTGGTGTCATCTGCAAATTTGATCAGGATGCCCTTGAGTCCATCATCCAAGTCGTTGATAAAGATGTTGAATAAGACCGGGCCCAAGACAGAACCCTGTGGCACCCCACTAGTCACTCTTCTCCAGGATGAAGAGGAACCTTTGGGTTCGGTCAGTCAGCCAGTTACAAATCCACTGAGTGGTACCTAGGGCAGGATATCTCTGTCTTCGGAACAGAAGAAGAGCCAAGGAACAGTTATTCCAGTATCGTCTTCTCACAGTGGCCAATGAGATGCCCTGAGCTCAAGGTGTTTCTATTAGTATATAAAGTCCTAAAGAACTTGGGACCAGTTTACCAATGAGATCACCTTACCCCAGAAGTGCCCACTAGACTGCTTCAATCTGCAGAACTCCAGACCCTCCAATGTCCCTATTTTCCAGGGACAGTCCTGGATTTACACAAGCCATCTCTGTTTCTGATTTGATCCTGGAATGTCCCGCTTTTCCTTAGGACATTCCTATTTTCACCAAGGGACGCGGGTGGCGCTGTGGGTTAAACCACAGAGCCTAGGACTTGCTGATCAGAAGGTCGGCAGTTCGAATCCCCGCGACGGGGTGAGCTTCCGTTGCTCGGTCCCTGCTCCTGCCAACCTAGCAGTTCAAAAGCACGTCAAAGTGCAAGTAGATAAATAGGTACCACTCTGGTGGAAAGGGAAACAGTGCGCTGCTCTGGTTCACCAGAAGCGGCTTAGTCATGCCGGCCACATGACCTGGAAGCTGTACACACGCTCCCTCGGCCAGTAAAGCGAGATGAGCACCGCAACCCCAGAGTCGTCCCTTTACCTTTATTTTCACCAAAGAAATGTTGGAGGGTATGGATTTATGCAACCCCTGATCCAAGGAGATAAGTAGCAACCTTTAGAAGACACATGAAGGCAGCCCTGTGTAGGGAAGTTTTTGAATGTTCAATGTTTTATTATGTTTTTATATATGTTGAAAGCTGCCCCGAGTGACTGAGGCAACACAGTCAGATGGGTGGAGTACAAATAATAAAATTGTTGTCATTGTCGTTGTTGAATAACATGTCCCTATTTCCGATAGAGGAATGTTGGAGGTTATTGAACTGGCACTACTACAGGTGCTACAGGTACTTGTTCCGCACTTGTAAGAACTCAGTCGTTTAATGTGGCAGGAGCTAAACTTTGGAACCCCTGCCTATTGACATCAGGCAGACGCCTTCACTGCAGTCTTTCTAGTTTTTTTTAAAGAAGATATTTATTGAGATTTTCAAAAAAGTTACCAAATATAAAAGGGGAAAAAAGAAAAAATACAAAATAAAAATAGTTAAAAACAATTCAGTCTTTCCATCACATATTTTCATTTGCTTATTTCCCGGACCTCCTCACGCCTCCCTTTTCTGCATTCCAATTCAAATTTTTAATTCAGCAAATCCCTCCCCTCTTCAATCATCTTAATCTTCAATTTTAAAATATTATAACATTAAGTTTTTAACCTGTTAATAACCATTTTCTCGTATTCTCTTATAACATTACAGCTAAAGACCACTTAGTTTCTATCCAACATCATTCTAACATTCATTAATTTTACAATATTTCTGAAGATAGTCTTTAAATTTCTTCCAATCTTCTTCCACCGACTCTTCTCCCTGGTCTCGGATTCTGCCAGTCATTTCCGCCAGTTCCATATAGTCCATCACCTTCATCTGCCATTCTTCCAGGGTGGGTAGATCTTGTGTCTTCCAGTACTTTGCAATAAGTATTCTTGCTGCTGTTGTAGCATACACACTGCAGTCTTTCTGGTACCTGCTGAAAACATCCTTGCTTAGACAAGCCTGCACAGATGTTTAGGAAGTCGGTGTGAGTTTTAATCTGTTTTTAGTCTTCCTCTCCTGTTGCAAATTAACATAGGGCACAAGTTCTCCTGCATGAGTTGAACTGAAAGGAGTGGGAGGGGTTTGCAAAAGGACACAGTACACACCCAAAATTACCTGTGAAAGATAGAAAGAGGGCTAATTGGTGCCCTCTTCCTTTGTCCAGCTCAAACAGAGCAACTCTCAGCGCCTAATATTTCCTACAGGCCTAATATTTAAGTGCATACATTAAAACGCAGATGCTACGATCAGGTGTTTGGAAGCAGCAGAGATCTCATTCCGGCCCCCTCGTCAAAGAGCCAGGTTCGGCTACAGCCCCCGACCGAGTGCGCCTTCGCAATTGCAAACCAAGGTTTGTTGCTGTGTAATTCACGAAACAGCCGTAAGCCTACATTAAATGAACAGAAGGTTCATTGAGTATAATTGTGAGCAAGGCAAATGAACCGTGCAACTTCTGAAGGGCTTTTTGGAAGCTATTATTAGCTTCAAAAATATACCTCTCCCAAGTCTGGAAGCAAATTTTCTCACTGAGTGGTCGTACACTCGCCCGATTTAATTGCAAGACAAAATCTCATTTACAAAATATGGGAATATTCAGAATTTCAACAGTGAATACACATTAGCTGTGCTGTGAGAGCCACCTCCTCAGATGGACAATTATGCAAGCGAAATTGATGAGCCTTAGTTTTAGGTGGGGCGTTATTTGATCTGAGAGTCCACAGGGCTCGGCCTCAGGCCTGTTTTCCAGTGGCACAGAACCCAGCCATTGGGAAATGGTTTTTCTCCTGGGTCTTCTTAGAGATTTTTCATAGTTCCCTCAGTAAGAACATCTGCGAAGGCAGGCAGACATCCCTGAAAGGTAGCCTGACTACCATTGCTGGGAGAGGAAAAATTTGACTCAATTCACACAGAAAGGCGAACCCTACGTCACGCACACTTCCGGAAATAATACACAAAGCAAAACACAACCATTCGCTTCTCTGAATTTTGCAATGAGTTCCCCAGCCACAGAATGTGCACATAAATGTGCATTCTGTGGTCAAGTGTGCATACAAGTGCATATATTAGTGGAAATGAAATAGACAGAAAAGCATTGTATTTGGCGGATTTCATTCAAAAAATGGTTTGGG
Organism: Podarcis vaucheri; assembly: GCF_965113315.1. NCBI lineage: Eukaryota > Metazoa > Chordata > Lepidosauria > Squamata > Lacertidae > Podarcis > Podarcis vaucheri. The sequence continues at coordinate 2,192,694 of NC_138749.1, read as the reverse complement.
GTTTTGTCTTGTTTTTTGGTAACATCTTTATTGAAAGTTCAAAAAGTACATAACCATACGTGCACTAAACATTGTGAGACATAAATAAAAGAGAGAAACAAAGAAACAGGATCTGTGCAGAAGGGAAAGCAAAGGGGGGTGGAATTCCAAAACTGTATATTTTACAAGATGGTTATTGTACTTCACCAGATCATAACCTATTGCAGTATTTGTAAGAATGGATTCCAAATATCCTTGAATTTGTCCATGGCAAGTCTGGGTTTATATGCAAGTTGCTCGTATGTTGCAAGTTTGTGTAAGTCTTCAATCCAATCATAGAAGGGAGCCACATTTTTATTTTTCCAATTTATCAGTATTCGTCTTTTTGCTGTGGTAAGGGCATAGAGAGTCCACTCATATTGTCGTTTTGTAAGGTTCCATGTGCTGGGTATGGAATTCAAGAGGATATTTTGCTCTGTAAATATAAGGTTGTTCCGTACAGTTCTGTTGATGGTTTTGATTACCTTATGCCAAAGGTTTTTCAATATAGGACAATGAAAAAACATGAGTTTTAGAGAAGCACTATCCCTATTGCATCTCCAACAGTTAGATACCTTAGATAGCCTTTTTTAAAACAAACAGAATGGGGTCCACCATATCCTAAATATTATTTTTTGTTGTGGGATTGCAATAAAAAAAATGTGCACATCAGAATGATATTCACACTAAAATTCTGATCAATTTTCATGAGGACTTTTTTCTTTATTTGCAAACTAATGTGGGGAACTGAACTTAAATGTGGGAAAATAAGAACCGGAAAGAAACCAAAATTGACAGATCTACCCATCCATAATACTGATGCAAACTTCTTCTGATGGAACTAGATGGGGGGGATTGGCACTTTCAAGACCTGCTGAAGTCAGCAAGAAGCAGCATTGTTGGCATCTGTCTGTCTTGGGAGACGATGGAGGAGTGTGCCTTCAGGGGTGAAGTCCAAGCATTGGAGAGTTACAGTGCCTGCTGTGGCTGTAGAGACCGATAAGGGAGAGACATGTTTTGTTGCAGCTGGGGAAGACGTCTGGTTTTGCTGTTGCAGATGCACCAGGGCGTTCCTTCTCTCTGCACTCCTCCCAGCAGCCATTTCTCCTCTGATCACTGTGATGGATGCGCAAACTGAATGTCTCCAAGCACTATGGTCCTCTGCAAGGGTGTCGCACACGACGAGGTTGATGTTGAGAACCTCTGTGTCATGTTTGCAGGCATCTTTGTAAATCAGCAGAGTTGGTCTTCCAACTGGCCTGGTGCCTGAAGCCAGCTCCCCATTCAGCACCTCCTTGGGGATCCTGCCATCTTCCATTCTGCAGACAGGGCCAGGCCAGTATAGTGGCTGCTACATTAGAACAGCACAAATAACATTTGGGGCAGTGGTTTTTCTGGAAGAGAGGGGGCATGGAGGTGAGTGTTACTGTGGTGTAATGGTTAGACCAACAAACCTAGACAGCATCTTAAAAAGCAGAGAAAGAAAAGGAGATTACAGCGACATAAGATTAAGTTAAAGAAAAGAATAAGAAGAAATATATTTGATAAAATTATTTAGAATTTGCTGAAATAATTTTGGAAATTGGGATGTAAGAAGGGGAGGTTTGGGGGAGTCCGAGAAGTGAGGGATATGAAAAAAAGGTTATGAAATTATACATGTTTGTATGTCTTTCTATTTGTTTGTATTGTTTAAAAAATGTTGTAAAACTAATAAAAAATTTATATATAAAAAAAAAAATGACTGCAAAAAGATCAAACCTATCCATTCTGAAGGAAATCAGCCCTGAGTGCTCACTGGAAGGACAAATTGCAGTTATAACAAAGGCGGCATTTTTTCATCTCCACCAAGCTAAGCAGTTGGCTCCTTACCTCTCTCGCCCTGACCTAGCCACTGTGATCCACACGACAGTCCCCTCCAGACTGGATTATTGTAACTCACTCTATGTGGGGCTGCCCTTGAGACTGACCCAGAAACTAGTGGTTGCAGAATGCCGCGGCGAGACTCCATATGGGGTCCTCGCTGCGGCATCACATTCACCCAGTGCTATACCAGCTGCACTGGCTTCCAGTGGAGTACAGGATCAGGTTTAAGGTGCTGGTTTTAACATTTAAAGCCCTATACGGCCTAGGACCCTCGTACCTATGGGACCGCCTCTCCTGGTATGTCCCATGGAGGACCTTACGGTCTTCAAACAAATACATCTTGGAGGTCCCGGGCCACAGAGACCTTAGGCTGGCCTCAACCAGAGCCAGGGCTTTTTTGGCTGTGGCTCCGATCTGGTGGAACGCTCTGTCACAAGAGACTAGGGCCCTGTGGGACTTGACATCTTTCCACAGGGCCTGCAAGACAGAGCTGTTCCACCAGGCCTTTGGCCAAGGCACAGTCTGACCCCCTCCTTTGGTAATCCTCACAGAACTCTAGCCCAATGGTTGCCATTAATATGATTTGAACTGATTTTAGAATGAATTGATTTTAGAATGAATTGATTTTAGAATGCTGTATTACTTTACTGTTGTTAGCCGCTCTGAGTCCAGCTTCAGCTGGGGAGGGCAGGATATAAATAAAATTTTATTATTATTTATTAACAGAGAGATGTGTGCTGCTCTGTGTGACCTGCCCTCCCCAGAACTACAAATCCCAGAGTTCCTCGCTTCCATCTGGCATTTACGCTGCTCAGGCAGAAGGACCCAGAGGTGCGCCGGTGACATCTGGACATGAAGTCGAGAAGCCAGGAACAGGAGAAGCCAGGATTGCTGATCAGACTTCCAGGCCCCAGAACATATGGGAGAAAGTGGGTCAGGCTTCCAGGCTCCGGAGTGCATAGAAGAGCTGACCCGAAATCCCAGAGACAGTGAACAGGGTCTCAAGGGCATTTTCCACAGATGTGTCATGAATGCGCAGACAGATCAGGCTGCCAAGCCTGGTTATAAATACAGATCAGGCTCACTGTCAGGAACTGAAACGCATGTACCTGTAGCTGGGGGGGGGGTGAGCAATTCTGTCCATTTCAGTCTCTCGTTTTCTAGCCTTTCGTTTAGTTCTCTACATTTCCACCTGATGCGAATTTCAAGCAATACGCTCGTTTTTGCCAAGAACACTTCAAACTCCCAGGACATTCTATACAAGATCTCAAAGTAGCTGTTTTACTACAAAGGAATTTCAGAAATAGACTGGAAAGAGAAGCTGCTGAATTGCAACTCATTACCAAACTTAAAACCATGGAGAGACCTGGTCTGAACAAAGACATTGAATTCTTATCTCATTATACATGACTAAGCCATTTCTCACCTTCTCACCCCTTGCCTTTTCCTGTAAGACCTATTGCAGTCGTTAAGAGTCGTCAACAGGCTCATCTCAGCTATCTGCCAATCTCCCATTCCCACCACCCTTCTGAGTAATACCCCTCCCCACCTTCTCACTATATAGAAGGATCTGGCAACTTCTGTTTCAGTGTATCTGAAGAAGTGTGCATGCACACGAAAGCTCATACCAAGAACTAACTTAGTTGGTCTTTAAGGTGCTACTGGAAGGAATTTTTTTATTTTGACTATGGCAGACCAACACAGCTACCTATCTGTTTTCCCTAATCATCATTTGTTTGCTGTATTATTTTTTGGCTAACATATGTGTCTTATGCACAGTTCGACTTAGCAGATTCATTGCTACGCAGTGTTTGGCTGGAGAACTACACTGAAAATTCAGAGCAGAGCGAACCTTATGTTTCTCTCCACATATCTTTTCAGAAAGTGTGAATTGGTAGGTTTGCCTTTAAATCTTTGGCCGAATGTCTCTCACGCTGCTGCTGAAGGACACGGATACTGTACATTCTCCATGCTTTTCAAAAATGGACATTTTAGGAATGGGAAGGGGGATAAAAGTTTGTTTGCACAATGATTCCATGCAAGACAAAACTGGGGCTCACCAGCCCCTGTTGATGGACTGCGAACTTTAGATGAAGCACCAGAATATTTGGCAATGCATAGGGATGCACACAGGAAAAAGAAAAGGCTCTTCGTAAGCAGAAAGTTTGGAAACCATGGCTATAAGATGTTTTGGGGGAAAATGGAGTGCCGTGGAGCATGTGCAAAGAGCTCCAATGCAGGAATCTCAGCTAAAGCATCCATGACAGATGGCCATCCAGCCTCTGTTTAAAAACCTTCAAGGAAAGAGTGTCCACCACCTTCTGAGGGAGACTGTTGAGCAGCTTTTAGTGTCAGAACATTCTTTCAAATGTTGAGTTGGAATCTCCTTTCTTGTAACTTGAAACCACGGGTTTGAGTCCTACCCTCCAGAGCAGGAAAGAAACAAGCTTGTTCCCTCTTCCACGTTGACAGCCCTTCAGATATTTGAAGATGGCTCTCATATCGCCTCTCAGTCTCCTCTTTTCCAGGCTAAACATAACCAGTTCCTTCAACCATTCCTCATAAGGCTTGGTTTCCAGACCCTTGAACATCTTGGTCACTCTCCTCTACGCACCTTCCAGCTTGTCAACATCCTTCTTCATATATACACACACACACACACACACACACACACACACACACACATTTTTATTGGTTTTTAACATATTAATTAACATTCATACAACAGAACTTCTCATTTTATACAATATTTTTTGGACTTCCATCAACACCTCTGATGATTTTCCGTTCTTATCACTTATTTATTATGCATTTCTTAATTTCATGTCACCTTTAATTATCTTTAACTAATAATTCTCCTCATTCTCTTTTTTGCAATATTTCAAATAATTGACCTCACAAAACTTCTTGCAAACCTACTAGCGTAATCTGTTCATCACAATTTCAAATAATCTGTAAATTTACTCCAGTCTTCCGAGAATCTTTGGTCCCGCAGGTTTTGAATCCTTCCTGTTAATTTATCTAATTCTGCATAGTCAATCAATTTCATCCTCCATTCTTCTTTCGTTGGTAGTTTTTCATGCATCAACGTTCTTCTTAAATTGTGGTGCCCAGAACAGGACACAGGACTCCAGGTGTGGTCTGACCAAGGCAGAATAGAGTAGTACCCTAATAGTATTTCAACGATATTAACACACACACACACAGCGTTAGCTCTGCAGGAACAGCAGCTTAGGGGAGAGCTTGTCTTTTGCCTGAAGAAGGACCGCACAACCAATTGCTTGCATTTGAAAGAGTCTCTAGTAGCAAGGAAAGCAAACCTTGGCCACAGATCTCCCTGAGCCACTCCCAGCCACCAGCCAGAATAGACAAAGCGGGACAAGGTAGACTGCCCCTGTATAAGGCAGCTGCTCGTATAGCCTCCAGGTAGCTCTGAACCGCTCCCAGCCTGTCATTTCAAAAGTTTACTCTGCGGTCAGAAGTGTATTTAGCGGCACACACGAGCTCTAGTTTGTACAGCAGTGTACAGTGCGGTGTAGTGGATAGAGTAGTGGTCTAGGACCTGGGGGACCTGGGTTCGAATCCCCCTCAACCACAACGCTCACTGGGTGACCCTGAACTTAAGACCGTAAGACGACCCTGCTGGATCATGCCCAAACAGTTCTGACAACGGCTGAGCAGTCGCCTGTGGAAGACACGCAAGCAGGATTCAAACACAAGAGCAACTCTCTCTGCGGCTTCCAGCAACCTGGGCCAGCCATTGCCTCGCTCAGCCTAACTTACCTCGTAGGGTTGTTGTAAGGATTAAATGTCGCAGGGATGAAACGAAGGAATGTGGTGCTCAGATTCCATGCCATTGCTGTACAGAGTGAAATACAAGCCACCTCTGCAACGATTGGGGCTGTTTCTCCATCAGGTTCCCCCCCCCAACCCACATCGCTAATGACACGGATGTATAACTGGCAGGGACTGATTTGAATAAGTGGTGCTAAGCCTCTATTTTTCATTAGTTTAGCAACATGTGCAATTAATTGAAATAATGGCCCCAAATGATCCCCTGCTGAGTGCGTCTGCTGCCTCCTTTCAGCTTGCCGAGAAAGTGTGTTTGGGGCTGCGAGGGTGACTTGTATAACAAGTAGTCTGGGGGCGCCGGAATGAGAGGGTGCCCAAGTTCATCTGCAAAGTGCCACGTCCTCGGAAACGCCTCACCAAGTTGGCATGGAAATGTCTCGCTTGTCCGTTTGGCGTTGGAATGTTTGAACGAAGATTCCCCCGGGGGAAACAAACCGAGGGAGGATGCTGTATACGGAGTCACTAACACTGGGCTGTTTTTGCAAAAAAACCACAACTGAAATGCTTAGCTCTTAATGCGCAAAGCACTTCGCACGCGCTATCGTCTCGTATAGTTTTCACAACAGCCCAGCGAGGTAGGGTAGTTTTATGATTGCCGTGTTGGGAATGTGCAGTTGAGGCTGGGAGATGAAGGCAAACTATCCTGAGAGACAGCCCTTCCTCACATGGCTCGGCCTTAAACTTTGGAACTGACTGCCACTAGACCTTGAAAGAGGATCAGGCAACTTCATGGAGAAGGAGCAAGCTGTCGAGGCCTACTAGCCAGGATGTTTCTGCTTGGCCTCCGCGGCTGGAAGCAGCAACTCTTCATAAGGCCAGCTGCTGGAAACTGAATTATAATAATAATGATATTTTATTTATATCCCTCCCTCTCCAGCCAAATTCGGGCTCAGAGCAGCTAACAACAGTTTAGATAAAATCACAGCCACTTAACTGAAATACATTCTAAAATCAGTTCAGAAGGGGACAGGGCTCTTCTGCTTGAATCCTGCTTGCTAGTTGTTATTATTATTATTTATTAAATTTATATACCACCCTTTATCCGAAGATCTCAGGGCAGTTTCGCATGGGCATCTATCTGCTTGGTCGCTTTGGGAAGAGGTTGCTAGATGAGCCATTGGCCTGATCCAGGAAACTCTTCTCATGTTCTTATATAGCTCAGCATCGTAGCCTCTACCTTAGGGCTGCCATACATCCCGGACATGGTTTCAAAGGTGGAACTGATGTTGGGGGTGGGATTTCTGAAAGGTGGAGCTTTCTCCTGGATCTTAAGCAAGTCAATAGAAAAATCACGGGTGTTTTTGTGTGTGTGTGTGTTTGAAAAAAGGAAGCACAACAACTTTGGGCTTTGTCCTTAAAAAGTTCAACAACTTTCGGGGTGTCCTGGTTTTTACTTTTTTGAACTAGGGCAACCCTCCTCTACCTGTCTGCAATCGGGTGGCAATGGGTGGCTCCTAGCCTGGGGCATCACACAGGGTCTTCCCCAGCCTGGCATTTGGTTGGGTGACAATGCCAGGGATGGATCCTGGAGTCATCTGCATTGAAAAGATGTCCTTCCACCAAGCCATGCCTAAACGGCCTCAGTCCAGTATACCTGAAGGAGCGTCTCCACCCCCATCGTTCTGCCCGGAAGCTGAGGTCCAGCACCGAGGGCCTTCTGGCGGATCCCTCACTACGAGAAGTGAGGTTACAGGGAACCAGGCAGAGGGCCTTCTCAGTGGTGGCACCCGCCCTGTGGAACGTCCTCCCACCAGATGTTAGAGAGATAAACAACTACCTGACATTCAGAAGACATCTGTTCAGGGAAGCTTTTAATGTGTGACGTTTTAATGTATTTTTTGTCTTTGTTGGAAGCCGCCCAGAGTGGCTGGGGAAACCCAACCAGATGGGCAGGGTACAAATAATAAATTATTATTATTATTATTCTCATTATTAGGCTGTTTAAAATAGGCGCAGTGGTGGCATCACACACGGGGGCGTAAGGAGATGGTCATGCAGTGTCGTTTTTGTCCACAAGGGGAGCAGCTACACAGGGAAGTCACTTGGGAAGGTCATTTTCAGAATTTAAAATACCTGTAGACCTCCAAAGAATCTCCCTGCAATTCCCAACCCTCTTGCAGTGTTGCAGTCGACGTGGAGGGAGGCACGTGGCTCAGACTATTGATCGAAGAGCTCCAGTCCACCATCTTCTGCATCTTTGCATGGGAACCTGGCCATATTTCTCCAGGTTCAGGTAGGTAGCCGTGTTGGTCTGACGCAGTCAAAATAAATTAAAAAATTGTCCAGTAGCACCTTAGAGACCAACTAAGTTTGTTCTAGGTACAAGCTTTCATGGTATCTGAAGAAGAGTGCATGCACATGAAAGCTTATACCCAGAACAAACTTAGTTGGTCTCAAAGGTCCGTATAGTTAAAGCTATGGTTTTCCCAGTAGTAATGTATGGAAGTGAGAGCTGGACCATAAAGAAGGCTGATCGCCGAAGAATGGATGCTTTTGAATTCTGGTGCTGGAGGAGACTCTTGAGAGTCCCATGGACTGCAAGAAGATCAAACCTCTCTTTTCTGAAGGAAATCAGCCCTGAGTACTCACTGGAATGACAGATCCTGAAGCTGAGGCTCCAAGACTTTGGCCACCTCATGAGAAGAGAAGACTCCCTGGAAAAGACCCTGATGTTGGGAAAGATGGAGGGTGCAAGGAGAAGGGGACGACAGAGGACGAGATGGTTGGACAGTGTTCTCCAAGCTGCGAACATGAGTTTGACCAAAATGTGGGAGGCAGTGGAAGACAGGAGTGCCTGGCGTGCTCTGGCCCATGGGGCCATGAAGAGTTGGACACGACTAAGCAACAACAAAGGTGCTACTGGACAATTTTTTAATACCTCTCCAGGTTTTCAGAGATGCTGCTTGGCACTGCAAAATGACTTCTGCCAGCAACGTTAAGAAGAGCCAGGATCCTGCTCTCACAGTGGCCCCAATGGGAAACCAGCAAGCAGGATTAAAGTGCAAGAGCCCTCTCCTTTCCCAAAGTTTACAGCAACGGGTATTTGTAAGCATTGCTGCCTCCCAATGTGAAGGCAGAGCATAGCCATCCTGGCTAGTAGCCATTGATAGACATCTCTCCCTCCATGAATTTGTCTACTTCTCTTTTAAGGCCATCCAAGTTGGTGGTCATCACTGCCTCCAAAGGGAGTGAGTTCCAAAGATTAATTATGTGCTCTGTGAAGAGGCATTCTTATTCTTATTTATCGAACTTGTATACTACCTTTCATCTGAAGACCACAGGGCTGTTCACAACATAAAAATACAAAATCAAAACACAAAATACATAATAAAACAAAATCAAAACAGCCTAATAATCTCCAGTATTTTCACCTGTCTTGAATGTCCCCAAATTCAACTTCCTTGTATGTTCTTGAGTTCCGATGTTACGAGAAAGGGGGGAAATCCTTTCTCCATCCACTTCCTTCATGCCGTGCAAAATTTTATAAACTTTTGCCATACCTGCTCCTTACTCGCCTTTTCTGTAAACTAAAAAGTCCCAAATGCTGGGGCCTTCCTTGGGGAGTCACTCCATCCCCTTGACCATTTCATAAGATCATAGATTTGTAGAAGAAACCTCAAGTGTCATCCTTTGAGGTTGAATCCTGACAAGACAGAAGTACTGTTTTGGGGGGACGGGGGTGGGTGGGTGTGAGGGACTCCCTGATCCTGGATGGGGTAACTGTGCCCCTGAAGGACCAGGTGCGCAGCCTGGGAGTCATTCTGGACTCACAGCTGTCCATGGAGGCGCAGGTCCATTCTGTGCCCAGAGTAGCTGTCTACCAGCTCCGTCTGGTACACAGGATGAGACCCTATCTGCCCACGGACTGTCTGGCCAGAGTGGTGCATGCTCTGGTTATCTCCTGCTTGGACCACTGCAATGCACTCTATGTGGGGCTACCTTTGAAGGTGAGCCGGAAACTGCAACTAATCCAGAATGTGACAGCTAGACTGGTGACTGGGAGCAGCCGCCGAGACCATATAACACCGGTCTTGAAAGACCTACATTTGCTCCCAATATGTTTCCGAGCACAATTCAAAGTGTTGGTGCTGACCTTTAACGCTCCAAATGGCCTCAGTCCAGTATATCTGAAGAAGCGTCTTCACCTCCATCGTTAAGCCCAGACACTGAGGTCCAGCGCCGAGGGCCTTCTGGTGGTTCCCTCCCTGCGGGAAGTGAGGTTACAGGGAATCAGGCAGAGGGCCTTCTCGGTAGTGGCACCTGACCTGTGGAATGCCCTCCCACCAGATGTCAAGGAAATAAACAACTATCTAACTTTTAGAAGACATTGTAAGGCAGCCCTGTTTAGGGAAGTTTTTAATGTTTGATGTTTTATTGTGTTTTTAATGTTCTGTTGAAAGCCGCTCAGAGTGGCTGGGGAAACCAAGCCAGATGGGTGGGCTATAAATACAATGTTGTTGTCGTTGTTGTTTGGTTGTGCAACCCCCCTGCAATGCAGGAATCACAACTAAGTTTTCCTTTTCTGCCCCTTTTCCATTTCTACAGTATCCTTTCTGAAACGAGGCTGCCCAAGCTATATGCAGTACTCCAAATGTGGTCCAAACTGTAGACTTGCATAATGGTATTACGATATCGGCTGTTTTGTTTTCGGTTCCTTTCCTAATGGGTCCCTAGCAGGCAATTTGCCTTTTCCACACACTGGGTCAACCTCTTCACTGAGCCACCCACAGATTGGATAGCCCTCTGTCCTGGATGCTATAGCTGATGTCAGAGCTGCTTCCAGATCCGAGCTCACAGAGGATCACGCTAGCCAGCATTCACTGTACAAAAGTCTTTATTGAGTTACAATTTCCATTTTTCAAGCCGCAGCGCGCAGCTCCACGTCTTAGAAGCTAGACTGGCGAAGCTCCGTCTGAGTCTCCGCCTCCTGTACAACAACTTAATACCCTAGCCTTACTCCACCTTTTCCGCCTGACCGTTCTTCTCTGGGTCCCTCTGCCCCCCGTGGTCTCTTCCTTCCTGGACTCTTCTGACGCTGACCCCCCGACTCTTCTCCCTCCTTGCGGCGGGCTTTAGGACCTGGATCCCTATCCGGGCTGCTTACTGTGCCGCCTTCCTGTGGATTTGAACTTGGCGCGCGCGCCCAACCTTCAACTTTCCTCTTGACCGTTTCCTCGCTCCCCGATGGAGGTGTGGCCAATCCTGACTCATGCCCTCCCGCTTGCGGCGAGCCGTCTGATCCCGATACCTGGGACCCCTCCTCCCTACTGTGCTCTGGTGGGGAAGCTGGCCCCGATTTCCAACTGCTGCTCTCTGAGTCCCCTCTGGTCCCTTCTTCCTGGGGTGTCCCCCTAGGCGCCCCCTTGCTCTGACCACTGGCGCCCCCTTCTGTGAATCTTCCGATTCACTGGAAAGACTCAGAGATCTCAGGCCGCTGTCATCGCTCATATTTCCTTCGGATTCCTCCCCCTCGCTCTCTGTTTCCTCCCTTTCCTGTGCCTCTGCTCCTGAACCCCTGACAGCTGAGATTCCTGCATTGCAGGGGGTTGGACTAGATGACCTTTGGGGGACCTCTTCCAGCTCTACAATTCTGTGACTCCAAGGTCTCATTCCCGGTCTGCCACCTCCAGTTCACACACACACCCCGAGTGCATATTTAAAATTATGATCAGTCTACTAAGCCTGACATTTGGAGAAAACCCATCTCTGTTTCCACGTGCCCCCCTTTGCTGCATTATTTTTTATTTCCCCGCAGCTACGCTGGGCCTTTTAGCACCCCCACCTCCAGCTTCTAGCTCATCAACTCCACCTGCTATTCACAACTGACTGAGCTTGAAGCCCCTAAATTAAAACTCTTTCCTGGCCTCTCTCGTGGCGATTAAACTCGAACCATCGTTTGGCCTGTCAGACTCTCAAGTAATTGTGCTTTTGAGCTTCTGGCTTCATGGAAAGGCTGTGAAAACCTCCTAGGAGCTACCATCACATAGGAGCTGTCCAGAAACTGACTGATCTGAGGCTCACTTGCCCCACCCCTTTTCCTGAGTTGTTGTTGTTGAGTCGTTTAGTTGTGTCCGCCTCTTTGTGACCCCCTGGACCAGAGCACGCCAGGCCCTCCTGTCTTCCACTGCCTCCCGCAGTTTGGTCAAACTCATGCTGGCAGCTTCGAGAACACTGTCCAACCATCTTGTCCTCTGTCGCCCCTTCTCCTTGTTCCCTCCATTTTTCCCTACATCAGGGAAGTCTTCTCTTCTCATGACGTGGCCAAAGTCTTGGAGCCTCAGCTTCAGGATCTGTCCTTCCAGTGAGCACTCAGGGCTGATTCCTTCAGAATGGAGAGGTTTGATCTTCTTGCAGTCCATGGGACTCTCAAGAGTCTCCTCCAGCACCAGAATTCAAAAGCATCCATTCTTCGGCGATCAGCCTTCTTTATGGTCCAGCTCTCACTTCCATGCATCTCTACTGGGAAAACCATAGCTTGAACTATGCGGACCTTTGTTGGCAAGGTGATGTCTCTGCTTTTTAAGATGCTGTCCAGGTTTGTCATTGCTGTTCTCCCAATTTTCCTGAGTAGCCACAATTAAATTTGGGTTTTCAGGAGGGGATGCTGAAATAGGGTTTCCTCTTATAATCCGTGTCTACCTTGAATCTCCAGGGCAGGGTGGTATCCTGATTGTGGTCACATTTGAAGCACGTGGCTTCCCTAAAAGACTCCTGGCAGCTGTAGTTTTACCCCTCACAGAACCACATCAGATATAGGACAATGCGAGTGGTTTGTCCGCACAGGGTGCTGAGTCGAGGGGGCACTTTCCTGCCTCCTTCCCAAAGCCTAGTAAGTACTTGCTTTGGGAAGATCTGACAGGGTCCTAGAGCTTAGTGCTTTCCCAGCTTTGAGAAGGGCATGGGAGGGTTCAAAGACGCTGCCATGGCCTCAGGCCTCCTCCCCAAAGCCCTGCTCCTTGCAAACTGGGTTTGGGAAAGTGGCAAAGAGCTGGGGGGGTGTCAAATTTTGACCTCACACAGGGCACCCTAACCATATTTCATAGAGTCAGAATTGTAGAGTTGGAAGGGAGCCCAATGGAATCTCAACTCTTCCTCCTCCTCCTCCTCCTCCTCCTCCTCCTCCTCCTCCTCTTCTTCTTCTTCTTCTTCTTTGGCTATCACTTGTAAGATTGTAAGATTGTCTTCCATGAACACAGTAAGTCCGTCGGTGACTGTAGAGGTCAATTCTGGATCCACACGTCCTTCCACAGCGGGGACATAGGTTTCCTGGTGGGAGTTGATCACAGTGTGGATTTGTCAAGCATGCCTTCCTCTTAGCCTGTTTCTCCCTTTCGTCCTGAGTTCAAGTGTCTTCAAAGCCCATGACACCTTTGGTCAAGGCTGTTCTCCAATCGGAGCGCTTGCAGGCCAGTTTCCCAATTGTTGGTGTTTATACTACATTTTTTAATATTTGCCTTGAGAGAGTCTTTAAACCTCTTTTGTTGACCACCAGCATTACTCTTTCCATTTTTAAGTTCGGAATAGAGTACTTGCTTTGGAAGACGATAATCAGGCATCCGCACAACATGACCAGTCCAACAAAGTTGATGTTGAAGAAACATTGCTTCAATGCTGGTGATCTTTGCTTCTTCCAGTACATTGACATTGGTTCGCCTGTCTTCCCAAGTGATGTGTAAACGTTTTCAGAGACACCGTTGAGGGTGCCATCTGTCAAGGTATTGGAAACTCCCCAAATCGCACCTAAAGCACCCCTGACAGATGACCATCCAACCTTTGTTTAACAACCTCCAAGGAGGGAGAGTCCACCATCTCCTTTACTGTAACTTGAACACTTCGATCTCCCAGGACATTCTATACAAGATCTCAAAGTAGCTGTCTTATTACAAAATAATTTCAGAAATAGACTGGAAAGAGAAGTTGCTGAATTGCAACTTATTACCAAACTTAAAACCATGGAGAGACCTGGTCTGAATAGAGACATTGGATTCTTATCTCATTATACATGATAAAGCTATTTTTGGCCATCTCACCCTTTGCTTTTTCCTGTAATACCAATTGCAGTCGTCAACAGGTTTACCACACCTATCAGCCAATCACCCATCTCCCACCCCCCTTCTGAGTAATACCCCTCCCCACCCTCTCACTATACATAAGGGTCTGGTGACTTCTGTTTCAGTGTATCTGAAGAAGTGTGCATGCACACGAAAGCTCATACAAAGAACAAACATAGTTGGTTTCTAAGGTGCTACTGGAAGGAATTTTTAAATTTTGTTTCGACTACGGCTGACCAACACGGCTACCCACCTGTAACTTGAATTCATTGGTTCAGGTCCGCCCCACCGGAGCAGCAGAAAATAAGCTTGATCTATCTTCCACAGGATGGCCCTTCAGATATTTGCAGGTGGCTATCTTGTCTCCTCTCCACCTCCCCTTCTCCGATGGATAAACTTCACCTGCTCCCCCAGCCATTCCCCATAAGGCTCCGTTTCCATACCCCTGGCATCTTGGTCACCTTCCTCTGTACAAATCCCAGTTTGTCAATACCCTTCTTCATATCTGTACTTCAAAATCCATCACAGCCTCCTGTGGCAGTGAGTTCCGCAGTTCAACTATGTGCCGTGTAAAGAAGGGCTTCCTTTTATGCATCATGGACCATCTGCATGGAAACCATGTGCTGAAGGTTCTAACTGTAATAAATAAGGAACTTATTACAAATGGAGCTCGCTCCCTGGGCACCCTACGCACACAAAGCAGAAATTCTGTGTTCAGCAGAATCCCGTGACCAGCGAATTTCGGCTGATGGAGCCTTCAGTTTCAGAATAAGAGCTTGAAGAACTGAAGGGACGTCCAACACATGCAGAAAACGATGACACCGACTCTGCTTTTACAAGAAAAGCAATAAGGGGGAAATTGTTTTGTAGAAAGATAATCCACATATTGTTCTTCTGTGAGCCACTGCTGGAAACTGGAAAAGCTGTGAGGGATCACTTGGGAGGGGATGTATTTTCCATGTCCATACATAACAACCAAAATAAAACACAGTCACTGTATGGGGTCGCAATGGGACTCCTGGTGTCGGAGCCAAGTGTGCCAGACCTTAAAGGTGTTAGGGGCATGCACAGTTCCTGGGGATGTTCAGCAGCTACGAGCCAAGATAGCTAAGCTCTGCCTGCACAGGTGGAGGCAGAGATGTTTCTGAATCCCAGGAGGAGGGGAGAGAGGTCTTGTGCTGACCAGCTGCCGGTGGGAAGCAGGATTCAGGCGCAAGAGTCCTCTGGCCTGCTCTACTTTCCAGCAACTGAGATTCAGAAACATCGCTGCCTCTGGCTACTGGACTAGATGCAGTGGCGTATGAATGGATGCAGGCCTCCCCGGGTGTCTGTTAGAATTTCTGCTCCGTGATTGCAGTCATGGGATTGTTGTCTTTCACATGACGGTGTATGTTTTGACTCCACAAAGTGGGAAGTGACGGAGACAGGATGTTTGTCTTGCTGTGTTCCGTGAAGTGGTGTCAGGTGTGCGTGCAGGAGCCAGGCCCTGTGACCAATAGGACTCTGCAGGACTGGGGCCTTCCTAAGTTGTTCTGAAGAGGCAAGGCACAGCCACACAGGTGAGGTCGATTGGTAACTCACAGCACCTGGTGGCAAGAGCCGGGAAGGGGATATATGGTCAGCATTTCCCTTCGGCTCTTTGCCACAGCAACACGTTCCCTGCCTTGCTGCGTCTGGCTCCTTGACTCCTTGCTTCTTGATCCTTGGACCCCTGACTTTGTGACTTCCTTGCTTCCTGATCCTTGGACCCTTGGCTTCTTTACTCCCAGCTCTCTGACCCTCAGACCCTTGGCTTCCTGACTCCTGGCTTCTGGACCCCCATTCCTGCTCTCACCCCGCCATCTTGCCCCCGGTCCTAACGTCCCCAGCTGGAACTTCCATCGCCGGTGAACTGGACCGTGACAAGTGAGACAAGTGGGACTATTGTCCTTTGTTCTTTCTCTTTGCTGTCTGATGCTAGAGAGAGAGGGAGCCATGTTGCAGTGCTCTGTGTGTGTTTATATGTAAATAAAGTAGATTAGCCAAAATGCTGAGTTGCTGAGGTCTGTTACGCAAGATGCGCAAACTCTGCGGATCCCTAAGTGTGCCAATGTCTGTTGGCATTGGTCGCTGTGATGTTCGGGCAGAAGAAAGCTTTTGAAGCTCCCGAACGAAAGACCAGGAGGGAGAGAACATGCCAGTCGGGCATGTGTCTCTACCAGGGTCCTACTCAAGAGTAGGACGAGCTCCTGGCAGGGTCAGCCACTGCCTTTCTTAGCCTCAAACGAAACCTCACCCTCCCTTGTCCAAAAAAACCATTCACCTCAAACCAACAATTCCCCCCCTTTAATCTCCCCACCCAGAAGCCTGTTGTCCAGGTCAGCTGTTGTGACTCAGTAGCTGGTGGCCCCCGTGTCATCCAGGGATGGCCAGCCGTTTCTCGTCTCCCTTCAGGGGGAGCAGTAGCAAAGCATGAAGATGCTGGGAGCAGGCGTGGGAAACCGTACAATGAAGGCACCTGCCCGTTGTCAAGAGGCAGGGAGTTCCGAAGTGTAAATGCCACCTCACTAGAAGACCAAGTTCTTAGAAATGCAGGATTAGTACGATGTGGTACCTGTAGCAGTGCCAGCTCTGTCATTCGAAGCAGATAGGCAGACTCAAAGCAGGTGGGGGTCATTTGTTCCCTTCCCCCCATGCACAGGGGCTGAGCGCTGAAGATCTTTGCAGGCAAAGGAGGAAGTGTCATCATGGAGGGGGGGTAGGAAAATGGCAAAAATATGTGTTTTTAATATGTGTTTCAGTCAACAAATGCAACGAAACGCAGCTGAACTCAATGCTGTGTAGCGGAGGGGGTATGTATAAGGACGTGGAGGGGTGTTCCTTTCTGCCGAAATCTGCCTGAGCCAGGCATCTCTCCTGAAGGCGAGGCGTTGGGGGGGGGAGGGACTGCCTGCAAGCTCCCTGCTGGTTTTTTGAGCAGCTTCAGGGCTTGCACCTGCCCACCCCCTCAGCTGCCCTACAGCTGAGGGCGAGGCTGCGGAGAGGCTTGCCCCACCCCCATGGGTGGCTCATTCTGCCCCCGGCTGCAGGGTGCGTGCACCGCTCGGGGCACCCAAGCAGCTAGCTACGCTGCTGACTGGATGGGCTAATAATAATAATACAGTGGTACCTCGGGTTAAGTACTTAATTTGTTCCGGAGGTCAGTTCTTAACCTGAAACTGTTCTTAACCTGAAGCACCACTTTAGCCAATGGGGCCTCCTGCTGCCACTGCACGATTTCTGTTTTCATTCTGAAGCAAAGTTCTTAACCTGAGGTACTATTTCTGGGTTAGCGGAGTCTGTAACCTGAAGCGTCTGTAACCTGAAGCGTATGTAACCCGAGGTGCCACTGTAATAATATATTATTTATACCCCACCTATCTGGCTGGGTTTCCCCAGCCACTCTGGGCAGCTCCCAAAAGAATATTAAAAACAGGACAAAACATCAAACATGAAAAACCTCCCTAAACAGGGCTGCCTTCAGATATCTTCTAAAAGTCAGGTAGTTGTATATTTCCTTGACATCTGATGGGAGGGCATTCCACAGGGTGGGTGCCACCACTGAGAAGGCCCTCTGCCTGGTTCCCTGTAACTTGGCTTCTCCCAGCGAGGGACCACGAGAAGGCCCTCGGAGCTGGACCTCAGTGTCTGGGCAGAATGATGGAGGTAGAGATGCTCCTTCAGGTCTACTGGGCTGAGGCCGTTTGGGGCTTTAAAGGTCAGCACCAACACTTTGATGTACTGGGAGCCAATGAAGGTCTTTCAGTGGCCTGATCCAGCAGGCTTTTTTATATCAACAGGCCTTGTTTCAGAGTAAGCCTGCAGAGAGGGCCCTGTCTCCAGCTTCTGGCAAAGGGGATAAAACCAGATTGCATGTAAAAGGAGGGAGGGAAGGAGCGCATTCTGACTCCGGCATTCTTTTAAAAGCGTGAGCTTTTGCCTGCGCTGGCTATTTCCAAAGCCACCTCAGAATGTTTCCTAAAGCCCTCCGCAGCCAGCTTTCTCGCGGGCTGCTTTCTCCGGCGCCACCCAAGGAGGAGATCTAAAGCATATTTTTACGGAGAAAACATTTCAAGTGCTCGGCGTAGTGTGAACGCTTTAAGGGCTTCCAACGGGGACCCGGCGTGAGTGGCAGTCCCAGCAGGCCTCGAGGCCAAGAAAGCAGAAAGTGTGCCCCAGGATACCACTTGAGTTCCATCTGCAGTTACTCAAGAAAGACGTTTTCCCCAAAAACATCTGAACGCCGCCCGCCTAAAACTCTCCTTTGCGTCTTACGAATGCCCTGCCATTAACCAATCAAGGCATTATTTCTAAAGGGCTTTCCTGAAACCCCCCAGTGTGGGTGCCCTTCCCCACACGGCAAGGGGGCGACTGACTCAAGCAGGTCCATATCTGCAGCAGTTTCAAACACAACAACAACAGACTGAATGGATGCCTTTCACAAAAGCTGTTGTTGTTGTTTTCAAGCTTTGCTTTGGGTACCTGGAGGCTGGCAATCCTCGCAGGCAGAAGAAGAGACCTTTCGTTGCACAGTTTCACCAAATACGAACCATCCTTCGCCTCCCCCCAGCCCCCCAAAAAGAGCTATCCCCCAAATCCAGAGCGGACCCTACCAGTAGGTGGCGCTGCAGGCAAGGCGAATCAGCCCAGGGAACAGATAACCCATCATACCTATTCCAAAGGGAAGATTTCCCCATTTTCACCTTCCCTTGAGGAACAACTGAAGAAATGTGTGGGTTTTTCCCCTCCTGTTGTTGCTGCGGTGCTGCATCTTTACGGCTTTGTAATCAGCTGCTTGTGCGAGATGTGGAAATGGTGATGCTATGCAGGGAGTGAGAGAGAGAGAAAGAGAGGGAGCAAAAGAGAAAAGACATAAACAAGTGCTGTACACAGATACACACACACACACCAGCTAAAGAAGGCAAGATGAGGTTTTGCAAAAGTGGAGAGGGCTAGGATTTAATCTAGACAGGGACTCAGGGCCTCACCAGCCCACACTTAAGGTCAAGGCTCAGTCCTTTTCATAATGCTTAGGAATGGAATATATTTTCTGAGCGCTGTCCATAATAACTCGGATGCCTATTATGGGCAGATATATAGTCCATTTGCCGCCGCCGCTGCTGCTGCTGTCATCAGTTCTCTCTGAAGCAAATAAATAAATAAAAATAAAAGGGGGAAACTTGGCATTTTGCATTAACGGTACATCAATGATGATCATTGCATGTCGTTTGGCCCTTTGACGGACTGGGTTAATCAATACCCCCTTTGTCAATTGCGTGCAATCTACATTGCCATCACATCCACTCGATGTTGCAGACAGAGGAGGAAATCTCTCTGTGTTTAATCATTTCGATAATGTGAGGAGATTGCCCGGCACAGTCGTGGCAATAAACTTCCCGGTGTCCACCCCACCCAAAACCCACCCGAGCCCTCCTTGCCCTGCTTGTGAGGCTGCCTGATGGCCCAAAAGCTTTGCAATTTAAATCAGCCACCATGCCATCATCCAAAAACTTAGGCCTATGTAAGTTTCAATAGTAGAATCTAAATGTATTTCCATGTAATATTTGATACTTCCAGCTGATGAAGGTGAATCCATCGAAACAGGGCCCTGTCCTGGTTTCTAATCCGTAGTTGACTTCTGACTTCTGCGCTATGATTGAAACGGAGTCTCCATCTGCAAGCTGATAAATTATGAGGATCAACATTATTGCCGAGTGAAAAAGAGAAAATCTTTGTAAGGAATTATTGTGTTATACATATCATTATGAGTTTGAGTTTGTAATAGTGCCACTGTATTCTGCTCTGGTCAGACCTCACCTGGAGTACTGTGTCCAGTTCTGGGCACCACAATTCAAGAAGGACACTGACAAACTGGAACGTGTCCAGAGGAGGGCAACCAAAATGGTCAAAGGCCTGGAAACGATGCCTTATGAGGAACGGCTAAGGGAGCTGGGCATGTTTAGCCTGGAGAAGAGGAGGTTAAGGGGTGATATGATAGCCATGTTCCAATATATAAAAGGATGTCACATAGAGGAGGGAGAAAGGTTGTTTTCTGCTGCTCCAGAGAAGCGGACACGGAGCAATGGATCCAAACTACAAGAAAGAAGATTCCACCTAAACATTAGGAAGAACTTCCTGACAGTAAGAGCTGTTCGACAGTGGAATTTGCTGCCAAGGAGTGTGGTGGAGTCTCCTGCTTTGGAGGTCTTTAAGCAGAGGCTTGACAACCATATGTCAGGAGTGCTCTGATGGTGTTTCCTGCTTGGCAGGGGGTTGGACTCGATGGCCCTTGTGGTCTCTTCCAACTCTATGATTCTATGATTCTATTTGAGTTTGTAATCCTTGTCAGAATACATAACTTTTTTTTATAATCATATTTATTAAAATTTCCAATAATAACAGAATAGAAAAGATAAAAAAGATAAAGAAAAGAAAGAAAAAGAGAGACTAGCTTAGACCCTTCTTTTCATAACCTTCTTTCTGGGACTTCCTCCTTCCCCTCCCGACTGTATTCCCCTTTCCCTAAGTTGGTTCCACAAGTTCTCATCCCCAAATTTAAGCCTAATATATTTTACTCATAAACCAATTTAAATTTACACAATCTTAACATCACTCCTCGTCTTATAATAAAACAAAATTTTCCCCCCAAGATCAGCTCTCATTCCTTCCACGAGTTCCCCCTTTCTGAAAAAGGAAAAAAACGAAAACATATAGGATCAAAGTTATAAAGAATATAAGATAGAATATATAGAAAAGTTCAAAAAATTGGTTACAAAGCCTTTGGATTCTAGGATTCCCCCTCCCTTCCCCGGTTTTGATTCCCCATGTCCATTTGTCTGTATGTTGTCGGCCTGGAGATCTTAAGTCCACAGCCAAATTTTTCTCAGTCCATCTTGCCGGTTTCTTCAGATTTGGTTGTTTTAATAATATTTAACTTCATAAATCCAGTCTAATAGAGGCCTTTAATTTTCCTTAATCTTTTGTTGCTCCTCCCGTTGTTCTTTCCGTGTCGTATTTAGTCATTTACTCTTTTATTTCTTGGTTTCTCAGGTTTCTGTCTTGTTCAGCTGTCAAAACATTCTTGTTTCAAAACTTAGTGTCTCTACAGAGGTTTGTTATTCAGGGACAAAGACTTACGTCCAGTTCCTTTCTTGCTTCAATAGAAGATTCTATTGTATTATGGTCACCTCTGTAGACAAAATAATATTTCAGTTCTGCAGCTTTCCCAGGAGATAAGACCTATGCACATCCCAGAGTAGTTTTCCACATACGACACTTGTAATGTCCCGAAACCCCTCTAGGGGGATTGCAATAACTTTGTATCCTCTAGTCCAAAAGTCAATTTGTTGTTTCTTTTTCCCCGACAGTTTATATCCATATTTATATCAAATTGTAACAAAATTAACCAGCAAAAAACTTGTAGCAAAGTCCTCTTTATATTTTCCAGCTTTGACAGCTCCTTTGACAGCTGTCAAATTCTCCATCTCTCTTCGCCAGGTTCTCCGAATCGCCCCGGTTCCCAGGGGGGGGTTGCCTTTTTCCTCTCGCCCTTGACTCTTCTCCTCCAGCACAGTTCTTATAATTCACATCGTGGAGTTAATAATTTTTGTCATCAATAAACTTCTAAATCGATCTTGGTTTCTCAGTCCTTGTTTTAGCATGTTTACAATCAGGGAGGGGACTGACTTCCTTTTTGGATCCCCTCCCGCTCGTGCCAAATCCGGAAAAAAAATTCTTTTTTCCTCCTTTTATACCCGGTTGCCCAATTACTCACGGGTTGTTGTTAATTGTCCGAATTTCCTTTGGAAGAAGCCAGCGCTCTCCGCCGGATGGCATGCGGCTGCGCCCGGCAGGGGAAGCGGAGGACTCAAAGCACCACGCCACTCCCCGGCGCCCGATCCGTAGCCTTTAAAAAGGCTCCCTCACGAGCCGGGAGGGCGATAACGGTGCCAGCCGAGTCACCATGTCCACGGGATCCGTTCCCGTGGTTTTTAAGGGTCCCCGCGTCGCCGGCGCGGTAGGACCCGACCCCTGCCGAGCCGACTCCCTCCGGAGCTCGGAGGGAGTCCGCCATTCGGCGATGGCGCTAACCCGGAAGTCCCCAGAATACATAACTTTTGAATGGATTAGTTTTTGTTACTATTGACTATATTGACTTGTGAGTAGGGACCACTCCCACTATTGAAACTTGCATTGGCCTGAGCTTTTGGTGTGCTTTTTTCTTGGTATATTTAATAACAAGAACTCCAACTTATTTAACATCATCCAAAAACTGTCAACAGCCATGGCTGGGTGAGGCTGCTGAGTTTCATCTTTTGCTCAGGATCCCTTTGACTTCATGGAGTTTCTCGTGAGGAGGCATCCACAGGTTGCTTCGACCCATGTCCTGCTCTCTGGAAGGGCCACTTTTCTGAGCTCACCTTTTTGCAGAGAATTGAGACAAAGCCATTGGATCATGGCATTCAGGTGTTTTCTGTTTGGTTCTCCACACCTGGTTTGCAGAGCTGCTTTGGAAGAGAGGAAAGCTCAGTGCTATTTAGTAGAGCATTCTCTGCATGCAGAAAGCTCATGGTTCAACCCCTGGGAACTCTAGAAAGGATCAGGAATTGCCCTTTCCTTGAAAGAGTATTGGGAAATGATCCATAATGAATTGAACAAATTTTTTTAAAAGTACTTTCCCCCCTCCAAAAAACAACAACCCCAGAGTCCTTTCTGTTGGGGATAATTCAGACTGAAATTCCCAGGTGTCAAAAAAGGTTATTTATGTACGCTAGTACTGCAGCCTGTGTTTTGTTAGCCCCAAAATGGAAAAAAGAGTGAGGTCCCGACTAAAGAAGAACAGCAACTTAAACTGATGGAATACGTGCAACTTGCATACTTAACATATAGAATAAGAGAATAATAATAATAATAATAATAATAATAATAATAATAATAATAATAATATATTTTATTTATACCCCACCCTCCCCAGCCAAGACCAGGCTCAGGGCGGCTAACAACCAATAATAAAAACAAGTTGATTGAAATACAACTTAAAAAACAAGATTAAAATACAACATTAAAACATTAAAATTAGAACAAGAAGAGAACAAGAAGAGCATATGTTTAGAGAAGATTGGAAAACGTTTATTGAATATATGGGAAAAAATTGTGTAGAGCTGAAAACACTGGCAGCATTAAGATAAATTCAACAGTGTAAATCAGTTTTGATGGATGCAATGATGGAATACTGAATGGTATCGTTTCTGTAAAATACGCAGGGATTTATGATATAGAAAATGAACCATGGAAAAAGAAGAAGGGAAGTCATTGATATCTTAAGGCTTTAAAATGAACATTTTAAATTAAATAAAATTTTAATTGGGGGGCGGGGATTGCCCTTTCCTGAAACCTTGGAGACCCTTTGCCAATCAGCATAGCTGATAAGCCAAATGGACCGGCCACATATACGGAAGTTTCTTTCTCTCTCTTTCTCTCTCTCTCCTTGCAATAAAACACAATTTCAGCCCCAGCCTGTCCAACTTGAAAGTTCTTAAGAGCTTCTGAGCCCTCAATTAGATTCTGCCTGTCCTGCTGCTTCCTGGTGACAAGGACAAGGAGACTGGTGAGGAAACACTTCTAAAGTGGCCCTTAATTGGCTTTTCTGAGAATGCAATAGTACAGTGTTTCCCAACCTTTTTTGGGCAAAGGCACACTTGTTTGATGAAAAAAATCTCGCGGCACACCGCCATTACAGCCCCGTGACGTCAGCGCGCAGCGTCACGCCGGGAGGGACGCACGAAAGTGAAAGTTTTCAATTTTTTTCCCTCCTCCTTGCCGGGGAACCTCCAAGCTTTGGGGGTGGGGGGGGAGGAGGCAGCAGAGCGAAGGACTGAGGGACGGCGGCAGCTGAGACGGCGGCGGCTGTTGTGGTGGTGGCGGCGATAGCGGGCGGAGGAGGGGGTGGCGGCGGGGCCGAGGTGGCCGGCGGCGGCGGGGGAGGCGGGTGGAGCAGGAGGGTGGCCGAGGCCGGTGAGGGAGTAGGGTTGCCCGGGGCTTGAGGAGCCGTAGCCGGGAGTTGCTGCTGCTGTTGTTGCTGCTGCTGCCCGGACATGCCGTCCTCCTCCTCGTCCGCTGTCTCGCGCTCCTCCCTTTTGCGCGCGCTGCCCCGCCGCCGCCCCATTGGCTGGGTCCTGTCAGCTGATCCTGTGTTATTTCCTCTGTGTGTGTGTGTGAGGGGAGAATGGAGAGAGAAACCTCGGCACCACCACCGCGGAGCCGCCCCCGGCTCGACGCGGATCCTCGCCGCCGCCGCCTCTCACCGCCCGACTCGCCCGCCTCCCTCCCACGGCACACCAGCCAACGTCTCACGGCACACTAGTGTGCCGCGGAACACCGGTTGGGAAACACTGCAATAGTATACATGTCTGTTTAGAAGTCATTCTGAAGTTCCACAGGGCTTGGCCCCAGGTTAGTTCTTACAGGATTGCAGTCTCAATAGCTCCATTGTCAGTTTTGGATCCTGAAAAGGACTGTAATTACTTATTTCCTCTATTGTTGTTTTTAATCCCCCATTGTTTTTTGCTAACTTGAATTGTCAGAGAGGTAGGCGAACAGGGAACTTTTATTCAACATTGAAAAAGTACTGAGCAGTGATTGTAGAAGGGGTCTTGGGTAGGAAGGCATAGCTGGGCCAGGGAGCAATGCATGGAACCTGTATGTGAAAGGAGATGGCAGAATGGAAGATGGCAAGATCCCCAAAGATGAGAAGCTGGCTTCAGGTACTGCTCCGCTGTGTAGACCAACTCTGCTGTATTACAAAGATGTCTGCATGTAGCATGAAGGCTGGCAACATCAAGGAATCCCTTGCAGATGACCGCAGTGCCTGCAGACAGACAGTTAGGCCTTGTATCCACAGCAGCGACCAGAGGAGGAATGATGGCTGGGAGGAGCATAGGGAGGAGAAATAATAATAATAATAATAATAATTTATTTATTTATACCCCGCCCATCTGGCTAGGTTTCCCCAGCCACTCTGGGCGGCTCCCAAGAGACTATTAAAAACACGATAAAAGATCAAACATTAAAAACTTCCCTAAACAGGGCTGCCTTCAGATGTCTTCTAAATGTCAGGTGTCTTTGACATCTGGTGGGAGGGCGTTCCACAAAGTGGGTACCACTACCAAGAAGGCCGTCTGCCTGGTTCCCTGTAACTTTGCTTCTCGCAGGGAGGAAACCGCCAGAAGGCCCTCGGAGCTGGACCTCAGCGTCCGGGAAGAACGACAGTCCAGAATGACTCCCAGGCTGCACACCTGGTCCTTCAGGGGCACAGTTACCCCATGGTCTATACAGCCACAGCAGGCGCTACAACCTTCCAACAGTTTGACCTCATCCCCAAAGGTGGACTCCTCCATTGTTTCTCGAGACAGAAGGATGCCAAAAACATGGAACTTGTCTGTGAGGGGTGACGTCAGTGTCTCTAAAATTAGAGACCATTTTTCTCCATCAGGAGTACCTATGCAGCATTAACTCACATGAAGGACAATTTGTCATTTCAGGAGTATGTGTCACAAACACACCAGAAAAGTATTCCAGGACACCCCTGAACCGTTGCAGGGGACCCATGCAAAACCCCTTTCAGATGATGGAGTTGGACCCAAACTTCCAGCACTGAGATAGATGCATTTTCCAGGGCTACGGATCTGGAGCTTCACAATATCGAAGAGTGAAGCAGGTGGCACTCAGGGCAAAGGAAGCCGTGAGCAGAGCACAGAGGTTTTGTGGGGTCCATGAGAGATGCTGGCACCCCATGGGAGATCTGTGCCTTAGGTGAATTTTCAGGACTACAAGACACTCTTATCAGAGTGCAGCCCTCTACATGCCCACTCCAGAAATGCGTCTCACTCCTAGTCCGAAGTTTTTGCAGAAAATACATTGGCCCCAGGCAGCATCCTTGTGACGTGCAGAACACTCCTAATCCTCATTTCTGATTCCACCCAGAAAAACAACTTGTTTCTTGCCCCTGTCTTTTCCAGAAATATTGATGTTTGCCACATCATGATATTTCACACTCTTTTTGAATGCACACACCAAAAACAACAACACAAAAAGCCTAGAGGAAATCATTTTGTATAAATTAAAATCAACTTAAAACACTTCATTAGGTTTCGGTGGGGGGGGGGAGAGGATGTTGAGATTTAGACGCAAATTTGCATTTTTAAAAATAAAGAAATAGGAGCATTTCAAGCAGCTCAGAGGTTTGCCTGAAGACTTGGTTCCTGCATGGAAATTGGAAAGAATTGCATTTCCCAGTCAGAATCTCCATCCAGATGGTGTGTGACTTTCTTTCTTTCTTTCTTTTTTACGCTTCCACTATAATCCCCATTTCCAGAGAACTAAGACGTTTGTTACTTTAGTTTGGAGACTCATTCCCCACCCACCCACTTCCCCACCTCATATAAACAGACAAACACTCCTTTTGCAGGTACCGTAATTCCTCCAGTTTCTCCACCACAACCCCAGGAGCTTGTCACAATTCACTCCTGCATCTCTTGTGATGCACACTGGCTTTCTGGAGGGTTTGCTGGTTGCACAGTTAGCCCAGCAGTTTCATACATGCTGTCAGAGCTGCCCTAGGTCCCAGCTCACAAAGGACCAACGCTGGTTCGTTGTTATATACAAAAGTCTTTATTGAAGTTCAGTTTCGCTTTAACAGCCGCAGCGTGCAGCTCTACGTCTGAAACTCTAGACCGCTGAAGCTCCGTCTGAATCTCCTCCCCCCAGACACCAGTTTAAGACTCTGGCCTTGCTCCACCTCTTCCTTTGCTCTTTCCTCCTCTGGGTCCGCCTGTCAGTTGGGGTCTCGCCCTTCCTAGACTCTTCTGACGTTGAGTCCCCTGAGTCTTCCCCCTGCCTCCGGCGGGCTTTAGGACCTGGTTCCCAATCTGGGTTTTCTGCTGTCCCACGCGCCTGTACATTCGAACTTGGCACGCGCGCCCAGCCGGCAACCTTCCTCCTGACCGTTACACTGCTCCTGTCACTGCTTCCCCCTTCGGGGGGGGGGCTAGCTGGACCTGACCTCCCCTCCGTTCCCCCACTCTCCGATAGAGGCGTGGTCAGCCCTGACTCATCTTCTTTCCCTGCTGGAGGAGACGCTGGCCCTGACACATGGGACTCTTCCCCCCCACTACGCTCTGGTGGGGAAGCTGGTCCTGATCTCCCGCTGCTGCTTTGGGAGTCCCCGCTGGCCCCTTGTTTCTGGTGTGTCTCCCCTGGGACCCCCCTTGCCCTGACCATCGGCGCCTCCTTCTGGGAATCTTCTGATTCACTGGAGAAGCTCATGGAATCTCTCGGGCCACTGTCATACTCCCCTACGCTGCCCTCAGATTCTTCCCCTTCGCTCTCCATTTCCTCTCTCCCCTGTACCTCTGTTCCTGAGCCCCTGACACATGCCTATCTCTAGGAATTGGCCCTGGATCCTGCCTGTCAAATCTGGCACGCTTATATCCTGCCATGCTTGCAAAGAGCTCAGTCAGGCCACCAAACTGTAGAATCATAGAACTGTAGAGTTGAAAGGGACCCCGCAGTCATCTACTCCAACTCCCAGCAACGCAGGAATCTTTTTGGCCTGTACGGGGCTCAAACACATTGCCCTGGGAATGGAGTTGAGAGATGACCCAACCTGGGGAGAAAACAGCAAAGACCTGATGAAGAGACCACAGCAGAGGTTATATTTCCTGAGAATCCTCCGGAAAAATAATCTCTCAAAGGACATGTTGGTGGCATTTTACCATTGTACTGTGGAGAGTGTATTAACTTATGGTCTGTGCGTGTGGTTTGGGAGCTGCACGGTCAGGGGAAAAACAATGCTGTCCAGGGTTGTAAAGACTGCAGAGAGAATAATTGGGTGCACTCTTCCCACCTTGGATCAAATCTATGCTTCCAGGTGTCAGAAGAAAGCTGCAGAGATAGCGCAGGATAGTGCACACCCTGGAAATGGTCACTTTCAGCTTCTGCCTTCTGGAAGAAGGTCCAGGGTTATAAAGACTAGGACTAGCCGTCTGAGAAACAGTTTCTAGCCAAATGCAATTTTGGTTTTAAACGCAGGGTAAGGAGTCTCTATGGGAGTATATGTATTTAATTATGGGGTATCAGAGTTTTTAGGGGGCTAAGCAGCCTGGGATAGCTGGGATAGCAGGCTTGTTGGTTTTTTCAATTTCGTTGTTCTGTATGGGACAATGACAATAAAGATTATCGTATTGTATCGTATCCTGAGACTAGGAGTCTCATGCTCTACTAACTGAGCTTGCCCAGTGGCACTGGGTACAGTGGGGGGTGCGTGGCACATGTCCAGGGGGCCAGCAGCGGTGGTACCCCCCTCCCCGATGGTGCCGGGGGGTAGTGCATTCCCCGTGAATTTGTCTAATCCTCTTTTACACCCATCCAAGTGGTTGGCCATTTCTGCCTCCTGTGGCAGGGAGTTCCACAGTTTCACTATGCGCCTCATAAGGAACTCCTTTATTTTATCTGTCCTGAATCTTCCAACATTCAGCTTCACTGGGTGTCCCCAAATTCTAGTGTCAGGAGAGAGGGAGGGAGAAAAAATACTGTATCCACTTTCTCCAGGCCAGGCATCATTTTATAAACTCCCGTCATGTCGCCTCTTACTTGTCTTTTCTCTAAACTGGTAGGTCTCAAACGTTTCAACCTTTCTTCATAGAGGAGTCGCTACATTCCCTACAGCCCACAATTTTCCAACTCTACAATATCCTTTTTGAGGCAAGGCGACCAGAACGGCACACTCTGTTCCAAATGCAATAACTCCATAGATTTCTGTAACATTAGGATACCAGCAGTTTTATTTTCAATTCCTTTCCTAGCCGAAATCTTGTACATCTGAGCAGTGCTGATCAAACCTCTGTTGTTTAAAAAGAAGAAGAAGTGTCTAATTGCTCCCTATTATGTACTGAGTTGAATAGGTTTCAGAATGCAGCAGCCTGATTGGTCCTAAAACAATAGGATTCAGAATGCAGCAGACTGATTGGTCCTAAAACAATAGGATCCAGAATGCAGCAGTCTGATTGGTCCTAAAACAATAGGATCCAGAATGCAGAAGTCTGATTGGTCCACAGGTGCCACCCAATCCAGCTCCAGGTGGAAGTGAATCCACAACCTGATTGGCCTACAGGAGAATCCCAGATTTAGCCAGTCACGTGGGGCCCATTGTGTAAATAATGTATATAAAGCAGACATTGTGGGGGAACTTCCATTCTTCCTCACCACTATGAGCTGAATAAAGAGCATGAAATCCACTCTCGACTCCAAGCATATTTCACTCCCCAAACTTCCTGGCTCTCCGCACAACCATGGAGATTTCAAGGCTCTTGAACAGTCCTGTCTACTTCTTAAAAAATAATTCCTTTGCATTTGCTTTGCCCACCCCCAGCAAAATTCTCTCTGCATGTCTAGAAGGAAAGATGGGCTCTGTCGCCACGTGGAAATGGAACAGCAACAAGTTTTATGTCTTACATTTCCACAGAAGCACAGTTAAAGGTCAGCGCAGATCTGCCAGCGACTGTCCGTCCTTGTAAGATGATGGGTTTGCTGCAACCCTCTGGGGGGAATCAGAGAAAAAAACAACCGTCTCTGATCAGCCGCAGAAGCCAGGGCAGCAGGATGAGGAGAGGCTCCAACTTCTCTAGCACGTGGGGCGCCTTTACCTGGATACACAGGTTGCAAAACACAGAGCAAAGATGGGCTGGTGTGGGTTGCAAAGGCAGCAGGCAGGAGAGTGAGTTGCCCACCTAATAGCTTACAGGGTGTGCTGGGCCTGGGGGTTAACCCGAGCAACGCGGTCCAGGTCCAGTCCTGAATTCAAGGATTCCACGCGGAGTCAGTCCGACAGGGCCAAGGCAGGAACTTGCACAGGGTCACAGGCAGGTTCCAGCAAGCAGCAATGTTGCTCCCGCAACCTGGGGCAGGGTCTGAATCCAAGGGTTCTGCTAGGAATCAGTCTGACAGGGCCAAGGCAGGAAACTAGGCAGAGGCAGGGACAGGGACAGGATCTTAGGCAGGATCTGGCATACAGCAATGTTGCTCCCGCAATCTGGACCAGGGTCCGACAGCCTTTTATCTTTGTCGGGGTAGCGGCCAGTCCTGATCCCCAGGCGACTCAACTCCCTGTCTTGCCCAAAGGTGAGCACTCCTCCTGCGAGTACTCAGGTCTCTCCTTCTCTGAGATCTCAGTCTCTGCAGCTCGGGAGACGTCGGTGGGTGACTAGACCCAGGGGCTGCCTCAGCCTCCCCTGACCCAACCGGTAGTGGAGCAGCTGTAAGTGATGGCCCAGCTGGAGGCAACGAGGTCATCCCCGCATCTGGAGCCAGGGCAGGATCAGGCCTCTGACTCGGCCCAGGTGGTGCTTGTTGCAGGGGAACCTGTGCAGACTGGGACTCTTCAGGATCAGGCCCCAGACTTGGTTCAGATGATGCCTGAGGCAAAGGATCTGGTGCGGACTGAGACTCCTCCGGTTCCGAGTCCGAGCCTGAGTCCCAGGCCATCACACAGGGTCCACATTTCGTTATTGCTTTTTGCCCCTAGGAGATGCCAAAAATATTGCTCTGCTTTCCTTTGGCCCACACCGGCGAGGCTGAGAGCATCTTCAGTGCCACTAATGCAGCATTTTAGCTTCACCCCCAGCGGCGTACTCCATTGTATCTCCAGACAGACCGGTGCCAACAACAACATTTCTATTCCACCTTTCCCCTAAGGAGCTCCAGGTGGCATTCATGCTTGAGAACTGCAGTAGAACGCCAAGAACTGGTGGTTCTCAGTGAAAGTGTGGCCAGAGAAGGGCTTTTCCGGTGGTGGCTCCATGTCTGTGTTGGTGTTATGGAAGGGAGAAGGGAAAGGAAAGGGGAGCAAACTGGCCTATGTGAAAGGGGAAGTTTGAGACTGGTACTTGCTCACCTGCCATTTTTGTGGCCATTTGTGGGCAACCTGCAAGGAGCTTTGAAGTCCTCTGCGGGCAGGATCCTGCCTATTTTTAGGAGCATCTCTTGCCATCAAAGCCTGCACAGTTGTCAGCATCTCCTGATAGCTCCTTGCTGAGAAAGTCTTGGTGATTCATAAGATCTCAAACTGTGCTCAATGTCTCAGCTCTGGCTTGTGGCACTCACTCTCGAGGGAAACATGACGGAGCCATAAGTTGTCTTCTTTTTCTTTTTTCTTTAATTTTTAATTGGTTTTTTAACATATCATTTTCAACAATTATTAAACATACTTTTATATCTTATACAATGTTTTTTGACTACCATCAATCACATCTGAAAATTTTCCAATCTTTTCCACTTAATTTACATTTCTTACTTTCACTATTACATAAATCTCATAACTAATATCTCTCTTCTTTCTCTCCTTTGCAATATTTCATATATTCCTCCTTATAAAATGTCTTGCAGCCCTACTAGCGTAATTTGTTGATTACAGTTGGTCTTCAAATAGTTCGTAGATTTCTTCCAATCTTTTGTGAATTTCTGGTCCCGCAGGTTTCGAATCCTTCCTGTCATTTTATCCAATTCTGCGTAGCCCATTAATTTCGTCTGCCATTCTTCTTTCGTCGGTATTTCTTCTTGCTTCCATTTCTGAGCCTACAATACTCTTGCCACTGTTGTTGCGTATAAAAACAGTTTAATATCCTGTCTGTTAATGTCCTCACTTATAATACCAAGTAAAAATGCTTCTGGTCTTTTTAAATATGTATATTTCAACATCTTTTCCATCTCATTATATATCGTTTCCCAGAAGTTTTTTACTTTGTTACATTCCCAGGAGCCCAACGTTGTCATCCGTCTTCTGCAAGCACCATGAAACCTTTCTGTTGGCGGCTGGGAAGAGCTTTGGGAGACAAGGCTAAAGTAATAGAACCATAGAATTGTAGAGCTGGAATGGACACCAAAAGGCATGTGGCTCAAGCTCCTGCAATGTCAAATCCCTGACAGGTGGCCACCCAACCTCCATTTAACCTCTCCAACAAAGGAGAGAGCACCTACTTCCAAGGAAGTCCCTTCCACTGTCAAACGACTCTTATCTCCAGAAGGTTCTTCCTAACCTTTAGTCTGAATCTACTTTCTTGCAAGTTAAATCCACTTGTTTGAGCGCTACCCTCCAGAGCTGCAGAAGACAAGCTTGTTGCACCTTCCAAGCGACAGCCCTTCCAATATCTGAAGATGGCGATCATCTCATCTCTCAACCTCTTCTTCTCCAGGCTAAACAGACCCAACTCCCTCAAGCATCATTTGGCAGCTTATCGTTTTGCCTCTACTAATTTTGCATGTTTGGTCCTTGTGGCTTCATTTGGGCATGTCTCTGACTCTTTAAAATGCTTGTCACATGTGGCAAGCCGCTCTGAATGCCTCTTCATCGAGCTGAGTGGCTCGCAAGTTGGTGTGACAAAGGCGTCCCTGGATGCTGGGTGAGTTTTTTCTGCCGTCTCTCTTTCCAGCTGCAAATCTATTTCCAGCGCTCCTTTTCCCTTTGGGCAGAGTTCTTTCTCCCCACCTTCCGTGTTCAAAGGAGGCAACAAACCTCCCAAGACAATGTGCTTTGGCTGTGGAGAGCCCAGGGCCTGGGTGGAATTTCAAGCAGCTCCTTTCCCCCAGGCCCCCCAGGCCCCATCCACCTGGCACTGTGCTCTTAGCAACCAGAAGGTGTCCTGGGGGCTGGAAGATCTTTTCAGAAGACTCTCAGGCAGAAGCGGCGTGACGTCACCTGCCTGCTTCTGAACGGAAGGCTCTGAGTTTAGGCCTGGGAAATCAGGAGCGCCGCAGCAGTCTTGCCTCCGTCTCTCCCGTTTGTGCTGGGGTGGCGCAATGGTCATGGGAGCAAATGATTTGCAGGCAAGTGGCTAGCCAGCAGGCCCAACCCCAAGGCATTTGGGCACCTGAGACGAAGCACAAAACGGGGCCTCCCCACCAGGGAACAAGAAAGGACTGAAGGCTCTTCTTAAGTTGTTTGTGTAATGTTTCTTGCAAACTGGAAGATCAATCAAAGAATACTCGGGCTCCAGCCTCAACTCTTTTGGTTTTGTTTTTTTAATATTATTTTTTATTAAATTTTCAACAAACAATAACGAATACAACAGCAACAAAGAAAGAAAGAAAAATATACAGGAAAACAATATCAATTCCATAAAATGGGATTCTCCGAATCCTGTGACTCACCCCCCCCCCCGTTCCTTCAATTTTCTTCTCAACTGCATACTATTTCTACTCCAAATTATTTTTTATCTCAAATTTCCTGTACTATCTTCATAATTACAAGTGTTCTTAAAATCCTGCCAATGTATTAACCTGTTTATAATACTTTTGCAAATGTAGAATAAACATTTCCCATTTTTTGGAAAAAATTCTTGTCTTGATTTCTGAGCTTTCCAGTTAGTTTCACCATTTCAGCATAGTCCATTAACTTGGTTTGCCACTCATCTTTGGTCAGGACTGTTCCTCTTTCCATCACTGGGCTAGCAGTATCCTGGTGGCCGTTGTAGCATACATAAACCATTTATTCTGGTCTTTGGGAATCTCCGCTCCTACAATACCTAATAAAAAGGTTTCTGTTTTTTTTAACAAAGGTTATTCTAAACTTTTTTTTTTCATTTTATTATAAATCATTTCCCAGAAATTTTGAACCATCCTACATTTCCACCACATATGCTGAAATGTATCCTCTGTTTCTTTATAGCCTCAACTCTTTTTGGAGTTTCTACGTGACCCCATTGGGAAGGCTCAGAGCAGTAAACTTGAACACTTTGTTGGTATTTAAACATTCGAGCTCAAATAGCCCTAAAAAGCAAAATACCTAGGGATGTCATTAAACAGCAGGTTGAAGGGAGGAGGAAAAATATCCCAGCAAGGTGTGCAGCCAGGACTGGGGCACATCGGGGAAAGCAGAGGATGGGGAAGGAAATCTTCTTTGCCTCAGGCATCACCTGAACCAAGTCTGGGGCCTGATCCTGAAGAGTCCCAGTCTGCACAGGTTCCCCTGCAACAAGCACCAGCTGGGCCGAGTCAGGGGCCTGATCCTGCCCTGGCTCCAGATGCAGGGATGACCTCGTTGCCTCCAGCTGGGCCGTCGCTTACAGCTGCTCCACTACCGGTTGGGTCAGGGGAGGCTGAGGTGGCCCCTGGGTCTAGTCACCCACCGACGTCTCCCCAGCTGCAGAGACAAAGGTCTGAGAGAAGGAGAGACCTGAGTACTCACAGGAGGAGTGCTCGCCTTGGGGCTAAACAGAGAGGTGAGTCGCTGGGGGATCAGGACCGGCCGTTACCCCGACAAAGATAAAAGGCTGTCGGACCCCGCCCCAGGTTGCGGGAGCAGCATTGCTGCATGCCAGATCCTGCCTGAGATCCTGTACCTGTCCTTGCCTGGTTTCCTGCCTTGTGTCCTGCCTTGGCCCTGTCGGACTGACTCCTAGCGGGCCCTTCGGATTCTGGACCGGTCCTGGACTGCGTTACAAGGGTTACCCCCAGGGCCAGCAGACTTCTGAACCTCTGTGGAACAGTGCTGGACTTCAGATCTGGCTTCTTTGGACTGGCCCTGCATTGCGCTCCCTGAGCTTTGGACTTCGCTTGCGTGGAGTGACTCCTGGTCTTTGAACTTTGGACTTGATGTACTGACTTGCCGCCAGGTAGGCCAGGGGTTCTGAACGGAGGAGAGGAGCATGCAAAATCCCCCACACAACCCATCACCTTCTCTCTCTCTGTGTGTGAATGTGGAAGGTGACCTTCTGAAGTGGGGAGTCTTCTCTACCCATAGACTCCCTGCATGTTCAGGAGTTTGCTGGCCAACTCATGGGGGGGGGGGAGAGCTGAGGCACACTCATTTGCACACATCCCACTTGCAAACTGCTTTTAGATGTGAGTAGAACACCTGAAGGGGTACAGATCCTTCCTTCCACATTGCAGGGGAAGGTGGAAGCAGATGCAAAAGGCAACCGGGAGCCTGCGTCTTCAATCATGCTCTAGCTAGAAGAGGGAATTTCAACAAGGCTTCACCTGGGACCTTCTGCCTGCAAAGTAACAGCTCTTCCAATGAGCTGCAAGCTTTCCCTTACGTAAGCAGATGGAAACACGTGCTTGGATCAAGGCCTGGTGGGGTCAGGAAGGAGTGGCCCCTCCAGCTCCCAATCTGAACTATTTCGTTGCTGAAGCTACACGTCTTCCCCAAGCGCCAGTCTTGCTGCTTTGGGGAAATGGGATACCGTATTTTTCGCTCTATAACACGCACCCGACCATAACACGCACATAGTTTTTAGAGGAGGAAAATCCGTAGGCATGCCACCTGTAGGCATTCCCTCCATAACACGCACAGACATTTCCCCTTACTTTTTAGGAGGAAAAAGGTGAGTGTTATGGTGCAAAAAATACGCTATATGTGAAATAGAAGTACAGCTTTATAAAGCCGTGATGCTATAATACAATAGAAACCCTTTGTGTCCACTGCCATTAATCATGTTGTAAAAACTGCAGTGATTAGAAAGCTTTAATAAAAAAAAATAATTTTTTTGATAAGCATTCTTTAGTATAGTGCTATAGCACCATAATAAACTAACATTATAGTAATATACTGTTTAGGGACATGGGTGGCGCTGTGGGTTAAACCACAGAGCCTGGAGCTTGCTGATCAGAAGGTTGGCAGTTAGAATCCCTGTGATGGGGTGAGCTCCCGTTGCTCAGTGCCTGCTCCTGCCAACCTAGCAGTTCAAAAGCATGTCAAAGTGCAAGTAGATAAATAGGTGGGAAGGTAAATGGCGTTTCCGTGCGCTGCTCTGGTTTGCCAGAAGTGGCTTAGTCCTGTCTTTGCTGAAACAGAGGCAGCGTGGTGCAATGGTTAGAGTGCCAGACTAAGACCTGGCAGAAACCAGCTTTCAGATCCCACGACTGGACCTAACGGTCAGGGGTACCTTTACCCATTACCTAATATACTGTTTTAGTTCTCTCTCTCTCTCTCTCTCTCTCTCTCTCTCTCTCTCTCTCACACACACACACACACACACACACACTCACACACACACACACACACACACCGGTTATAGTGTATGTATGCTCATTTTAAATCCTACTTCATGCAGGACATAGTTATATTGTGGAACTCCCTGCCACAGGAGGCAGAGATGATCACCAACTTGGATGGCTTCAAAAGAGGATGGGCAAATTCATTTAGGCCATTGATAGCTACTAGCCATTATGACAGTCGGAGGCAGTGATGCCTCCAAACACCAGTTGCTGGAAACCACAGGAGGGGAGAATGTTGTTCTTCTGCTATGAAGGCACCTGGTTGGCCACTGTAAGAACAGGGTACTGGACTGGATGGACCCAGCAGATGCTCTTCTTAAGCGCTGGCTGCAAGCACAGCAGTGACCTCACGCCTGCTGATGTGGCTGGAGCACTGGGGGAGGCGCACATGGAAAAAGCACAACATTGCCAGTAAGTGTGGAAAGCCCATTACAATTCTGCTTGCAGTGCAGGACACAGCAAGCATGCCCGGGTGGTGCTAGGAGCACACATGCAGAAGCAGCCTCAGTCAAGGAATCCACCCGTGAGATTTGCATATTGATAAAAAAACAACCCAAGGACTAATAAATCTAATGCAAGAAGCATACTTTGTATTTTAGATGAGAAACCATCTGTGTCTTAGCAGGCATCATCTTGCAAGGAAAGGGGAAATGCCGCCTTGTCTGTGATGCAGCTTCCCACCTTCATAAGCCCTTGTAATATTGGGAATGTTGTTGTTGTTTAGTCGTGTCCGGCTCTTCGTGACCCCCTGGACCAGAGCACGCCAGGCACTCCTGTCTTCCACTGCCTCCCGCAGTTTGGTCAAACTCATGTTGGTCTCTTCGAGAACACTGTCCCACCATCTCGTCCTCTGTCGTCCCCTTCTCCTTGTGCCCTCCATCTTTCCCAACATCAGGGTCTTTTCCAGGGAGTCTTCTCTTCTCATGAGGTGGCCAAAGTCTTGGAGCCTCAGCTTCAGGATCTGTCCTTCCAGTGAGCACTCAGGGCTGATTTCCTTCAGAATGGAGAGGTTTGATCTTCTTGCAGTCCATGGGACTCTCAAGAGTCTCCTCCAGCACCAGAGTTCAAAAGCATCAATTCTTTGGCGATCAGCCTTCTTTATGGTCCAGCTCTCACTTCCATACATCAGTACTGGGAAAACCAGAGCTTGAACTATACAGACCTTTGTTGGCAAGGTGATGTCTCTGCTTTTTAAGATGCTGTCTAGGTTTGTCATTGCTTTTCTCCCAAGAAGCAGGCGTCTTTTAATTTCCTGACTGCTGTCACCATCTGCAGTGATCATGGAGCCCAAGAAAGTAAAATCTCTCACTGCCTTGGACAACTATCTTAAAATCTCACCAAGGTGACCTTTTGAAACAGGGTAACTCTTAATCCTCTTTTACAAATTATAGGGCAACAATGTTAAGCATTCACTTGCTCATAGTGGCAGAGATGGCCACCAACTCGGATGGCTTTAAAAGCAGATTGGACAAATTCTTGGAGAAGGAGAGGGCCATTAATGGCTCCCAACCGCGATGGCTCTGCTCTGCAGCAATGCTGCCAAATACAGTCGTACGTTGGAAGCTGAACAGAATCCGTTCTGGAAGTCCGTTCGACTTCCAAAATGTTCAGAAACCAAAGAGTGGCTTCCGATTGGCTGCAATAGCATCCTGCAGCCAATTGGAAGCTGTGCTGGATGTTCAGCTTCCAAAAATCATTCAAAAACCAGAGTTTTTTTCGGGTTTCGATCATTCAGGAGCTGATTTGTTCAGGAGCCAAGGCGTTTGGGATCCAAGGTATGACTGTACCAGTTACTGGAAACTACAGGAGCGGCGAGGAGAGCTCTGGTGCTCAGATCCTGGGGCTTTGCCTGATCTAGCAAGCTCTTATTATGTTCTTATGCCAGAGGAAATACTTTCCTTGTTGGAAGGGACCATGTGGGACATCTAGTCCAACCCCCTACAAAGTTTATGTGAAATCTCCAAATTAGGGGTAGGGGAGGCTTTTCATCCCAAGGGCCACATTGCCTTCTGGGCAACGTTCTGAGAGCCACATGCCCATTGCAGGTGGGGCAGAAGTAAAGTGGGTGGAGCGACGAATGTCCACTTTTGTTTTGTGCAGTAGGCTAACTTTGACAGACACACCCCTACAGACACAAGCAAAAGGCATTCTCAAACTTTAAGGATGCCAAGCAAGAAAACTCTCATGTGCAAAGCGTGCGTGCGTGTGTGTGTGTGTGTGTGTGTGTCCGGGGTAGAATTCTGAGGACCAGGCAGATAAACTTGGAGGGTTTTATTTAGCTCCTGGCCTTCAGGCTCCCAAGCCCTGCTCAGAATGAAAGAGATCAGGGAGCCTCCAGTATTTCACAGATGCAAACAAGAATCCTCTTTCCTCCTCATTTTTAAATATAGCAGTAAGGCATTCTCCCTAGTCACACCCAGTTGATCCGTACCTGGGTGAGTGTGCTTATTCCTGCGCAAAAAAATCGCATAGGATTGTGCAGCCAGGAGATCTCTGCCGGATCCGGCCGAAGGGCTCTCTGGATATTGGCAAAACTCTCAACCGATGTGCCATTTCCAGCTCCTGACAGAAGCAGGAGAGATCTTGCCAGCTGATAAGGAAAAGCTGCCCCCCTCGGTGAAGAGGGAAGACTGTCTTCACCGTAACACACCAGCACCAAAATGCACTCCGGATAAATGTAAATAAAACGTGTGACCTTCAGAGTTGGCACCACTGATGAAAATTGTCCCTCCCTGATTAAAATTGGCATCCCACCAGCTAATTAAAGTTTTGCTGTCCTAGGTTACATGTGAGCGAGAAATGAGCAAATTCCACTTCTGTGAAGCGGCTTAAGACATTAGTCCTGCCCCCCCCCAATTCATTTCAGGGCTGTCATTTTGCTGTGGGGCCCCTTGTGTGGGTTCCCTTTCCTCTGGGTCACCAAAGGACCCCTTGCCCATATGCTCAAGCTGTGCACCCCCAGCTAACCACTACATAAGAAGGTTTTTAAGCAGAGGTGGGGGGATAGGGTCATTTGTCCAGTGACCCTGGGGGGTCCCTTCCAACTCTGCAATTCTACGAATCATTGATCTGGAGAAGAGGCTCCTGGATTAGACCTGGGGCCCATCTTTTCCCCCCATTTTATTTATTTGTTAACATTCTTATATTACATCGGTAAAGGTTGTCATATTACATTACAGGACTTAACTATAATTTCCAACATGTATACATAAATTATATACAACTTTTATATACCTAGAAAGAAAATGAAACAAAAAAGAAAGAACAAAGAGAAAAAACAAAAACAAATCCCCCCCAAATCATATGCATACCAGCACACTAGACTTCCTGCCTTTCCCGTTGTATATTCCTTCTTTTTACAAATGAATGTACTCTTATTATTGTATATTTCTTTACATATTATCTAATACATTCCTATATCATTAGGTGCTCTTAGTCTTCTTTCTCAACTCAGTCTCACTCCAACGTCAATCAAATGCTAGCATAGATAGCGAACCTTTACTGTATTTTTGAACATATGTTTTATATTTATCCCACTGGATTAGGCCATCTAGTCTGGCATCCTCTCCTCACAGTAGCCAAATACCCCTAAGAAACTAGGAAACGAGATAGACTGCCCCTGGAGCTGGAGGTTCCATAAGGACACCAGAGGAGTCTGATTGGATCTGGCCAATGACTCATCTATAGTCCCAGCACCCTCTTCTCACAGTGGCCAACCAGATGCCTCAATGGGAAACCTGCTGCCAGGGTTTGAGCACAGAAGCCTTCTCCCCTCCCATTATCATCGCTGCCTTCCACCTTGGAGGAAGAACATCCTCACTGCAGCTGGCAGCCATCGATAGCCCTTTCTTCCTCCATCAATTTCTCTAATGCTCTTTTAAAACCATGTAAGTTGGTGGCCGGGACGTGGGTGGCGCTGTGGGTTAAACCACAGAGCCTAGGACTTGCCGATCAGAAAGTCGGCGGTTTGAATCCCCACGACGGGGTGAGCTCCCGTTGCTCGGTCCCTGCTCCTGCCAAGCTAGCAGTTCGAAAGCACATCAAAGTGCAAGTAGATAAATAGGTACCGCTCTGGCAGGAAGGTAAACGGCGTTTCCGTGCGCTGCTCTGGTTCGCCAGAAGCGCCTTAGTCCTGCTGGCCACATGACCCGGAAGCTATACGCCAGCTCCCTCGGCCAGTAGAGCGAGATGAGCGCCGCAACCCCAGAGTCAGCCACAACTGGACCTAATGGTCAGGGGTCCCTTTACCATTAGGTTGGTGGCCATCCCTGCCTCGTCCCTGTCTTTGCTAAAACAGAGGCAGCGTGGTGCAATGGTTAGGGTGCCAGACTAAGACCTGGCAGAAACCAGCTTTCAGATCCCTGCTTGGCCATGAAGCTCAGTGCATGACGGATCACTCTCGCCCTATCCTACCTTGAAAGGCTGTTGTGTGAAACGAGGAGGAGTCGGAGGGAGAGGAGCCTTAAGCTCCTGGGAGAAAAAAGGGGGGGCTATAAATGTCGTAAATAAAAATAATTTTAAACATACTTAGCCCTGGCTCCTTCCTCCGCCTCTCCCCTTTGCAGCCTCCCTCCTCCCAGTCCATCCATCCATCCATAGAACTGGCTCATGTTTAATGCAAGGTTCTTTCTCTGGAGGCCGGTATTGATTTGCAAATGGACAGGGCAACCCCCCTCGGCCGCCCCCTTGATTGGCAGCTCGCAGGCTTTGTTCCAGATGCCAAAGCGCGCGGAGTTGGGGGGCGGGGGCGAGGATGGAGAGTCTTCCTGCTGCTTCTTCAGCATCAGTCTCGGTGCATTGCTGCGCTGCATCCGCGGCTCGCCGCTGCGCTTGCAAACAGGGAGGCGGCAACCGCGTAGCCGGTGCGCGTTGTAAAACCGGCCATTGGAGAACGCGGGCGAGCGATCCTGGAGGACGAGCGGGCCGTGGGTCGTCCGGGCGTGTTCCCCGAGCTTGTCGTCTTGCACGTGCGAATGCAACCTGCTTTTTGGAAGCCAAACTTGTGTGAGAGAGGGAACGAGAAGTTTGATGATAAATTAATTCCT
Source organism: Podarcis vaucheri (assembly GCF_965113315.1). Classification (NCBI taxonomy): domain Eukaryota; kingdom Metazoa; phylum Chordata; class Lepidosauria; order Squamata; family Lacertidae; genus Podarcis; species Podarcis vaucheri. The sequence goes on along the minus strand of NC_138749.1, from coordinate 2,151,797 downwards.
TCCGAGTCCTCCTGGTTCTGGGCGTGAGGCGCGAGCGCCCCAACAGACGCGTGTCGCCCACGCTGCACGCTTCTGCGCGCCGAACTTCTTTCAGACTGAACGCGCAGACTTGAACTATTCAGTAAGGAAGGTTTGTTTGTTGGTTGCATTTGTTTATTGCGTTTATACCCCATCTTTTCCTCCATGAAACTCAAGGTGGCGTACCTGGTTTAACCGCCACAACAATCCTGTGAGGTGGTTGGGCTGAGAGGAGGTGATTGGCCCAAGGTCACCCAGTGAGCTTTATGGCCGAAGGGGTATTTGAACCCCGGTCTCTCCCAGGTCCTAGTCCGGCACTCTAACCACTACACCGCACTGTCCTCTCTCCTTAAGGTGACTTCCTTCCCCGGGGTTTCTCTGCACGTGGGCGGCCTTTCTTCTGGGGTAGCTTGCTCCTGGCGTAGCCGCCCTATTCCCTACCCTGCAAATAGGTACTTTGCGCCCGACGATTCTCACCTCGACGTTTCTCTGCCTGTGTATGTTTGTATGCATGGGCAGACGCGTGTCAGCATCTCCGTCCGCGCCCTCCGGTAGCTCTGTGGCTTCCCTTCTCTCTGTGGTCAGCGTGGTACGCCACCTGAGCGTCCGTATCCACATGCGTGTCTACACTCCGTGTCTTTACACGCAAGCAGACGTATTCCGCGTTGCGCGCTGTGCCACGGAAGGTACTGCTTTTGCACACATAAGACCGTGTGTCACGCGTGTTCAGTTCCCCCCCCCGGGACATTTTGGCCAGGATCCTCGTGAGCATTGACTTCGGAGGAGCGAGCGGCCTTACTTCCGAGTAAACAAGCAAAGCACCGGGCAGCGCGTGTTTGTGGATTCGGGGCGCGCGCAACCCGCTGCCTGGCGACTGGCGCTCTCCCTGCATGGCCGAGGCGCCTCCGCCGTCGCTACGCGCGCGCTCTTTGCGCGGTCGCGGTCCCTAGCCTTCGCACGCCGTTTCCTCGGCGCCCAAACCGCCCACTTCGCCAGCGCTTACTCCGAAGTAAGCTCGCCTTAACACGTCTTGCAAACCGGCTCCTTCCCTTTGCGCGCTTCCTCGGGAGCAAGCCCCGTTTGCAGCCAACCACCGGATCGCACCGGGTTGGCTGGCTTCCCCCTGCTCCGGATTGCCTCCACTTCACGCGCAAGTTCCGGAGGCGGGGAGGGGGAGATGATTTTGGAGGTGCCCAGGGGGGTGCGCGCAGTCTCCCCTCCCCTCCCCCCTCTCCTCCCCTCCCCCCTCGCTTCCTCGGCTGGTCACATGGGGGGTGGGGCGCGCGCGGGTGGGGGGGGGAGTTTAAAAGAGCGTCTCCCTCGCTCCGCTTCTCTCTCGTTCTCGCTCTCTTCGCAGCCGGTGCAGGGAAGCAGTGCCGCCGCCGCCGCCGGGCGAGCCGAAGCTCCGCCAGGGGCACCGACCACGCCGGGTAGCCGAAGCCGCCGGGCAGCGCTGGCTTGTCGGGAGCCCCGCGGCGGAGGGGGGCGCAGGGCGCGCGCGGTGAGTGGGGCGCCCAGATTGGGGTGATTTTGAGGGGTGGGGGCGGGCGGAATATGGACACCGACCGCTTCGCGACGTGTGCAGTTGGGGAGGGTAAGAAATATATTTGCATCGGCTTGCATGCAATGCTTGATACGTTATTTTTTGGAGAGCTTGCACATTGGTTCGTGCGTAAAGCTGGGTACTATATTTGGGGATGCCTCCCTCCTGCTTGGTCGCTTCTCTTTCGCGCCCCCCCCGTACTGCTTTCCTCTCGCTATGGAAACTTTTCTTCCCGGCGCGCGGAGGGGCTCACCACCCCCGGCTCCCCCTCTCCTGGCGCGGACCCCGAAAAAAGGACGTTCAGAAGGGAGCGAAGCGGGAGGGGGGTGGCTCCTTCGCGGCCCTGTAGGGGGGGAGGTGGGTTGGGAGCGCGCCTCCAGGGCTTAGATGTGGGGGACAGAGAGATGCCCCCCCCACTTTGCTCCGGCCAGACAGCTGAGCGGGGCTTCGCTTCTCTTTCCTTTCCCCCCACCCCCAAGCACGGGAGCTCTTAGCCGGCGCCGATTGATCGAGCCGGAGCGGAAATGCTCCTCCTTCGGCTTTCTCTCTCTCCCCCCACGCCCGCTTTTCCTCTTTCTTCCTCCCTTCTCGGATCCTGCTTTCTCTCTCCCCCCCCCCCAACCCGGTTTTCGCCCCGGCGACTCTGGAGAGAGCAGCAGCTGAGCTGGGTGCGCCTCGGAGCCGCGAGCGGGCAGCTTATTGTGCGTCCTGGGGTGGGTGGGGGGTCCCTGCCTTTGAAATCGGAGTGGTGGTGGAGGCAGGGGGGAGGCATCTGCTCTAGGGTCTGGACGGGGGGGGCAGCAACAGGTTCGTGTCCTGCCCCCCCCCCGCCGCCGCTGCTGCCCCCGCCGCAATTGTTGCCTTCAATCTCGTGGGCTGCTTGGTATTTTGCAACTTCTGAGCTGGGAAGCGTCGCGGGTGGGGGGATTTTGAGCGACCCTGAATTTCTCGGAAAAGGATGCAGTTCAGCACCCGGAAAGGAGTAGCTGTGAAAGAGCGTTTTTTAAAAAGTCATCCACTCCCAGCCCCTGCCCCCCCATATTTATTTAACTCTGTGGGGCATGGAGTGCTTTTATGGGGCTAATGGCATTGATCCCAGGGAAATCTTAAAAGTAGGGACAAGGCTGACTGTCTCCCTGCGCCCCCGCCATCAGTTACATGGATCTTTCCCCCAACTCCTAGAAACCACCCCTCCCTTGATGATGGTTGTAAGAAAATAATTACACAAGTGTCTGGCACCCTCACTTTTAAAAAGAAAAGTTACAGTATATGGAAAGAAAAACCTGGTTTCCATACTAGGTGCCCTCAATCCATTAAAAAAGTCGATATATTTGCCCTCCCCACCCTCCACTTACAAGCCCTGAAGTCTCCATTTCTGCAAACACTCTTGAGTAAAATTTGCAAATCCCTTGCTTGTTTGTACAGGTCTGCTTTTCTCCATCTCTCTGTCCCTGTTCCCCCAAAAGAGAGATTCTTCAATAAGGACATAAACATATATTTTTTTGGGGGGGATGTCTTGCTAAGCAAGCCCCTCTCCATAGATATTGGGAGGGATGGGGCCAAATGCAGGGGCAGATGTTAGGAAGAGGGGGTAGCCCTATGGAATCCCTCAGCATGTCAAAAGTGTGCCCCCCCATACCTTGTACCCTCCCATCCATGGGATTTTGCAAGTGCCAAACACTGGAGTGCATCAAGGAGCCTTGAGATCTCTGCTCGAGTTTAACCTGCTCCTTTTTCCTCTGTCATGAGTCCTTCATGGTCTTTCTCGTTTTGGGAGGTTGTGCTGCTGCTTGTCCAATGGCGCCTTTTGCATCCGAGCCCTTCATTTGTTGGGTGACTGGGCCCTGCTTTCTCCTTGTTGCCCTCTGGGGCAAACCCGGAGTTTGGAGACAGAGGGTGTGTGTGTGTGTGTGTGTGAATCCATTGAAATCTGGCACCCTGATGTTCCAGTGAGTTGCCTTCAAACCCGGTGGTGGTTCCTTTTTGCAGCAACTTTTGGGGAGCAGAAGCAGTGGTGCATACGGACGGACGGCAGTTGTGCACACGGAACTGGATTTCATCTGCCTGCCTTTCTCCAAACTCTCTTGAAACTGCACTCTCCTCCAACTTGCCAGGGTGTGTGGGAGAGAATCTGAGCCTCACTGCAAAGGAGGCTGCCTTCTGATGGGAATTGTTTCGACTGCTTTTGATGTTGTACAGTATTGTTGTAGCCAGCCCGGGGATCTTAGGCTGAAGGGGCCAGGGCCAAGAAATCCATTCGATAGATAAATGCATTTGTAAGCGATGCACAGAGATTTAGGAATTTGGTTTTCCTCTGGTCCACCACCATGTCCTCTTGTTGCTGCTATGATATTTCCTTCTCCTTTCCTGCAAACTGTTCGGGGATACCTTGCCTTGTGCCTCAGTTTTCTCCCTGTGCTGCTGCTCCCGGCTTCACTGTTACATCTCCAGTTTGCTCCTCTTGCCGTTGTGTTCGCAAGTGCCTTTCTCTACAGTCCCTGCTCCAATGTTTCTGCCAGCGGCTGTGATTTGTGTGTTGCATGCTCGAGGTCTGTGAGAAAGAGAACTGGACAGGGAATGATTTGTCTGAAGAGCAAATGTCTTGCCTTATAAATTGTAATGGTTGCTGGGTTTGTTTTTGTTTTTAAAAAAGCCTGAGATGTTGCGACTTGCATTGAAATGAGGGCTCATCGGGGTTCAATGTGCTTGCTTGCTTGCTAACTTTGTGAGGAACTATTGGGTACCTGTTCTTCCTCATGGTCTTTGCTGGCTGGTTCTAAAGGGTTAAATTCCCAAGGAGAAATACGCTGGATAACTCTGGATCTGCCTTCCCCAAGCGGAAAGCTTTTGCCAGCCTAATACAGTCAGCCGTGGTAAAGTTTTGGAAGGAGCTGTAGTAAGGAAGCAGCAAGTAAGACTTCTTGCGCTAGAAAATTGTTTAATCCAATGGCTTTTTGAATCTCAAATATTTTTGGAGTTTGTGTGTGGATTCCTTCTGGGCATGGTTTCCCCCAGTGGTTTGTGCCCATCCTTAATAGCAGGGTGTTGACCATAAGCCATGAAAGGAAATTGCTAGCTCTGCCAACGTCTTGCAGCCAGGATGCCAGGGCCACACACAAGCCCTTGTGGCTTCCTCCTGGGCTTCACAACGGGTGTCAGTAGGACTCCCTGAAGATCTGGCGGGCTGTATCTTCAAATGCATCTCCCTGGGCGATTATTTTCTCAACTGTAGGAAGTGCCTTTGTAGCAGCAAGAGCTGTTCGTGTGTTGGGTGCTGCGAGCTTCACTTTGAGTTGCTTTCAGCACATCCTGCTGTTCATAATGTTGCAAAAACAGTCCCTGAGATATTGAGCCATATGCTGTTCCCGGAAAGTCTTTTTCTTTTCAAGGGTGGCCTGGCAACCTCGGAGGTGGCACCCGATAACCCCTCGCCATGCTTGCTTTCTCCCACTTTCCTCAAAGAGGAAAAGAAAGTTGGCTGCAACAACCGTGCTTCCTAAGGAGCCTTGACAGCACGATGGCAGTGTAGCGTGTTGAAAAACCAAAAGATGAATTGACTGAAATGTGTGGGTTTTTTCTTTTCTTTCTGAAGTAGTGTATTTGGAGAGGGGTGTGTGTGTGTTCACAGTTGCATCTGCTTCTTTCGGTGGATTTTCCCTCCCTGCCAGAGCCTTTGAGTAGCAAGGAACTCCCCCAAATCCCCAGAATTCTCAAAGGCTGGCATGTGCTCCCTTTGCCTGGTAAAGAACCATGTTGGCTAATAAAAAGCATTCCAGAATATCTTGCTTCTCTGGGGCAGATGGCAGAAGCCCCACTCAGATGAAGCGGTTTCCTTCTTTCTCTGCCATGGGGGAATGACTCTTGCAACTTAGGAGAAACAGGAACCCTGTGACCAACTCAGGGCTTTGCAGATTGAGGGGAACTTGTTCCCGGATCCTTCATTTGAAAACAAATGCTCAGGACTTGATGAGTAATCGGCTGGTGTGTACAGACACCTAAGCCCTTGTAGTTGAATTTTGCTTGGGAAGCCTCATAAATGTTTTCAGAGTGTGTGCGAGAGAGAAAGAGTATTGCTTGTTTGGAAGCCGATCCTTAATTTGTGTGGCTTAGCTTGAAACTGCTGAGAAAACGGTTGCTTTTGCTGCTTATGTTTTCCTTATGTAATACAAAGTCAATTTAAATCATAGGCTGAGATGGCATGTAATGAGCTAGTCATCTGCTACTCTACAAGAGAGAAGAGAGCTTGTGACCAGCTGCAAGGGCATGATCCACTAGGAATATTGCCAAAGTGAGGCCTGCTGAAACAGAGTTTTGCTCATGCACAAGTCCCATTCAACGCTTAAATTTTTATTTCCCATTTTCGTTGTCCAGCAACTAACATTCTCAAGGGGCCTTGCTTGGGCTGGAGACATTCCAGCAGATGGTGCCTTGAGACGATGTGCTGACCATCAAAATGTGACTATCTTTTCTTAAAATGGTGTGTACTGTTAAAGTTTTCTCGTGCAGTATTAAATTTAGCTTGCGTATCAATTTTTATGTTAGTGTTTTTGTATTCAGTGTTGGAAAAGTTACATTAAAAAAAGTTTTTAAAACACTGGGTTTGTTTTTAAGCAAATCTAACTGGGGTGCACAGTCCTCTGGGCAGTTCTCTTGCACAATTGCCATTTGCAACAGATGGAAGCGATCCCTGTTTTTTGTGTGTCCCAGAGTCTTCATTTCATGGGTGGTTCCTCCTGTGCTTTATGAAAGGAGCTGCTTCATAGGTACGTGTCTCTCGCTGGAACAGTTTCCCCCATGTGCTTAAATGAGAGTGGAAAAGCTTGACGCTTGCAGAGTTTTGCATTCCCTGTGGAGCCCCTGGAGCATGGCCCCAAATAGACAACAAATAAGTCACTCAAGGAACATTTAAACGTAAATTATCGCTCATGAATAAAACAAAATTTGAGCAATTAAGGAGTCCCAGAATGTTGTGTACTGATCACATGAATTTTGAATTAATGGAGAAGAGAGCTTGCTGCTACAGTGCCCCATTAATAACGTCGAAAATGCTGGCAAGCTTTGTTTTAAACAACCCACCCTGTGAGGTGGGTCAGTGCCCCTTTTGCAGAAGGGGAAATTTGAGGGTTTTCTAGTAATGTGAGTCCACGACACAGGCAGGACACCAATGTAGACAGAAGGGCAATGGGTTTGGCATTTGTTCCAGTTCATGTATTTGTAGGGAACTGGTTACATCAGTGCAGCTTCCAGCCTGGAGGAAGAACACCTGCTTTGAGTGCAGAAGGTCCCAGTATCCTGGGCAACTTCTACAGCTAAGAGTCTTTGGTAGCTGGCGATGGGAAAGACCTGTTTGCTGGAGACTTTGCAGAACAACTGTTAGCCACAAGGACCTCCCCATGATACGTGGTCCCAGGGGCTTGGCCAGTCTGTAGAAAATTGTGCCAAGCAGGAATATCCTCATTTCACCTATTTAAAGAGCAACTGCTAAGAAGCAACATGGTTCCTTCATCCCATCTGATTCCCAAATGGGTTGCAATTGCCTCAGCTACATGCGCGACACTCTATATGAACCCTGGGATGGGGGTTAAGAAGTTGGACATGTCAATTTCCCCTCCACCTGTATCTCTGCAAAAGTTGCTTGTGTAGGAGAGAGTAACCTTTGTATGACTCGCATTGCAGTCACTGTGACATCTGAGTCACTGACCGCCTGACATCAGTTGCCCAGGGACTTTGAAGGGAACGTGGGTGCTGGGGAGTCTTGTGGAAATAACTTCTGATGTGTGAAGAAGCCGTGGTGAATGTTATCAGTTATCCTACTTTACACACCGGTTGCTGGTGTGTGTTGAATTTGTACTGGTGTCTGTGGTGCTTGCTTGACAGGGATAACAGTAGTTTTCGCTGGGTAGACTCAATCTTCTCTGCATTGTGTAGTTTTGCTAACACGTCCAGGTTTTTCTCCATTTTGTGGGTGTCAGCTAACACAAGCGTACAGGTGAGAAAGTGTGCTCTGGCCAGCAAAAGACGTTCCCAGCAAGGCATCTCTCAGGACTTCCTGGACCACTCTGAGGACTGAGAGAGTGTTTGAGCCCTTCTGGTTTTCATGGGTTTTGATGGAGAGCCTCAGAAAATCCATCTTCCCTTTATTCTTTCTTTCATTCCAGTCTCCTTACTTATTTGATCATTTAGTTAAAGCAAGTCTTAAAAGATCTGGGGATCCCGAGGTCAGGGTCCTGGGAGGCAGGAAAGGCATTTGAAACCCCCACCTCAGTTTTAGGAGAAAGTTTAACAGAGAATTTTTATTTCTGTAACAGAAGTTCTTTTATCGTACTGTTCTATTTCAAATAATTCTTTAAAAAGCACCAGAATGCAACTAGGAAACCACTCAAGCACTGAATGGCTGACTTGGAAGAATTTAGTGCTGGGTATCTTCGCTGGCCCTTCAGGTTTGTTTATGAAACAGTATTTTTTATAAAAGTGTAACTTGTTTGCTGGATAAAAAGTATCCTATTTTTAGCTGCAATCCCTGCATTGCAGAGGGTTGGACTAGATGACCCCAGGGTTCCCTTCCAACCTTACTACAGTGGTACCTTGGTCCTCAAACGTTCCGGAAGTCCATTCCAAAACCAAAGCGTTCCAAAACCAAGGGGGCCTTTCCCATAGAAAGTAATGCAAAATGGATTAATCCGTTCCAGACTTTTAAAAACAACCCCTAAAACAACAATGTAACATGAATTTTATCTTAACAAGACCATTGATCCATAAAATGAAAGCAATAAACAATGTACTTGAGTCACACAATCAGCCAATCAAGCGGTAGCTGAACTGGGCTCCACACAGTCACAAAAACAAAACAAAAAGAGCCGCAAAAACAAAAATGCAAAACCAGACAGACCTCAGCATAAGATGCAAAACAGAAGTGTGGCACTCAAACTGGAAGCGTAACACTCAAAATGGAGCATGTACGGCTTCCGAAAAATGTTCACAAACCGGAACACTTACTTCTGGGTTTGCAGTGTTTGGGTTCCAAGTTGTTTGAGTACCAAGGCATTTGAGAACCAAGGTGCCACTGTATTCTCTGGTTTGCCCACCGTGGCAGGCTGATGCCAAGCGCCCGCTCTTTGACTGGCACAAGCTGCCTGGTGCTTGGGAACAAGGCCGTTTTCTCCGCTTGCTGGGCCTTTGGACATTTTCTTGTGTGGTCTGTGGGCACGCAGATCTGTGGGTGGTGGGACCTGGCACCTCTTGGCACTAACATGGAGCCCAGCCTTGCCATTTGCGTGCCTGCCAGTGTTCACTGTTTGTGTGCGCTGTTCGCCGCATCGTACTTGACACCTCCAGGTTGCAAAGAGGCGATCCCACCTCTGTGGAAGACAGGACTGTGCTGAGTGCTGCCTTCTTCCTCTTCCCTTCTGACCGATGCAAGAGAGTTTGAGCTGTAGAAATGTTGGAGTGCTTTTGGAGTCTATGGATTTGCATTATTGCCCTGGCACAAACTCCTTCTGCAACCAGTGCTGGTGGCTCTCTCTCTGTGGCTTGTGCTCTCATGTTAAAAATGTGGGGAGAGAACATAATCAGCACAGTGGCTTCTGAATTTTGGAAGCTAAGCCTTTTATAGGGCTTGGCAGCTCCTCTTCACCCCCCCCCCACCAGCTTCCTGGCTCCTATGTCCAGTAGATGTGTTTTGGTTCAGGCAACCCAATTCCAACAGGAGGGAGGCCTTCATTTGAGAAGCAAGGCTGTAATTCTGTCGGCTGCCGGTAGGCGGCAGAAGGCTTGCTGGAATTATTTGGGAAGATTTGTATGTGCATCTGTGTTTGGAGGTGGGTGGAAGGCTTTCTTATTTTCTTCTGCTGTTGGGAAGAAAATGTGCATCAGGACTCAGGTCCTACGAGCAAGAAACTTTGGCGCTGGCCAAGTGAGATTTTTGAGGCAGGAGAGAGAATCTCCTCCTAGAGTTGATGTTACAGGAATTCTAAGGTCTTATATATCCATAAAATAAATGTTCATAAATGTACAAGGCAAACATGTACATAAGTCCGTAAGCCACGTTTCTGAAATAGTACAGGAGAACAATCCTGAAGCCATTTTGACTCTCCCAAATTGACCTCAGATATTTCTCTGCAAGGAGGAAGGAAAAGGGGAAAGCTTTCCAATGGTCTTTGGACTGTAGGGGCTGCTTACACCTCCCTGCAAATACAGCCTGGCAAGTATCTGTTAAGCTGAGCACACTCTCAATATGTGTAAGAGATTCGGGAACTAAGGATTTACCATCTCCAAGAAATGGCCAGGCTACCCAGAAATGACAATCAGATAAGGCCTTATCAGGTATCCTGGCAGACAGGATTTCTCCTGGAGACAGCCTCTTTCTGTGATGTATGTGTGATGTTTTGGGGGGTGGTCTTGAGTTACAGGGGAGGCAATTTCAAAAGTCTATATAAGAGCTTGCACACCATTGTTCTGGGTTCCTCTCCTCCCTCGCTGTGTGGGGGGAGTGCAGGAACCTTGTTGCAAGAGTTTAATAAAGATCAGGCTTACTAGCTGCTTTGCTTCTCAATATTCTCTGGTTGGCCTCTGTTATTGTCTCCTACCGATAGGGAACCTACATAAGGCTCTTGGGTACCCATAAGGGATAAAGGAGCAGTTTTTTCTTATAACATTGATTTTGCAGAGAGCCTCATGAATCCAGGACTTTGTGCATCTTAAAGTTGTGGAGCAGAGATTTTGTGTGGAGCCACACGGTGTTTGCACAGGTCTGCAGTGACACTTCCATGCCTTGACTTGTAAGGGAAGCCTTGCAAGTTCAACGGCTGCTAATGCAACAAACATGAATGGGAACAATCTTACTTTTAACTGTCAGATTCTTTCCCAGCTTTTTTGAAAAAAGACCTGGAAGTGGAAAAGATCAGTGCTTTTTTCCTTTAAAGGTCTACTCTGTTTCCTGCAGAACTTTCTTTACTCAAACGTATTTATATCCCACCCTTCTAATGTGATAGTGTTGCTTAGGGTGGCTTGCCGCGTTTAAAAATAGCTATTTCACAAAAATAAAAATATAAAACAATTAAGGGAGGCTGGATCCAGCCGTTAAAACCAAACAGGAGACGACTGTATCTCTCCTGCCCAGTGAATGCCTGTCAGAATAAAACTGCCTTGACATGCTGATGAAAGACATCAGAGCCCAAGGGGGCAGCCAGACTTTGCGGGGCAAGACATTAGCTAGTCTTCCAAGGAGTTATTTTCAAAAAAGAGAGAGAGAGATAATTTAATTGCTTAATTAGACTAATTGCCCTTGAACTCCATGCAATGCACCGAATCTTTGGGGGCAGCTGGAGAGGGACTTCAGGGCATTTTCAAGCAGCCTTGCCTTCCTCTTGTCTAATGATTGGCAATGAAGAAGAGGAGCCCTCTGGACCAGAACGATGACCCATCTAGTCCAGCTTCCTCATCTCTCAGAGGCAGACCAGGTGCCGAGGGGAAACAAGTGAGCAGGATTCGAACACAAGAGCAACACTCCCCATTCTCGTGGTTTCCAGCAACTGGTATTCAGAGGCATTGCTGTGGAGGCAGAGCATAGCTATTGTGGCTAGGAGCCACCAGTAGTCCTCTCCTCCTGAATTTGTCCGGTTCTCTTATAAAGCTCTACAGCTTGGTGGCCATCACGGTGCCTTTTGTGAACTATGAAGGGCTTTCTTTTATCTGTTCTGTATCTTCCGACCTTCAACTTTATGGGGTGTTTCCTTCCTCCATGCGATGCGTAGTTTTATGAACTTTCATACATCACCTCTTCTCTAAGCTAAAAAGTCCAGATGGTGGAAATGTCAGGTGCCAACCTTGTGCCCAGGCAGCTTCACTTGGTCAGGCCAAGTGCAACAACAATAATAATAATAATAATAATAATAATAATAATAATAATAATAATAATAATAATAATTGATCTATACCCCACCCATCAGGCTGGGTTTCCCCAACCACTCTTGGCGGCTGCCAACAGAATATAAAAATACTAACATTTAATAAATAATAACAGAATATTAAACAGAATATTAAAATACTAATATTTAATAAAAATATTAAACATTAAAAGCTTCCCGAAACAGGGCTGCCTTCAGATGTCTTCTAAAAGTCTGGTAGTTGGTACTTCTCTTTGACATCTAGTGGGAGGGTGTTCCACAGGGCGGGCGCCACCACCGAGAAGGCCCTCTGCCTAGTTCCCTGTAACTTGGCTTCTCGCAGCGAGGGAACCGCCAGAAGGCCCTCGGCGCTGGCAAAATGCACCTGGCAATTTTCAGGACTGACAATGGCCATTTATCACAATCCCTGCAGTGTAGGAATCGTGACAAAATCATTCCTGACAGATGGCCATCCAACCTCTGTTTGCAGACCCCCAGTGAAGGAGAGCCCACACCTCTTCAGGGAGTCCACTCCACCATCAAAGAACTCTTAACCGCCAGATCTTCCTGACGTTTTCTCAGAATCTCTTTTCTTCTCATTTGAATAAAATAATAATAATAATAATAATAACAACAACAATTTATTATTTATACCCCGCCGATCTGGCTGGGTTTCCCCAGCCACTCTGGGCAGCTTCCAACAAAACACTAAAATATAATAACCTATTAAACATTAAAAGCTTCCCTAAACAGGGCTGCCTTCAGATGTCTTCTAAAAGTTTGGTAGTTATTTTCCACAGGGCGGGGGCCACTACCGAGAAGGTCTTCTGCCTGATTCCCTGTAACTTGGCTTCTCGCAGTGAGGAAACCGCCAGAAGGCCCTCGGCGCTGGACCTCAGTGTCCGGGCAGAACAATTTGAATTCATTGCTTCAGGTCCTCCACTCTGGAGCTGTGGAAAGCAAGCTTGTGCATGGTAAAAGGTAAAGGTAAAGGGACCCCTGACCGTTAAGTCCAGTCGCGGATGACTCTGGGGTTGTGACGCTCATCTCCCTTTATTGGCCGAGGGAGCAGGAGTACAGCTTCCGGGTCATGTGGCCAGCATGACTGAACCGCTTCTGGCAAACTAGAGCAGCGCACAGAAATGCTGTTCACCTTCCCGCCAGAGCGATACCTATTTATCTACTTGCACTTTGACGTTCTTTTGAACTACTAGGTTGGCAGAAGCAGGGACCGAGCAACGGGAGCTCACCCCGTTGCGGGGATTCGAAATGCCAACCTTCTGATTGGCAAGCCCTAGGCTCCGTGGTTTAACCCACAGCGTGGTAGCCGTATTCAAAGCCTCTAGTCTTCTCCTATCCAGGCTAAACATACCCAAGGATGAAGCAGCCTCTCCCCTCTCCCTGCCCTCCAGGTCCCAGAACTTTCCATGTGCTCTTGCATACCTCCCATTCACTTCAGTGGAGCGTGCGGATGACAACAACAGCTACATGCTGGAATGTGCCCTGAAACTGCTTCCTTCTGCCCATGTAACCCTGTTACTTTCTCAGAATGCGCCTGTATTCTGGGAGGATGTGGACACCCGCTGTGTATTAGTATTCTCCCTGCTCCCTCTTCCTGCTCTTCCCATTGTTTCCAGGAAGAGAGAGCTGGAGACAGATGGGGAGAGAAACACTGTGTTTAAATAACAGTTTGGGGTCAGTTTCAATATTTATTTTTCGTGAGTTTGGATGCCGACTAGCGTCTCTTTTTATTTGTTAATATTGTTCCCTCTCTCCTCCTCCTCCTCCACCACCACCTCCCCTTTTTTTCCTCTGGCTGCTTGTTTGGTTACACTTCCTTTTATTGGCAGAGCCTGCGGCCCGTCTTTGCATTGCGTTCGGCGAGAGCAGATGTTGGGGTTTTCCCCCCAGCTGCATTTCTGAATTAGTTTGGCTTTCAAATATTGTGCATTCTGAGGCATTGGGTCCTTTGCAAACTCTAGCTACTGAACCCCCTCCCTACCTGGACAGGTATAATAATAATAATAATAATAATAATAATAATAATAATAACAACAACAACAACAACAACAATAATAATTTATTTATATCCCGCCTTCCCCAGCCAAAGCCAGGCTCAGAGCGGCTAACAACAATAAAAGTAACACAGTTTACATAAAATCACAATCAATTTATTGAAATGCATTCTAACATCAACTCATTCTAAAATCAATTCAAAATCAAATTCATGGCAACCATTGGGCTAGAGTTCTATGAGGATGACCAAAGGAGGGGGTCAGACTGTGCCCTGGCCAAAGGCCTGGTGGAACAGCTCCGTCTTGCAGGCCCTGCGGAAAGATGTCAAGTCCCTCAGGGCCCTAGTCTCTTGTGACACAGCGTTCTGCCAGATTGGGGCCACGGCCGAAAAAGCCCTGGCTCTGGTTGAGGCCAGCCTAACCTCTCTGTGGCTCCAAGATGTTTTTGTTTGAAGACTGTAAGGTCCTCCGTGGGACATACCAGGAGTGGCGGTCCCGTAGGTACGAGGGTCCTAGGCTGTATAGGGCTTTAAAGGTTTAAACCAGCACCTTAAACCTGATTCTGTATTCCACTGGGAGTATTTATGGTTCACCCCCCCTCAGTTAATCCCTGCAATGATCCTGCAAGGGAGGTGAGGAGGCTGCGACTGACTCACCCTGTGAGCTTCGTGAAGGAGGGGGGATTTGTACCCTGGGGTCTCCCAGGTCTTAGTCTGACACTCTCACCACTACACCCCACGGGCTTCCCAGAGTTATTCTGTCATGGGGCAGCAATATACAGTCGTACTTTTGGAAGTCGAACGGAATCTGTTCCAGAAGCCTATTGAGAGCCAGTGTGGTGTAGTGGTTAAGAGCAGTAGTCTCGTAATCTGGGGAACCGGGTTCGCTTCCCTGCTCCTCCACATGCAGCTGCTGGGTGACCTTGGGCCAGTCACACTTCTTTGAAGTCTCTCAGCCCCACTCACCTCACAGAGTGCTTGTTGTGGGGGAGGAAGGGAAAGGAGAATGTTAGCCGCTTTGAGACTCCTTAAAGGGAGTGAAAGGCGGGATATCAAATCCAAACTCTTCTTCTTCTTCTTCTTCTTCTTCTTCTTCTTCTTCTTCTTCTTCTTCTTCTATTGTGCTGGTCCTGTGGGTTACTCGAGAGGTGAAGTCCAAGCCCGGTCCGTGGTCAAAGGTACAACGTGGAGGCAGTCTGTAGTAGCTGAAGCTGGGTGCAGGGCAGGAAGTCGGGTGAAGTCAGGAACAGGCTTGCAAGCAGGGAGCCAGGGCGGGTCAGGAGCTCAGGCAGGAACTAGCAACCAACAATGTTGCTCCCGCAACTTAGGACTGGGGCTGGCCGGCTTTTATCTGCCCCGAGGCATAGGGCGGCCCCGGTCCACAGGTGACTTGCCTCTCCTGGCCTGGAGATGAGCCCTCCTCCTGTGGGATCTTAGTTCCCTCTGCCTCTCTGCCCTGATCCTCTGCAGCTCAGGAGAGGCTGGAGGGTGACCGGACCCAGAGGCAGCCTCACCTTCCCCTGACAGGGCTGGGAGAGGAGCACCTGCAGGCAATGGGTCCTCCATCACCTGCGGAGCCAGAGCAGACTCAGCTGGTGCCTGTACCTGAGGATCCAGCACAGGTGAGGACCCTTCAGGCTCAAGACCCAGCCCCGGCTCAGCTGGTTCTGGAGGCAGAGAAAAACCCAGTAAATTTCCTATTGCTTAAACAGAGGGAAGCTTGATTTACCATTTATGTATGTTCAACAGGCTTTATAGTTTTATTGGCCAAGCATGTGCCATGTTAATTTAACATATTTTATAATTATCTCCAGAAAAAATCCAGTAACCAAAAGACTGTTTGGGGGGGGCAGGGGGTGATAAAGTGTCCTTAGTGTGGCTTAAATGATCCATATTCAAGCAAATTCAGAGCTTTCCTTTGAAATTTATTTTTATTGGAATACTTGTAGATATTTACAAACTGTGATAGCGCAACAGCATGCATTTTCCTTGCTGTGTTTAGGTTTTAAGAAGAACGAAGGATGGCTTTAACATACTAATTTTAACACCGCTGGCCCTGAAGAACTGTGCTCATCAATATGTAGTTCCCGGGGAGACGTCTCCTGGAATAAGAGTTAATTGCGGCTAGATTTGACTTGTTACCCACACCAGTTGCCCAATTTGACTGGTATTCAGCATGTTATTAATAATTTTCATGAATCAATGTATTTCTAAGAAAGGGAGGATTTCTGCAAAAAAACCCACCCAGAGCATTTTCTTGCAAAATGTCAGCACTGTGCCCTAGAGTTTGTGCAAGGGAGAAGAACTCATTGAATCACAGAACTGTGGAGTTTTTTGGGGGTCCCCCCCAGGAGTCATCTATCCCAACCCTGTTCTTTCCAATCCATTTTTCCGGGAAATGAGAAGAAGGGGTGAGAGGCAGGTTTGGGGCTCTGGAATCCTAAGGTGAACCTGGAGTCCAGAGTAGCCTGCAATATCATCAGTACAGGGGAAACTCGGAAAATTAGAATATCGTGGAAAAGTTCATTTATTTCAGTAATTCAACTGATGTCAACTGATAACATGGCTCCCCAGATCAACACAGACTGTGGAAACTTCACACTGGACTTCAAGCATCTGGCATTGTGTGCCTCCCCATTCTTCCTCCAGACTCTGGGTCCTTGGTTTCCAAATGAGATGCAAAAGCTGGTCTCATCAGAAAAGTGATTTGGGGAGCCATGGCATCAGCTGGTGTTGGTCCCCTGTGCTTCATTAAGTCCAGGGTCAACGCAGCCGTCTACCAGGAGATTTTGGAGCACTTCATGCTTCCTTCTGCAGACAAGCTTTATGGGGATGCTGACTTCATTTCCCAGCAGGACTTTGTCACCTGCCCAACCTGCCCAAAGTACCAAAACCTGGTTCAATGCCCATGGGATTACTGTGCTTGATTGGCTAGCAAACTCGCCTGACCTGAACCCCATAGAGAATCTATGGGGCATTGCCAAGAGACAGATGAGAGACATGAGACTGAGCAATGCAGAAGAGCTGAAGGCTGCTATTGAAGCTTCCTGGTCTTCCATAACACCTCAGCAGTGCCACAGGCTGATAGCATCCATGCCACGCCGCACTGAGGCATTAATTGACGCAAAAGGGGCCCAAACCAAGTACTGAGTACATGTGCATGCTTCTACTTCTCAGAGGTCCAATATCGCTCTGTTTGCAGTCCTTGTTTTGCTGATTTCATTTAATATTCTAATTTTCTGAGATTGTTAATTTGGGGGTTTCATCAGCTGTACGCCATGATCATCACGATTATAACAAATAAAGGCTTGACATACCTTGCTTTGCAGGTCATGAGTCTATCTCATATATTAGTTTCACCTTTTAAGTTGAATTACTGAAATAAATGAACTTTTCCACGATATTCTAATTTTCCGAGTTTCACCTGTACTCCCAGCAATTGGAAAATGGATTGTTTGAGTGGCGGCAGGTTTAACCCCACCCTCTCTTGTCTATTCCTGGTGGCGCTGGAAGTCGGGTGCCAAGAGTTCATCATACCTCGCTGCCTCGACTGGTAGCAGTGTAGTTTTGCGTTCCTTGCTATTGATTTTGTTGTAATGTCTTTTGTCTGGGCGGGGTGCCTGGAGCAGACGGCTGCTGCCCTGCGCTCATTAGCAGGGGTCGAAATCCATGGAAATGCTAAATATAGCCGCCAGAGACAGGGCTGCCTTTAGCTTGGCCTGCGTCCCCTTGGAGCAGGCAGAGCGCTCCCTTCTTGGGGGGGGGGGCTCCATGGCCTCACCACCCCCCAAATTCTCCATGCAGCACAGAATTAAACTATGGAACTCCCTGCCACAGGAGGCCACTCTGGGCGGCTTCCAACAAAGATTAAAAATACATTAAAATGTCACACATTAAAAACTTCCCTGAACAGGGCTGCCTTCAGATGTCTTCTAAATGCCAGGTAGTTGTTGACATCTGGTGGGAAGGCGCTCCACAGGGTGGGTGCCACTACTGAGAAGGCCCTCTGCCTGGTTCCCTGTAGCTTTGCTTCTCGCAGCGAGGGAACTGCCAGAAGGCCCTCGGAGCTGGACCTCAGTGTCTGGGCTGAACGATGGGGGTGGAGACGCTCCTTCAGGTATACTGGACCGAGGCTGCTTAGGGATTTAAAGGTCAACACCAACACTTAGTCAACACCAAGTCTTACTTTTCAAATGATGGGCTGGCTGCGATTGATTCTCAGTTAAACATCTGGTTCATTCAGATGACAGCCTTGAGCTGGGCTAAGAGCTTTGATAACTTAAAAGAAAAAAAGTCACTTGACCCAAGCACAGTCCACATATACGTTGGCCTATTCCAACTTCTTTTTCAGAATGGTGACGTGGACCATTCATAATGTAAGAATGTTACTCACAACTGTGAGCAGGGCAGTGGGGTGGGGTAAATGAAGACTAGAGACAACAATGAGCCACAACCCGGTTAGGCAAACTAAGGCCCGGGGGCTGGATCCGGCCCCATCGCCTTCTAAATCCGGCCGTGTTTTTACATGAGTAGAATGTGTCCTTTTATTTAAAATGCATCTCTGGGTTATTTGTGGAGCATAGGAATTCATTCATCCCCCCCCCAAAAAAACCCTATAGTCCGGTCCCCCACAAGGTCTGAGGAACAGTGGACCGGCCCCCTGCTGAAAAAGTTTGCTGACCCCTGAGCTATAACATTGTTCGCTGCTCCTGCTCAGGCTGCACAAAAACATTTTGGTTCTTGAAATACGTTTTGATTGTGCATATAAAATATAACTGATAGAATACTACAGGATGTGTTGCTGATGTATGAAAACAGCTGAGATCGAATGATCCCCAGGCCAGCCCCTCCAGATGGTGATGTCAGGTGCCAACTTGGTTGCAGGTGCAAAATATGCCTGGCTCCTGGTGAATTTCCAAACTGACATATCCATCCAGCTCCAAAGTGAAGCCTGAACAGACTTATGGCACAAGGAATGCTATTTTCCATGCCAACTTCAGCTCTGCCGGGATGCGGATGGCGCTGTGGGTTAAACCACAGAGCCTAGGGCTTGCCGATCAGAAGGTCGGCGGTTCGAATCCCATTGCTCGGTCCCTGCTCCTGCCAACCTAGCAGTTCAAAAGCACATCAAAGTGCAAGTAGATAAATAGGTATCGCTCCAGCGGGAAGGTAAATGGTGTTTCCTTATGCTCCTCTGGTTCGCCAGAAGCAGCTTAGTCCTACTGGCCACATGACCCGGAAGCTGTATGCTGGCTCCCTCAGCCAGTAAAGCGAGATGAGCGCCGCAACCCCAGAGTCGGCCACGACTGGACCTAATGGTCAGGGGTCCCTTTACCCTTTACCTTTACCTTCAGCTCTGCCACTCAGCTGTGGTCCACCATAACCCTTGCATCTTTCATTGGGTGTGATCTGGATTATGGCGTTTCCCTTGATGCAACCAAGTTGCCCACCCTGTGAGGCAACTTCCATCTCACCTCTGCCATCCATGAGCCCATCAGCTGGAGAGGACGAAATCCCCTATTTTGAGTTGACAATGGCTGCAGCTCTGCCATGCAAATGGAGCAATTTCTGCATTGCAAGGGCCCAGATGACCCTTTGGGTCCCTTCCAGCTCTGTGATTGCCCCGTATTTGCACGAAATGGTTCATCTTTTTGCAAGCTGCCTCAGGAGAGCTTTGCTGAATGGGTGGCATATCAGTAACGGCTGATCATAAATAAATATAGAAATCTGGGATTGCTGCCTCCTGACAAACTGATCGGGTTGATGGTCCCAGTCTCTCCTGGACAGGCAATCTGGTCTGCTGCATATATAACTTTTTTAGTGTGGAAGGTTGAAAGTAAACCTTGCAGGGCTCACTTCCAATTTGAGTTTGGCCAAAGTGCGGCTTGGATACTGCGAGGATGGGAAATGCCTGATTTGCAAGAGGGAAGCTCTCCAGTCTCAGAGATGGGCTGCAGCAGGGAGGAGAGCTTCAGCCCCAGATTGCACCATGAAATTGGAGCCGAGCAACAACCGCTTGGGATTGGCAACAGCCTGAGGTTGTGTCGGTTAATAAATCCTTTCAGGGTTGACCCTCCGAGACCTTTTTGCAAACTGCTCCAGCCCACGGCTGTGGCTGCTTGACTCCCTCACAATGGCAGGGCTGTGGATTAGAGGAGCTGACCTAAGATTGCCTCTGCCAGAACCCCAGGGGAATTCCTTTCCCTTTTATCCTTTATTCGACCAATTACAAGAAGCATAAAGCCCCCCCAACACTGCCTTTCGGGACTGGGCTGGGCTGGAAGGGAGAGGTGGAGCTCTTGCAGCCGCCCCCTCCAGTGCCTTGAGAAAGGAAGGCAAGGCTGTATTTTCCAGCTGACTCCTGGGTTAGGCCCTCTTAATTTGGGATAATAGAATTGTAGAGTTGCAAGAAACCCCAAGGATCATCCAGTCCGACCCCCTGCAATGTAGGAATCTTTTGCCCACTGTGGGTCTCGAACCCTGAACCAGGAGATTAACAGCTTCATGATCTACTAACAGAGCTATCCCAGGCCCCAGCTGTGCCACAGACGTCTGTGGATGGAGAAAAGTTATCCTCCCTCTCTCCTAACACTGGAACTTGTGCTCACCCAATGAAGCTGAATGCTGGACGATTCAGAGCACAGTAAACTATGTTCTTTCTGCAGCACATTGATGGAACTCGCTCACACAGGAGGCAGCGATGGCCACCCAGCGATGGATAGTTGTTTATTTCCTTGACATCTGATGGGAGGGCATTCCACAGGGTGGGTGCCAATACCGAGAAGGCTCTCTACCTAGTTCCCTGTAGCTTCACTTCTCGCAGGGAGGGAACCGCCAGAAGGCCCTCAGCGCTGGACCTCAGTGTCCGGGCAGAACGATGGGGGTGGAGACGCTCCTTCAGGTATACAGGACCGAGGCCGTTTAGGGCTTTCAAGGTCAGCACCAACACTTTGAATTGTGCTTGGAAACATACTGGGAAGCAATGTAGGTCTTTCAGGACCGGTGTTATATGGTCTTGGCGGCCACTCCCAGTCACCAGTCTAGTTGCCGCATTCTGAATTAGTTACAGTTTCTGGGTCACCTTCAAATGTAGCCCCACGCAGAGCACATTGCAGTAGTCCAAGCAGGAGATAACTAGAGAATGCACCACTCTGGTGAGACAGTTTTCGGGCAGGGAGGGTCTCATCCTGTGTACCAGATGGAGCTGGGAGACAGCTGCCCTGGACACAGAATTGACCTCCATGGACAACTGTGAGTCCAAAATGACTCCCAGACTGCACACCTTGTCCTTCTGGGACACAGTTGCCCAATTCAGGACCAGGGAGTCCTCCATACCTGCCTACCTCCTTTCCCCCAAGAACAGTACTTCTGTCTTGTCAGGATTCAACCTCAATCCATTAGCCCCCATCCATCCTCCAAACGACCGGTTTCCCCTTTCCACAAAGTGGAGCAGTTTGGGTTGAAAGTGTTCCGAGAAAGGACCAAGATTCTCCTGCTCTTTGCAGCCTCTGTGCCTTCACTCCGACCTTGCAAGGAGGCTGCCCAGCTGGTTATGGACGATGTTTCAAGATAAATGAGCCCCCTTGTCCTCCTCCCCAGCTGGCCGTCTTAACGGCAAGATCATAACTCCTCTGGAGGTTCATGCACTGTGCTAAGATCTGTGCAGTAACCTCAGGCTCGCTCGCTTGCTAGTGAGTGGAGCAGGAGGGGTCTTGATCAGGATTTGCAGAGCAGCAGCAGAAGAAATTGATTGTTTGGGATCCTAAGCAGGCAGCCTACATTTAGAAGTGCAGTCTGAATGAATGCAGATTTTTAAACATCCGCTCCGAACTTCTGTTGCATTTAATGGTGTGGGTTCAAAGGATGGAGCTCAAATGCTGGGAGTGGAGGTGGCTTCGATCTGCCAGTACTGAGCTCCTCTGTGTCAGGGTGCTTTTGTTGGATGGAGGAAGCAGGAGGGGTGGGGTGAAGGGTGGATAAAAATCAATGATTTAAAATAAAATAAAAAATCAGGTTTTTTAAATTTAAATCAGATTTATTTATTTATTTTTTAAAAAAATGCTTTTGGAGGGAAAAAAATCTTTCTAAAGGTAGTTTTCTGTATAAGTGACATTATAGCCCATAGGCTATTCATCAGGAAATAAGGATTTGTTTTAAGTTTTTCATGTGTGCTAAAACTCAGTCTAAGTTGTTGTTGTTTTTTAAACCGTTTACCCACATCAGTTAACAAACATGGATACATATGCTGTAATGTTATTGTTTGAGTTAAATAAATTGTTATTAAGGAAATGATTATTTTTCTCCTCCAATAAAGTACAGCAGAAAAGTTGTCCAAATAGAAACAGTTAACTTATTAAACTTCATAATGATCTGTCAATGGCTTTCTAGCAGTATAACCAAATCAGTAATTTTTGATATAACTGTAAAAACTACTCTGAAAATGTATTGTTCCAAAAATGGAACCTTAATCTGGTTGTGAATACAGTGGTACCTTGGGTTAAGTACTTAATTAATTCTGGAGGTCCGTTCTTAACCTGAAACTGTTCTTAACCTGAAGCACCACTTTAGCTAATGGGGCCTCCCGCTGCCGCCACACCGCCGGAGCACGATTTCTGTTCTCATCCTGAAGCAAAGTTCTTAACCTGAAGCACTATTTCTGGTTTAGCGGAGTCTGTAACCTGAAGTGTATGTAACCTGAGGTACCACTATATTAAGATTGTACCAGCAAGAATGAGTCTTTCTGTAAAAAAAGAGAGAGATTTAAAGCAAGTCTTACTGACAAGTGATTTAAATTGCGATTTAAATCGATTTGATTTAGATCAAATCCACCCTGGTGGGGTGGTCGTCGTTGATGTTGTGGTTGCTGGGCTGCAAGTAAATTTTTTAGGATAATGGAAGGGTGATTTGGTGGAATGGGTTTACGTGGCAGAAACGCACACTTGAGGTTAGTGCTCAGGAAGACTGTACCTTTAGTAATCTCTGTGGAGATGGAAACGTTGACGGGATGTTGTGGAGTCAATGCACTTTAAAGCTGCGTGCAGATTGGGGAAATTTTTGCATTAGTTCTCCTGATTCTAATTTCTGTCCCATTTCCTGAAGCTCCTTTCACTCTGCATCTCCTCATGGGTTGTGGGTTAGTGCCTTTTTGAGCGATATACCTGGATGCCCCGGTGCTGAAACTTCGCTCACCGCAGGGGACCTTGGATGACGGCGTTACTTTCTGTCCCACCATGAAAAACCGCAGGAAAGAGCCACACATTTCATCGCTTTATTCCTGTGATTTTCTGGGTGAAAGGGGCTGCAAGCAGATTTCCTCTGGAATACAAAAAAAACACGGAAATGAAACTAAACATGCACTAATTTTTCAGAAGTGGCTTTTTTGATTGTGTGAAAGCTCAAATAAAATGATGTGCTTCTGTGCATGCACGACCGCTGACCCCAGAATTAACCCGTTCTCGTACTCCCGGGTTTCGGTAGTCCGCAACCCGAAAAAACGCAACCTGAAGCATCTGTAACCCGAGGTATGACCGTACTGCAAAAGAGAGGGGGGGGAGACCCAAAGCTTTGCTTTTCTGCTTTGCCATCCACGCAGAGGAGGGAAGGGAGGCGTTGTGGTGGGCAAGATTGCCTGAGCATTTATTGAACCTGCTTCCTGGAAGGACGGAGGCCTCCCTGCCTCTTTTCTCCGCAAGCACTCCAGGGCCAGGCCTGCTGCTATTTCTCCTGCGCTGATAATATAATTATCCTGACAGGCCCACTGGGTGCACGCTGTGTGTGCATTTGGCCAAGTGAAACAAAGTACAGTCATACCTCGGGTTGAAGTAGCTTCAGGATAAGCATTTTGGGGTTGTACTCTGCGGCGACCTGGAAGTAACGGAGCGTGTTACTTCCAGGTTTCGCTGCTCGCGCATGCGCAGACACTCTAAATGACGTTACGTGCATGCACGGAAGCGGCGAATTGCAACCCGCGCAGACGCAGGTTGCGTTCGCTTCAGGATGTGAACGGGGTTCCGGAACGGATCCCGTTTACATCCAGAGGCACCACTGTATTTGGGGGTTGAAGGGTGTGTGGGGGGGGGGGGGAGGAAGGCGGTTTTGAAAACAGAGACATCTGCCGCCTTTTGCATCCCTGTGAATACCCTTGGTGCAGGGAGCTAATAAGCGCCGTGAAGTTGTGTGTGGAGACTGCCGCACTTTGCGGTGGGGAGAGTTGGTAGTTTTGGAAAGTTACGGACAAGCCGGGTAATGTGTGCCAAGGAGGGTGATCAAGATGGTCAAAGGCCAGGAAATGAAGCCTGATGAGGAACGGTTGAGGGAGCTGGGGATGTTGAACCTGGGCGAGAGAAGACTGAAAAGTGATGTGAGAACAGTCTCCAAATACAGTTGTACCTCAGGTTACAGACACTTCAGGTTACAGACTCTGCTAACCCAGAAACAGTGCCTCGGGTTAAGAACTTTGCTTCAGGATGAGAACAGAAATGTTGCTCCGGCGGAGCGGCAGCAGCAGGAGGCCCCATTAGCAAAAGTGGTGCTTCAGGTTAAGTACGGACCACCGGAACAAATTAAGTTCTTAACCCGAAGTACCACTGTATCTCAAGAGCTGTCACAGGGAAGATGGAGCAAGCTTGTTTTTTCTTGCTCAGGAAGGTAAGACCCAAACCCAACAGACTGAAATGGCAAGGAGATTCCGATGAAACTTTCTGACTCCTTCGGGAGCTGGTGGACTTTTCTTCATTGGAGATGGGATGTCCATCTGTCCTGGATACTTTAGCTGAGATTCCTGCATTGCAGGGGGTTGGGCTAGATGACCCGTGGGGACCCTTCCAGTTGGGTAGTTCTGTGATTCTACGATTCCAATCCCTGGACATCCAATGAAGTTGGAACCTCGCTGCTCTCTGTTCTCGTCTCTCAGATGTAGGCAAGGCAGCCACTCAGGCGCAAAGGCGGAAGAGGCCAGAAAGGATGGGCTGGGAGGAGGGACAGGAGGGGGAGAGGGAGAGAGACTTGCAAGTGCAAATCCTGGTGGTCACATTTTAGCACTTCCCCACCTAGCAAGTGGGGAAATCGCAGAGCTTAGAGGAAAAGCAGGTAAGAGGCGACATGGCAGAAGTGCACAAAATGTTGCATGAATTGGAGGATGGAGAGAGAGGAAAGGTTTTCTCCTTCTCCCCCAATTACACTAGAACTCATAGATATCCAATGAAGCTGAATGTCTGATGGTTCAGGACAGATAAAAGAAAGTCCTTATTCACACAGCACGTAGTTAGACTGTGGAACGCCCTCCCACAGGAGGCAGTGATGGTCACCAACTTCAGTGGCTTTAAAGAGGATTAGACAAATTCATGGAGGAGGAGAGAAATCATCATCCTCATTTTATTTGTATGCTGCCTTTCCATAGTTTCCCATAATGTGAGAACAGGAAACTGGAGTAGATGGGACATTGGCCTGATCCAGCACACTCTTCTCATGTTCTTCCCCAGGGCTGGATTTGGGCTTGATGAGGCCCTAAGCTACTGAAGGTAATGGGGCCCTTTCTATGTCCAGCTGTCCTTTGTCAACAACAATTTGCTGCTGTTTTTTTTGTGTTGAATTTATGCTCTATGGTAATTTATGGACCTAATAGGTATCTTCAGCCATTTGCACATGTTGCCCTGCAACCAGTCCATGCAGAATGTAGGCACCCTATATATAGAAAGGAGCAAACCAGGGATATTTTAGGGAGCAAGCCAACAGATGGGGCCCATGACTTACATCATAGGAGCCTGCACAACACAAAACACTGTTGTGTTTTTATTTTACAGTGGTACCTCGGGTTACAGACACTTCAGGTGACAGACTCTGCTAACCCAGAAATAATACCTTGGGTTAAGAACTTTGCTTCAGGACAAGAACAGAAATCGCGTGGCAGCAGCGGGAGGCCCCATTAGCTAAAGTGGTACCTCAGGTTAAGAACGGACCTCCAGAATGAATTAAGTTCTTAACCCGAGATACCACTGTATTTGTTTTTTATCTTATATTTTGGAAATGTACATAAAGTTTTTTCCCCTTTACGTTTTTGGGGACCCCGCCAAGAGATTGGGGCCATAAGCTGTAGCTTGTTTAGCTTCTACATAAATTTGGCACTGTTCTTTCCCAACCTGACCCTCTCCCTGATGTTTTGCCCTTCAGCTTTTTCAGCCCTAGCCAACATGACTACTGAATGTGAGCTGTAGTCCAATGTATCTGAAGATCCTCATGTTGGGGAGACTGCTGTAGACCTAAGTGTCAGCTGTGCTAGCCTAAAACTAGGTGTCTCCAATGCTGCTATTCTGCAAAATCCAAGTGAAACACCACAACCCACTCAAAATAAGACAGCTTCAGTATTCCTGGTCTCCCGGATCGATGGAAATTGGAAGAGAACGATCAAGCCCATAGGAGCTGTTTCTTCCTTCCAGCCAGAGAGACTTTTAAATGTGTGCTATTGAGTTGTCCTGAGAGAAGGTTAAGTGGTGAATTGATCACGTTCTGTGAGCCAAGCAATTGCACCGGAAGCCTCTTCCGGCTTTTTTTTTTTTTAAAAAAAATCAAAACAGTCCATCAGGGAAAGAAGCACGATGTGTTCAAAGCTGCAGCCATGAAGCTGTTAAAAGCCCGGATCCTGCCTAGCCAACCTCGCCCTCCCTGTTGCTGATGTTGGGATCCATCCCGGAGACCACAGTCCCTCCCAGTTGCCACATTGGGTTTGCAAGTGGGCCTCATCCACCAGGCGTTGTGCCAGAAGCTTTGCGGTGATGGATGGGGCCGTTGCAAGAAAGCCAGAACTTAAATACAGCTTAATATGTTTAAAGCTCCTTAATTGTTTTCCTAAATATTTTTATTAATCCTATTTCTGGTCTAGAAACATCCTCCGTGACCGCTGGCCGTCCTGAGTTGGGCTGCTGGGAGTTGAAGCCCAATAACTTTACGCTGCAAACGGCCCTGTGATCCTTGGATGAAGGCACTATATATTTTTAATAAATAGTAATTTTAATATTTATGTGCTGCCCATCTGACCGGCTTGCCCCTGCCAGTCTGCGCGGCTCCCAACAATATATTAAAAACACAATAAAACACCGAGCATGGAAAAACTGCCCTAGAAAGGCAAGTTCCGCTCTTATTTCACTTTTCAGCTGGAATAGGCCAGCAAATATGAATAATACCCAGTCCCTAAAAGACAGAATGCAAAAGGAAACAGGGGTCTGGAGAGAGGAGGAAGGAAAGTAATATTCTGGGGTGTTGTTTGGAGGGGGCATTTTGGTTCTTCCTGCCAAAGTGCAGAATCTTACATTAGTCCCTGCTGAAATTCATTTTGTTAGTTTGAGCCCGGTTCTGCATTTGAGTTAATAATAATGAAAAATAATAATAATAATAATTCATTATTAAAAAATGGCGACCAGATATTCTGTTGTGGAGACTGTGTAACCTGAGTTCAAGGTGCCTTTTGCCATCAGCTTATATATATATATATCTGAGTTTCTTAACAGTGTTCTGAACACCCTTTTCTCCTTTGGGAAATTATCTTTGAACCCAGCTGCCCCTCTGTGCCAGGGATGGAGCAGGGACAATTTGGCCAGAGACATACCGGTTGCTGCTGAGCCGGTGATGAAAGTTTCTGTGGCTCCCTGGATTTTGCTTCTCTGCTCCCGGTGCCTCCTGCATTATTTAGCCTGTGGCGGAGGAAGGTCACCAGTCCTCCTGATAATTTCCCCGAGATTAGCTGGAGAGCGTAATGGCCCACGCGGGAAAAGAGACTCTACATGATTATTCAGTAGTTCGGCTTCAACTGCAAATAAACAAAAGGCAGTAATTAATGGGACAACCCTGAGGTCAGTCTCTTCTTCCCTCTGCCGTGGTAGCCAAAGTCTCCCCCTTTCTCCACTGAAACGTTTTGTGTGTGTGTGTGTTTTAAAAAAAGATCTAACAAAAAGCTTCATTGAGCTTAAAATTCAGCAGTGCCTGAGCTCGTACGTGAGCAGCCTGGGAATAGCCAAGCAGGTATGTAACCCAACTGCTGGAAGAGACCCTGTGAAATCTCCGCTCCACAGGGACAGCGTAGCTGGGCAGGGACTGATGTACCCAGGGCCAAGAGGAGGAGGTGGCACAACTGGAGTCAATGCAGCCTATTTTCCCCGAGAGCAGAGGTGAGGTTGCCATGCACCCATGAACTTTCTGTGACCCCATCTGGGTGCAAAGGGCTGTGGAGCAGACGTTCCCAGATAGCCTTGAGCTGTGATTCCTGCGTGGCAGGGGGCCGGAATAGATGGCCTTTGGGTCCCCTTCCAACTCTGCAATTGCGTGGTGAGTTCCCGCCCCCCCCAAGTGGAAATAATGACACATGACATAATTATTAAGGTTAATGGGCTAAAAAGGGCCACAACTTTATTGGTTACAGGGGATGAGCGGTATTGGCTGGCTGTCCTCACCACTGTGATCTAACTTGAGGGCATTGGTTGGGCTGTGGTAGGTTCTGTTTTCCAGAGCTATAGGAATGGTGCTCATTTGGAATTTATTTACTTTGGTCAGGGTTCAGCCTGACTCATTTTCTCATTGTATAAGAACAAGCAGAGACATTACCTTGCTGACAAAGGTCCGTATTGTTATAGCTATGGATTTCCTAGTAGTGATGTATGGAAGTGAGAGCTGGACCATAAAGAAAGCTAATCACCGAAGAATTGATGCTTTTGAATTATGGTGCTGGAGGAGACTCTGGAGAGTCCCATGGACTGCAAGAAGATCCAACCGATCCATTCTGAAGGAAATCAGCCCTGAGTGCTCACTGGAAGGACAGATCCTGAAGCTGAGGCTCCAAGACTTTGGCCATCTCATGAGAAGAGAAGATCCCTGGAAAAGACCCTGATGTTGGGAAAGATGGAGGGCGCAAGGAGAAGGGGACGAAAGAGGACGAGATGGTGGGACAGTGTTCTCGAAGCGACCAGCATGAGTTTGACCAAACTGCGGGAGGCAGTGGAAGACAGGAGTGCCTGGCGTGTTCTGGTCCAGGGGGTCACGAAGAGGCGGACACGACTAAACGACTAAACAACAACAACATGCACGAAGGAGGTTTCCCAGCCCGCTCATAGGTCCTTATAATATCAGTGGAAACATTTGGTCTTGGCATGTATTAACAGCTTCCAATTTTAACCTGAAGATTGCCACTTGTCCAGTTTTAGTTTTAATTTTGTTGGAATTAATTGTGGGATGTATCTTAATCGATCGCTTGTATTATGCATATTGTCTTAGTTATATGATGTTAGTTGCTCTGAGCCCGGCTTTGGCCTGGGAGGGCGTAATACAAATAAAAAATTATTATTATTATTATTATTTATTATTGGGAAAAGGTGCTTCTGTCGGAGGACACACACACACCAGTTCCAGTTTTGTGTGTTCATCATTGCCCCAGCTGGGATGTAATGCACAAGAGGAGACCTGGAAACATGTTCTGCATCTGCTGCCCGGAATCACGTGTGCCCTTGTTATCTCCTCGGAAGCCAACTGGAAGTTCTGTGGCCGCTCTCTTTGCCCTCCAAAGCAGCACCGAGGAAAAGCAATTGAAGTGGAGGGTGCTCAGAAGCGAGACAAACGCTCCTGACCTTCCGCCACTGCTGCCATGTTAGAGGCCTCTAATTGGCAGAGGCTTGTAGCGCTTCAGACCTTCTTGTGATGTTTCTGCAAGGAGGGGGGTGAAGCAGATGAAAGGAACCGTCGCCGGAACCTGAGATGCATGCTAAAAATTGTGTTTTTTCTTGTGATCAAACAGCGCCAAGCACTTTGGTGTGGAGAAGGGCGATCTTCTTGCGGGAAGACAGAGAAAACAAAGTTCTTCGCAAAGTGCAGACTGTGGGACTCCCTCCCACTGGAGGCAGGGATTAGACAAATTTGTGGAAAGTGCTTTCATAGCCGCGATGGCTGTGCTCTGCCCATGGAGGCGCATGTCCATTCTGTGTCTAGGGCAGCTGTTTATCAGCTCCATCTGGTACGCAGGATGAGACCCTCCTTGCCCGCAGACAGTCTGGCCAGAGTGGTGCATGCTCTGGTTATCTCCCTCTTGGACTCCTGCAATGCACTCTATGTGGGGCTAGCTTTGAAGGTGACCCTGAAACTGCAATTAATCCAGAATGTGGCAGCTAGACTGGGGACTGGGAGCGGCCACTGAGACCACATAACACCAGTCCTGAAAGACCTGCATTGGCTCCCAGTACGTTTCTGAGCACAATTCTAAGTGTTGGTGCTGACCTTGAAAGCCCTAAATGGCCTCCGTCCAGTATACCCGAAGGAGTGTCTCCACCCCCGTCATTTAGTCCGGACACTGAGATCCAGCGCCGAGGGCCTTCTGGTGTTTCCCTCATTGCGAGAAGTGAGGTTACAGGCAACCAGGCAGAGGGCCTTCTCGGTGGTGGCACCTGCCCTGTGGAACGCCCTCCCATCAGATGTCAAAGCGATAAACAACTACCTGACATTTAGAAGACATCTGAAGGCAGCCCTGTTCAGGGAAGTTTTTAATGTGTGACATGTTAATGTATTTTTAATCTTTGTTGGAAGCCGCCCAGAGTGGCTGGGGAACAAATAATAAATGATGATGATGTTCCGCATCAGGAAATGTCTGATCTCTTGCACACATAGGCACATCTACATCTGTCACCTTGAACCAATTGCAACCTCTCTGCCTCACCTACCTTGCAGGAGTGTTATAAAAGGGGAAAAATGTGTGAGGGAAGGGATCATGTACAACCCCTTTGACCGATAAATGGAATGAAATATTTTTTTTTTAGCAATAAGCTGCCTTGAGTCTCTGTCAGGGAAAAAGGCGAGGAGAATAATAATAATAATAACTGTGAGAATGATCAGGAACACACCAGAGAGTAAATCCTATTAAACTCAGTGGGACTTATATCTGGGTATTAGGATTGCAGTGTAAGGCTGCCCAGTCTTTACCCAGTTACCTGGGAGTAAGCTACTCTGAATACAGTGGGACGTACTTCTGAGGAGACAGTGTTAAGGCTCCATTTACAATAAAGGAATAAACACGGGTTTCCTGAGAAATGGCTGGCTGCTGAGGCATTGCAATGAAAGAATTTGAAGTGGATTGGTCACATTTTCCTTTAAATTATAAGAAGGGCTTCACATGCCAGCACCACCATTTTCTTCATTTGGTGCAGGAATTTTAATTTCAGGGCTCCATTTTTGCACCTACACACAGCACTGTTCTCCAAGATGTGGAGGGGAGGAAAATGAAAAAACCAGGACATTCTGGGATCAAATCAGCAAATTGCAAAAAACAACAACAAACAAATCTGAAGCATTTCTGTTAGGGATTGTAGGAAAAGACCTGCAAAGGAAACTAAAAAACTTCTTCATGTATGCAACAACGGCTGCAAGAGTCTTAATAGCACAAGGATGGAAGAATGAGAAAATCCCGACTAAAGAACTGTGGCAAGAGAAACTGTGGAATTGGCAAAAGTGACCCACAAACTATGTGAGAAGGACAACTGCAACTTTAAAGAAGAATGGGAACCTTTTACAAAGTATTTAAAGAAACAACATAATGAACTGGACTCCTTGGCAGGTTTTGAATAAAGATTCACAAATTTTTTTTATTAGTAATATATAGATAGATAAAATAAGGATTCATTGTTGTTGTTTAGTCGTTTAGTCGTGTCCGACTCTTCGTGACCCCCTGGACCAGAGCACGCCAGGCCCTCCTGTCTTCCACCGCCTCCCGCAGTTTGGTCAAACTCAAGCTGGTAGCTTGGAGAACACTGTCCCACCATCTCGTCCTCTGGCGTTCCCTTCTCCTTGTGCCCTCCATCTTTCCCAACATCAGGGTCTTTTCCAGGGAGTCTTCTCTTCTCATGAGGTGGCCAAAGTATTGGAGCCTCAGCTTCAGGATCTGTCCTTCCAGTGAGCACTCAGGGCTTATTTCCTTCAGAATGGAGAGGTTGGATCTCCTTGCAGTCCATGGGACTCTCAAGAGTCTCCTCCAGCAGCAGAATTCAAAAGCATCCATTCTTCAGCGATCAGCCTTCTTTATGGTCCAGCTCTCACTTCCATACATCACTACTGGGAAAACCTTACATTATAACAATGTAAGGATTCATACGTCGTTATAATATGCAGAAAATAATATGTGTTGAGAAATCAGAGGAGCTGAGGGAAGTCTGGGGGGGGTGAGTTTTTCTTTTTTGGGGAGGGGGGAGGGAAAATGAGGGAGGGGGAAAGAGGAGGAGGATATATTTTTGATAAATTCTGATGTTGAAATTCCTAATAAAAAATATTTTAAAAAATAAATCAGAAACCAGGGCAGCTTCTGTAATTCTGGGACTCTCCCTGAAAAATCGGGACACTCCTGATGTTCTTGTGTTCCAGAGATCAAAGCCTCTTTGTTGTTCTGCATGGGGTGTTGGCTGGTTCATGTCCATAATGACTTGGAAGTGTGAGGAATTTGGCTCGGCCATGTTAAAAAAAAGGGGGGGAGTTTTCCATTGGGTTAATAGGCCCATTGTGCCATCCTGACTCTGAAAAAACTGGGCTGGTCCCTCCTTGCTCTGAAGCTTGGTCCTTAATTGTCTTGTTTCTGGGAGACCTTATTAGCTCGCTGCTCCTTCGCCTCCCTTCCCAACCCTTGGCTTGGCAGGCCTTTGGTGGAAAGCAATTTAGGTAGCGGAGAGCCGTGCCTTTTTAATGAGAATAATTCTGCCCTGGCTTGCAAATGGCACTGCCCACCTGCAAGGCCAATTACGGATGGCGGCTTCAGCCCTGACCCACAGAGCTGGGCTTAAGGTGTCCCGAGTTTTTTGCAAAGTGGTTTGGAGGTGCGAGGAATCTCCCCCCTTTTCTGCTTCGGAGCAAGCGGAAAAGGCCAGGAGTGGCTTGACTTGCGTTTTGAAAAACACATAAGAGGCTGGCGCGTATCAGGTGCGTTTGATCTCCGGGGAATTTGCAAGGAATCAAAAGCCTCTCTAACTGCAGGCACCAGGCCAGGCGGTTGAGAAAATAGCGCTCCTTTTAATCAGATTCCACATGCTCCGCTGTGCTCTCGCCCCCCTTTCGCTGCTGAATTGCTTAAATGTGGTTTTATAAAAATAGACTGCAGGTAGAAGAGATGGAAGTTGTTGCAGGAGGCAGTATCTGTCTCGTGTCTCTCTCAGAATAGTGCTAGATGAATTAATTAATTTATTAAATATTAATATTATTATTTTTTTAAAAAAAATAAGGCTATGACCTGCTGGCCCCCAAACACCAACATTCTCCAGTCAGAATTGAACCCCCCCCTTCCCACCTTGACTATTGGGTTGCAGACCTTTGTGGCTTGGGGTCCTTGTATTTATGGGACCGCCTCTCCCGGTCTGCCCCGCAAAGGACCTTAAGATCCATGAATAATCCTAGTTTAGAGGTCCCGGGCCCTAAGGAAGTCAGATTATCCTCCGCCAGGGCCTTCTCGGTGATAGCTCTGACCTGGTGGAATGCTCTGTCCCAGGAGACGAGGGCCTTGCAGGATTTAACCTCCTTCCACAGGGCCTGTAAGACAGAGCTATTCTGCCTGGCTTTCAATTTGAACTTAGCCTGATCTTTTATTCCCCTTCTTTCCTTCCCTCCCCCTCCCCTTTTTATGAAGATTACCCACTCAGGTAATCTAATTCTCCCCTGATCTCCTTGCTGGCCCAAATAGGACAAATTTAGCCAGCTAGCCCTAGTGATCATCTAATGTTTATTGGATGGATTTCCCCCCTAAATTGATTTTTGAATTCTGAATTTATTGTTTTATGTTGTATTTTATGCTGTTTTTTGGTGCATCAATTAAGTGTTTTAAATTTGTTGTTAGCCTCAGTGAGCCTGGTTTTCTGAACTGGGAAGGATGGGGTATAAATAAAAATTTATTATTACAGTGGTACCTCGCAAGACGAACGCCTCGCAAGACGGAAAACCCGCTAGACGAAAGGGTTTTCCGTTTTGGAGGCGCTTCGCAAGACGAATTTCCCTATGGGCTTGCTTCGCAAGACGACAGCCCATAGGGAAATATCCGGGACAGCGGGGAAGCGCAGCGCATCTTCCCCACTGTCCTCGGACCTCCTCCGAAGCCGGGCGGTAGGGCGGGAACGCCTCCTCCCGCCGCCGCCGGGCTTCGGAACGATGCTCCGAAGCCGGGCGGCGGGGAGGGAACACCTTCTGAAGGTGGGCGGGGGGCGAAAGTCTTTGCTCCCCCCTGCCTGCCTGTCCCGGAGGGCTTTTGAAGGCAGGCGGGGGGAGCAAAGACTTTCGCCCCCCGCCCACCTTCAGAAGAGGTCCAGGACCTCTTCTGAAGGCTGGCGGGAGGCAAAAGTCTTTGTCCCCCCTGCCTGCCTTCCCAGGGGCTTTTAAATTGCCCCGGACAGCGGAGAAGTCCTCCGCTGTCCCGGGGCGATTTTAAAATGCCGCTCGCCAGCATTTTAAGATCGCCCGGACAGCGGAGAAGTCCTCCGCTGTCCCGGGGTTTTTTAAAATGCTGGGCGTGGGAAGAAAAGCCCTTGCCCCCCCCCCCAGCCTTCAGAAGAGGTCTGGGGACAGACTGTCCCCGGACCTGGTCTGAAGGCGGTTTCCCTAGGAACGCATTAATTGATTTTCAATGCATTCCTATGGGAAACCGTGCATCACAAGACGAAAAACTCGCAAGACGAAGAGACTTGCGGAACGAATTAATTTCGTCTTGCGAGGCACCACTGTATTATAAAGACCTTCTGCTTCAGTTGCTGAAAGCTCCTCTCTCTTTGCATGCTGTGAAAATTCATCAAATGCATCTGTAAGAACATAACATTAAAAAGAACCCCCTGGATCAGGCCAAAGGCTCATCCTGTTTTTGCAGTGGCTGGCTCACCAGGTGCCATGATGGCTACAGTCAAAGACAGCAATGCTTCTGAATACCATTTGCTGGAAAAAAAAATCAGGGGGCGAGAGGAGGATCTGGCTGTGCACATTGCTGATTGGCTGATTCCCTGTGATGTCATGAGGCCATGCCCCTTCTGTGTTCAGAGCAGCTTTTCAGCTTAAATCTGAAACAGTATAGCACTGCAGTCCAGAAGGATAAAATGACAGATTAATGATCGGTTGAGCAAACGTACGCACTGGCAATAACTCGGATGATGAGTTGCTCTTTTTCTTTTTTAAAAGCTCCCTGAGTCAGCGTTTAACCCGCTGGCTGGTAGATCTGCCATTGGCGCTCCAGATTCAGGATGTCTGCATCCTTAGGGGTGATGGCTGGGTGGTGAGGATTAAAGGTGAAGACTAGAAGTAGCATGTTTGGATTAAAGGATTTGTTGCAAATTTCACAGCCTTTTCTTTTTTTTCCTGGCTGTGTAATCATCTGAAGGTTTCTGGGCACAGATCCAGGAAGTTCCCTGCATGAGTAGAAGGTGCTTCTATTCATGCATGCCTTACTCAGTCCTTCCTTCCTTCCTTCTGTCCATCCCTCTACAAGACCTACATTGGCTCCCAATACGTTTCCCAGCACAATTCAAAGTGTTGGTGTTGACCTTGAAAGCACTAAACGGCCTTGGTCCAGCGTCAAGGGCCTTCTGGTGATTCCTTTGCTGCAAGAAGCCAAGTTACAGGGAACCAGGCATAGGGCCTTCTCGGTGGTGGCGCCCGCCCTGTGGAACCCCCTCCCACCAGATGTCAAAGAGAAAAACAACTACCAGACTTTTAGAAGACATCTGAAGGCAGCCCTGTTCAGGGAAGTTTTTAATGTGTGACATTTTAATGTATTTTTAATCTTTGTTGGAAGCTGCCCAGAGTGGCTGGAGAAACCCAGCCAGATGGGCGGGGTACAAATAATAAATTATTATTATTACTATTCCAGCTCAGCACAATCCATGCAAGTTGGTGATCATCACTTTCTCCTGTGGGAGTGAGTTCCGTAGTCTAACTGTGTGCCAAGTAAACAAGGTTGGATAGGCACCTGTCAGGGATCCTTTCGCAGTGATTCCTGCAGTGAAAGGGGTTGGACTGGATGACCGCTGGGGGGTCCACAAAGATTCTGAGCATCTTTGCCTCTCCTCAGCCTGGTTTTTGACCCAGCTTCCCTCTTTCGCTTTGCATGGCGAGAGAAAGAGAGATGGCAGCCTTTTCTGAGTCTGCGTGGGGAGGTCTGTCTGAGTTTAATTTATGGAGTGTGTGGGAGTTTGGATGGCTCCTGCGGTGTGGATGGTGGAAACTGTAAAATGTTAAGCTGTGGAGTCTGACTGCGGAGGGGTCCAACGCTCAACCTCCTTCCTTATGTTTGCTTAACAATATGCCAGCAGGAGAGCCTCTGAAGCGTGAAATTGTAGGTTTGTAGGCAAGCGATGGGGCTCCTTTTTATGGAGTTTTGAGTGTTGCCTGGGCAGGAATCGCTGCCAGAACTGCACCTTCACAGACTCGAAGGCAGAAACTGGGGAATCAAATACTAATGGTATCTCGGATGTTCCCTTCTGGGTGACTTCCAGGGACCACCTGGTCTTGCTGCCCTTGCAGGCAGGATGCTGCTGCTGCCGCCGCCGCCGCTCACTTTGGTCCAGCAGGAAGGTCCGATTATTTTTGGTGTTATAGGCTTGATGCCACTTAAACCATGCTGTTGGCAAGGTCTGTGGGTGGAAGCTGCTGGCAGTTTGAGGGTGAGCATCTCAGAAGAGAAAGGCAAGATTAGATTGTTGTTTAGTCATTTAGTCGTGTCTGCCTCTTCGTGACCCCCTGGACCAGAGCACGCCAGGCCCTCCTGTCTTCCACTGCCTCCCACAGTTTGGTCAAACTCATGCTGGTAGCTTCGAGAACACTGTCCCACCATCTCGTCCTCTGTCATCCCCTTCTCCTTGTGCCCTTCATTTTCCCCAACATCAGGGTCTTTTCCAGGGAATCTTCTTGTCTCATGAGGTGGCCAAAGTCTTGGAGCCTCAGATTCACGATCTGTCCTTCCAGTGAGCACTCAGGGCTGATTTCCTTCAGAATGGAGAGGTTGGATCTTCTTGCAGTCCATGGGACTCTCAAGAGTCTCCTCCAGCACCAGAATTCAAAAGCATCCATTCTTCCGCGATCAGTCTTCTTTATGGTCCAGCTCTCACTTCCATACATCACTACTGGGAAAACCATGGCTTTAACTATACGGACCTTTATTGGCAAGGTGATGTCTCTGCTTTTAAAGATGCTGTCTAGGTTTGTCATTGCTTTTCTCCCAAGGAGCAGGCGTCTTTTAATTTCGTGGCTGCTGTCACCATCTACAGCGATCATGGAGCCCAAGAAAGTAAAATCTCTCACTGCCTCCATTTCTTCCCCTTCTATTTGCCAGGAGGTGATGGGCCCAGTGGCCATGATCTTCGTTTTTTTGATGTTGAGCTTCAGACCATATTTTGCGCTCTCCTCTTTCACCCTCATTAAAAGGTTCTTTAATTCCTCCTCACTTTCTGCCATCAAGGTTGGGTCACCTGCATATCTGAGGTTGTTGACTTGACCTAGTAGTCTTCTATAGCCTTATCCACTCATTGGTCGAATCCTTTTTTAAAGCTGTCAGGGTTACTTCCAGATCCTAGCTCACAGAGGATCACGCTAGCCAGCGATCGTTAAATAAAAGTCTTTATTGAGTTACAGTCTCCATTCTCGAGCTGCTGCGTGCAACCCTACGTCTTATGCTTAGATCGGCGAAGCTCCGTCTGAGTCTCCGCCCCTTGCGCACCAACTTAATATCCTAGCCCTGCTCCACCTTTTCCGCCTGACAGTTCTCCTCTGGGTCCCTCTGCCCCCCTGGGTCTCTTCCTTCCGGGATTCTTCTGACGCTGACCCCCCTGACTCTCCTGTCTCCTTGCGCCGGGCTTTAGGACCTGGCTCCCTTTCCGGGCTGCCTACTGCGCCACCTTCCTGTGCATTTGAACTTGGCGCGCGCGCCCAACCTTCCACTTTCCGTCTAACCGTCACTTCGCTCCCCGATGAAGGTGTGGCCACTCCTGACTCGTGCCCTCCCTCCTGTTGCGAGCTGCCAGCGCTTGATCCCTGGCGCTCTTCCTCTTTCCTACTCTCTGGCGGTGACGCTGGTCCCGATCTCCAACTGCTCCCCTCTGAGTCCCCTCTGGCTCTATCTTCCTGGGGTGTCCCCCTAGTCTCCCCCCTTGCCCTGGCCACTGGTGCTCCTTTTTGTGAATCTTCTGATTCACTGGAAAGACTCGGAGATCTCGGGTCGTCGTCATCACTCATCCTTTCTTCTGCCTCCTCCCCCTCGCTCTCTGTTTCCTCCCTTGCCCTCGCCTCTGCTCCTGAACCCCTGACATCCATCCCCCCCTCGAAGCCCCCTCTTCCCCCCTCCCCTCCTTCCGGTGCGGGAGCTGGGTGCTGCAGTGTCAAGGGGACGAATGTCGGGTACAGTTCGCTTCCCGTGGCGGGCCTCCATCCGAAGTCTTCCGGTTCTTCCTCCCTGCTCTCGTCGACGACGGTCACCTCTGCTTCCATCTCTGTGCCGCCGTGCTCGAAACCCTGGTCGTCCCCGAAAACGTCCATGTCCGTCTCTCCCTCGCTTCCTTCTGGAGGCGTTGCTCGTCCTGGACCCTCCAGCCACCTTCTGCGCCACTGCTCCTCTGGTCGATCATCCCACCAATACGAGGGTTCTGAAGCAGATCCCGAGGGTGACCCCTCCGGGGAACGGGCGTCTCGTGTCGGTTCCTCATCCGAGTCGAACCCCCGGAACGTGCTGGCTGAAAGCGTGGGCGTGAAAAGCCAGTCGTCGAAAAAGTCCGCTGGCATTGGCCTATGGGGGAAGAGGGCATGAAACTCTTCCTTGAGCAGAGGTTCATCTAAAGCGTAGCCCGGCACCCAGCTGTTGGCACTGGCCGGGGTGCCCTCCTTAGCGAGAAGGTATTCTACCCCCTCTTCCCCCCATCTGGAGTCCAAAATCTCCGTGACTTCGTTGAGGCGCACCTCCTGTGCCACTCCCCGTTGCCTGGTTCCCTCTCGGAGCGGACTCGGCGCCGTTCCGGGTTCCTGAAACCTGTGCGGTGCCTTGTAGGGAGTGAGCACCAATCTGTGGAACACCGGATGCATTCTGGAACCCTCCGGAAGCGCCAGCCTGAAAGCCACTGGGTTGACCTGCTCTTCGACTTGGTAGGGCCCCAGTTGCTTATGCCCTAATTTCTTCTTGGCCAACGACCTGGCCGGCACTGCGTGGGCTGCTAACCAGACCCAGTCTCCCACATGGATCTCTTCGCCAACCCTTCTGTGTTTGTCTGCCTGCACCTTGTATGCGTGTTTGGCCAGCTCCAGGTGCCGCCGCAGCTGATCGTGGACCTCCTGCAACTCCGACGCGAACGCATCTGCTGTCTGCGGCTCCCCCTCCACCAGTCTTTCCAGTCCCGGGAAGGTTCTGGGGTGCCTCCCGTTGTTGGCGAAGAACGGCGTGACCCCCGTGGACACGTGCTTCGTGTTGTTGTAGGCGAACTTGGCGAGCGGCAGGTAATCCACCCACGTCGCCGGCTGTTGATTCGCATAGCATCTCAGGTACTGCTGCATGATGGCATTGACCCGCTCCGCTTGCCCGTTGGTCTGCGGGTGTCTCGCCGACGCCAGGTTGATCTTGACGTTTAGGAAGCCCATCAGCTTCTGCCAGAAATTCGAGATGAACTGCCGCCCGCGGTCGGACAGAATAGACCGTGGCAGCCCGTGAACCTTGAACACGTGGTCTATGAACAGTTTGGCGGTTTGTTCCGCCGTGGCCACCTTCGCACACGGGATGAAATGTGCCATCTTGGAGAACAAGTCCACCACCACCAGCACGGCCGTCTTGCCCCTCGAGCTGGGCAGATCCGTGACGAAGTCCAGGGCGACTCTCTCCCATGGCGCGACCGGAGTTTGCAGCGATTCCAACAGTCCGGCCGGCGGTCTGTGCACTGGTTTGGCCCTCTGGCAGGTGTCGCACCTCGCCACGTAGTCCGCGACCTCCCCTCTCATTCCGGGCCACCAGAAATCCCTGGCGACTAATTCCACCGTCTTCTCCTTGCCAAAGTGCCCGGCAGTGGGCGCGTCGTGCAGCTGATGCAGTACCTTGGCGCGAAGTTCGTCTCCCGGCACGTAGATGGCCCCTTTGCGGATGAGCAATCCATCTCTCAGCTGGAACCCGTCGGTCGCTGCCGTGCCCCTTTGCATCTCTGCCATCTTTGCTTGCGCGAAGGAGTCATTCTGCAACGCTCGTCGCACCGCCTCCAGGTCCACTGTCGCCGCAGCGCACGCCCACACTGTTGGTGCGAAGAGGTGCATGGCGGCCGCTGGCGTGGCGTCCTCCAGATACTGCGGCTTACGGGAGAGCGCGTCCGCCATGATGTTGGTGTCCCCCGGGACATACTCTATTCGGAAATCGAAGTTCGCAAAGAACTCAGCCCAACGTATCTGCCTCTGGTTCAGGAACTGTGCCGTGCGCCAGTGCTCCAGATTCTTGTGGTCCGTGCAGACCTGCACCGTGTGCTTGGCTCCAATCAGGAAGTGCCTCCATGCTTCGAACGCTGCATGAATAGCCAGCAACTCCCTGTCCCAGATGGTGTAGTTCTGTTCGGACTTGCTGAGCTTCCTGGAGTAAAACGCTCCCGGCCTCCAAACCCCCTTCGGGTCCTTCTGCAGCAGGACTGCTCCGACGGCCCTGTCCAAGGCGTCTGTTTCAACTCTCATCGGCCTGCTGGGGTCGACATGCAGCAGCTGCTCTTCCGACGCGAAAAGACACTTGAGCGCCTGAAAGGACTGCTCCGCCTGTGCTGTCCAGATGAACTTCTTTTTCTTGGAACTGAGCGTGTCCGTGATGGCCGCTGTTTGCATAGCGAAGCCTTTGATGAACTTGCGATAGAAGTTCGCGAAGCCGACAAACCGTTGGACCTCCTTCCGGTTGCGTGGGCTTTTCCAATCCAACACCGCTCGAACCTTGGCGCTGTCCATGGCGAGCCCCTTGTCAGACAACTTGTAGCCCAGGAAATCCACCTCCGTCACGTCGAATTGGCACTTCTCCAGCTTGGCGTAAAGCCTATGTTGCTGTAGCCGGCTCAGCACTTCCCTGACGTGTCTGTCATGCTCCTGCTGCGATTCCGAAAAGATCAGGATGTCATCCAAGAAACAGACGCACGTTTTGTAGAGGAGCCCCGCCAACACGTGATGCATGAAAGCTTGAAAAACGTGGGAGCCATTTTGCAATCCAAAAGGCATAACCCTATATTCGTAGGTGCCCAGGGGCGTGAACATGGCTGTCTTCCACTCATCTCCTTCCCGCATGCGAATGAGGTTGTACGCCCCTCGCAGGTCCAACTTGGTGAACACGCTGCCCTTGCGTACTTTTGCGAGGAGGTCGTCGATTCGGGGCATGGGGAAGTCCGATGGCTTGGTCACACTGTTCAAAATGCGGTAGTCCACTACGAGCCTTTTTTGGGGCGTGTCTCGCTTCTTCACAAAGAATACAGGACTGCCCCCCGCTGCCTGGGACTCTCGGATGAAACCGCGCTCCAAATTATGATCTATGAACTCTTTGAGTTCCTGCAGTTCGTCTTCAGACATGGAATACAGCTTCCCTTTGGGCAGCGCCGCCCCCGGCAGCAGGTCAATTTTGCAGTCATATGGTCTGTGGGGGGGGGGGTAGCTTGTCTGCCTCCTTCTCGCAGAAAACCTCCAAAAATTCTGCGTACTTGTGGGGAATCGCTTGCAGCGTGCCTAGCAGCAGCTGTGACTCCTCTTGCTCCCCTTCCTGCCGGGGCATGATGCAGTGTTCAGCACAAAAGGAAGAGCCGAAGGTCAGCTGCCTCTGGTACCAAGCCCGCGTCGGGCTGTGCTTGTCCAGCCAACTCATGCCCAATACAATAGGCGTGTCCGACAGTTGAGTGACGTTGAAGCTGATGATTTCCCTGTGATTTCCAAGCCGCAGCACCATAGGTGGCGTCTGCTTCACCACTTGCCCCCCTAGCAGCTCCCTGCCATCCACCGTGACAACCTGCAGGGGCAGCGTGGCAGGCAGCAACTGTATAGCGTGCCGGTCGACAAAGTCCTGCCCTATGAAGTCTGCATTGCTTCCCGAGTCGACGGTGATTGGCACGTCCATGGTGATTCCATTGGGTAGCTGGAGCGATGCGGTGAGCCTCACTACTGGCTTGGGCGGGAGGGGGTCCATGGGCGGTAAAATCTCTGGGAACTGCTTCACTGACACGTCTGGCTGGGCCCCAGTGCCTCTTCCTCCAGCCAGACATCGTCGTTTCCCTGCTGTGGTTCTCCGTGCTGCGTTGCTGCAGTCACCATTGCTGAGGCTGCAGTGTGCTTGTGGAGCCTCCGGGGACACTCTTTCGCCATATGCCCTGGATCCTCGCAGATATAACACTTCCTGTTCCCTCTAGGAGGCTTCGCTTTCACTGCTGCCGGTGCTAGGGCTCTGGCTGCTGACTGAGCCCTTGCACTCCCAACCTCCATCGGTTCCACCCCTCCCCCTGTTGGAGGCGTGGATTGCGCACGCGCTGCTTCTCTGGGAAGGAAGGAGGAGCCCCTGGCTGGTTCGCGCCCGCTGCGCCCTTCGTCCCTGCTCCACGGACGTTCTTCCAGCCGCACCCCCACCGCCAGCGCCCTCTGAACGATCTCCTGCGTGGTCCGGGGTCTCTCCCCCCTCGCAATCTCATCTTTAACCGAGTTGTGCAAGCCCTCCCAAAAAAGGTCTCTGACAGGAGCCGAATCTCTGTCCCATTCCAGGGCACTGACCAAAGCGAAAAAGCGGGCATGATACTGCCTTACGCTGGCCCTCCCTTGCCTTAGTCCATGCACCTCCTTTCGGGCAAGATCCACGTCAATGCTTGATAAAAAACAGCCATCCATCGCTTTAATAAAGGCGTCCGCATTTTGGAGCGCAGGATCCTTATCTCTCCACAAATTGCGCAGCCATGCTTTAGCGTCTCCATGCAAATGGGACATGACGAACCCCACTTTCTCTTGTTCATCTCTAAAGTCTTTGTGCAGCAGTTGCAGTGCACACATTACGTCTGCTCTAAAGTTGGGGTACTGTTGCAAATTCCCATCGAAGTGAGAGACCAGACCGCCTGTGCGTCTCCCCAACCCAATCCCCTCTGGTTTGGGAGTCTGTTGCCCTTGCTTCGTAAGCACGTCCAACCTGACCTGGAGATCCCTGTAGGCGGCAGCTGCTTCCTCCTCTCTCTTCCTGGACGCCAGCGCCTCGGCATTCAGTCGTGAAACTGCTTCTCTGAGTTCCGTTATTTGCTGTTCGGCCGTCATATTGTCTGCCGTTCGTGAGCTCTCTTGTAGGCACCCGCTTTCTCTCCTCTCCGCGAGGCCGTGGATGCCCACAATTTGATGAGACGGAGCTTACTGTCAGGGTTACTTCCAGATCCTAGCTCACAGAGGATCACGCTAGCCAGCGATCGTTAAATAAAAGTCTTTATTGAGTTACAGTCTCCATTCTCGAGCTGCTGCGTGCAACCCTACGTCTTATGCTTAGATCGGCGAAGCTCCGTCTGAGTCTCCGCCCCTTGCGCACCAACTTAATATCCTAGCCCTGCTCCACCTTTTCCGCCTGACAGTTCTCCTCTGGGTCCCTCTGCCCCCCTGGGTCTCTTCCTTCCGGGATTCTTCTGACGCTGACCCCCCTGACTCTCCTGTCTCCTTGCGCCGGGCTTTAGGACCTGGCTCCCTTTCCGGGCTGCCTACTGCGCCACCTTCCTGTGCATTTGAACTTGGCGCGCGCGCCCAACCTTCCACTTTCCGTCTAACCGTCACTTCGCTCCCCGATGAAGGTGTGGCCACTCCTGACTCGTGCCCTCCCTCCTGTTGCGAGCTGCCAGCGCTTGATCCCTGGCGCTCTTCCTCTTTCCTACTCTCTGGCGGTGACGCTGGTCCCGATCTCCAACTGCTCCCCTCTGAGTCCCCTCTGGCTCTATCTTCCTGGGGTGTCCCCCTAGTCTCCCCCCTTGCCCTGGCCACTGGTGCTCCTTTTTGTGAATCTTCTGATTCACTGGAAAGACTCGGAGATCTCGGGTCGTCGTCATCACTCATCCTTTCTTCTGCCTCCTCCCCCTCGCTCTCTGTTTCCTCCCTTGCCCTCGCCTCTGCTCCTGAACCCCTGACAAAAGCCATCTAGTTTTATGGTCTCCTGTGGCAGTGAGTTCCGTAGTTTACCTCTGTGCTGCATGACCTTTCAAATACCAGTTGCTGGAAACCACAGGAGGGGAGAATTGTTCTTGTGTTCAAATCCTGCTTGCAGGTCTCCCATAATGGGGCATCTGGGAGGCCACTGGGAGAACAGGATGTGGACCCGAGAGGCCATGGGCCTGATCCAGCAGGCTGTTCTTAGAATCTTTTGCAGATTTGCCCTCCTTCATTCTTGCCTTGTTGCAATGTTGTGCTAGACCTCTTTGTGTATGTGTGCATCTGCACACTTCTTCGACAACGTTGTGCTGGGGCAGACTGACGCACAACAGCACCTTTCACAACTGCTTTTCAGAAATTCTGGCTTCTTGAGAATTAATCCTGCTTTCCCGAGACTAATCTTGCCCTTTCATATGTTGCTTCTGCAGCCTCCTAACCTTGAGTGTTTCTGTGCGTTGCGATTACCAGCTGGCTGTAAAGAACCAAACAGAAAAGAAACCCCAACAATTTTTGAACTCTCAATTATGCATTATTAAGCTGTGTTCTGCCTCTGTTGTGCATATCTCGGTGTCTTGCAACTGTGCCTTTAGGATCCTGGCGTCTGAACTTCAGAGAGTTGCCGCTTTCTAAAATAGCAGACTTTTCATGTCTAGGAATCAAATGTGGTATTCTGTGGACATGCACGGGCAGAGAGACCCCAGCATTTTCTCTGCCCTGGGAGGGGAGCAGACAGAGGAGAACAAGTTATTCCACACACACCCAGCTTGCTCTGAAATAGCCTCAGAGGAACCCCCAGTCTCAAGGCACCGTCTGTCTGGAGAGTGAGAAAGTGAGCTTGTCACACGCCAAGCGGCACCTGAGGTTTCCTTGCCAAGTGCCACAATTTGCACCCTCTGCGTTCCACTGGTTGGATGGTGAAATTGGATATTGTGAGTTGATGGGAGGGTGAACATCTCCTTTCTGAGCGACCCTTTATAGTCAGCTGTTTCGTGCCACCCCAAGTCTCTTGAGCGGTGACAGATTCCAAGGGTTCCAGCGCTTACCCAGAGTTTGATTTGCTTGGGATGAAGATTAGTGGAGACTATGGTGTTTTTAGGATATAAGGTTTTATTGACACATAGAGGCAACCTGT
Source organism: Podarcis vaucheri (assembly GCF_965113315.1). Classification (NCBI taxonomy): domain Eukaryota; kingdom Metazoa; phylum Chordata; class Lepidosauria; order Squamata; family Lacertidae; genus Podarcis; species Podarcis vaucheri. Next base: position 2,107,095 of record NC_138749.1, on the reverse strand, counting down.
AGTGATGTATGGAAGTGAGAGCTGGACCATCAAGAAGGCTGATGGCCGAAGAATGGATGCTTTTGAATTCTGGTGCTGGAGGAGACTCTTGAGAGTCCCATGGGCTGCAAGAGGATCAAACCTCTCCATTCTTAAGGAAAGAGTCGGTCACGACTGGACCTAACAGTCAGGAGTCCCTTTACCTTTACCTTTAAGGTAGTCTTTATGTGAGTATATTGTATTCAACTATGGGGTATCAGAGTTTTTAGGGGCTAACCAAGCTGGGCTTAGCAGGCTTGCTCATTTTTGAATGTCTGATGTAGATTTTTTCAATTTCGTTGTTCTGTATGGGACAATGACAATAAAGATTATCGTATCGTAGCGTAGCGTAAGGTGCAGAGAATCTCTGGGCAAGATAATGGTCCCCAGTCTTGCTTTTCTCCCCCTGTCTGCCCCACATCTACTTGAGATACTCATGCTGCTGCAGAGAGCATGGTTTGATTGGGAAGATTTCTGTCATGCAACTTCTGTCCTGGGAGGCAGAAAAGGGGACGCGCCGTGCAATGGGGGAGTCTCCTGACATTTTCTGTTCCTTCCCGCGAGGGCAAACAGAAGGTTGACCTTCCCCGAAGTGGAGAAGGGACGAATCGTAATTTTGCATCGCCTATCAAATCAAAACTTTCCCTGCCTTCTCTCTTGCCCATAATTCAAATTGATGCTTCCCTTTCGGGGAAATCTCTCTTAATTTGATTAAGTGTCAAAGAGTTACATGGAAATAAGGTGGAAAGTCTTTTATCTGAAGTGGAGCTTTTCAATTTAAATCAGAAAGAAAAGCTGTTCCAAAAATGTGAAGTTTGAAATTCGGTTTAGGATTTTGGAAAGGAATGCAGGGCGTTAACTAGAAAGATGTGTTTGTGTAGGCTTGGAATGGGTGAGGGAGGAGACCGGGGTGTGTGTGTCTATGAAGGTTCAAAATCTGGTCCCATTCTAGAAAGTATAACTGAAAATATTGGCGGGCAGCTTTGCATCCTTCAATTTTCATTTGATAGAAAATGATGCAATTTGGGACTTCCATCCTTCAAACTGATAGGCTTGGGAATGATTCAATTTTCACACGGTACATAGTTGAACTATGGAACTCCCTGCCACAGGAGGCTGCAATGGGCAGGACACTAACCTAAGCTGCTTTCAAAGAGGATTATACAAATTCTTACAGGAGGAGAGGCCTCCATCAGTGACTACTTGCTAGGATGGCTGTGCTTTGCCCCCACAGTTTGATGCAGCAATGCTACTGCTGCTTTCAAAATTAGTTTTTATTAACGTTTTGTGTGTTGTTACAAAACAAACAAATAAGGAAAAGTGCAAAGGGCACCTCCAATTTCAATTTGTAGTTTGTTTACATTTTGTATGAGACACTCTGGTCATAAATATTGGAGGGGGGAGAGAAGGGAGGGAGGGAGATTGGGGGAATAGTGAACTTTTCATTCTGTTGCTTAGTGTTTGTGCAGGGTTTTTGTATCGGCGTCGCATCAGCAGGTCCTTTATACAGTCATACTCCAGGTTACAGATGCTTTAGGCTGCGCGTTTTTGGAATATAGGCATGCCGAAACCTGGAAATACTGGAACGGGTTACTTCTGGGTTTCGGCACATGCGCAGAAGCACTAAACTGTGCTTTGCTCATGCGCAGAAGCCCCAAATTGCAACCTGCGGGTGCGCAGACATGCCGTTGCGGGTTGAGGATGCTGCAGGTTGTGAACGTGCATCCTGATGGGCGGGGTATAAATAAATTACTACTACTATTATTTTTATTTTATTATTATCTCTCTCTCTCTCTAAGGAACTTCAGGGGAGCCAGCAGCTTTTAAGTTGCAGCCCATTATCTTCCTGAAATAAAACAGTGGGGGAAAGTTGGGGAAACTAAAAAACCAAAAATCCTCCCCAGCTTCAGTAAGGAACAGTTCCTTAGTTTTACACTGTTATAAGAAATAACTGCTGCTTTTCCATTATTGGTATCCAAGAGCCCGTGTAGAGTTCTTATGCAGGTTCCCCATTGGTAGGAGAAAATAACAGAGGCCAGCCAGAGAATATTGAGAAGCAAAGCAGCTAGTAAGCCTGATCTTTACTAAACTGTTGCAACAGAGTCCCCCGCTCACCCCACGCAGGGAGGGAGGAAAGGAACCCAGAACATTGGTGTCCAAGCTACTATATAGACTTTTGAAATTGTCAACCCTGTAGCTCAAGACCACCCCCCAAAACATCATACATACATCACAGAAGGAGGTGGTCCCCAGCAGAAATTTAAGTGTATTGCTTCTCTCCTGTCTGCCAAGATACCTGATAATACCTTATCTGATTGCCTTTTCTGGGTTGTTGTTGTTTAGTCGTGTCCGCCTCTTCGTGACCCCCTGGACCAGAGCACGCCAGGCCCTCCTGTCTTCCACTGCCTCCCACAGTTTGGTCAGACTCATGTTTGTAGCTTCGAGAACACTGTCCAACCATCTCGTCCTCTGTCGTCCCCTTCTCCTTATGCCCTCCATCTTTCCCAACATCAGGGTCTTTTCCAGGGAGCCTTCTCTTCTCATGAGGTGGCCAAAGTCTTGGAGCCTCAGCTTCAGGATCTGTCCTTCCAGTGAGCACTCAGGGCTGATTTCCTTAAGAATGGATATGTTTGGTCTTCTTGCAGTCCATGGGACTCTCAAGAGTCTCCTCCAGCACCATAATTCATAAAGCATCAATTCTTTGCCAATCAGCCTTCTTTATGGTCCACCTCTCACTTCCATACATCACTACTGGGAAAACCATAGCTTTAACTATACGGACCTTTGTTGGCAAGGTGATGTCTCTGCTTTTTAAGATGCTGTCTAGGTTTGTCATTGCCTTTTCTGGGTAGCCCAGCCATTCCTTTGAGATAGTAAATACCGTATTTTTCGCTCGATAACACGCACCTGACCATAACACGCACATAGTTTTTAGAGGAGGAAAACAAGAAAAAAAAATATTCTGAATGAAACAGTGGATGTATCTGTCAGGGGTTCAGGAGCAGAGACGCAGAGAAGGAAGGAAACAGAGAGCGAGGGGGAGGAATCCGAAGGGAGAATGAGTGATGATGACGACCCGAGATCTCCAAGCCTAAGCAGTGAGTCAGAGGACTCCCAAAAGGGAGCCCCAGTGAGCAGAGCAAGGGGGGGATCCGGGGGGACACCCCAGGAGGAAGGGAACAGAGGAGATTCAGAGAGCAGCAGCTGGAAGTCGGGACCCACGCTCATAACTGAGAGCGGCAGCAGCTGGAAGTCAGGACCCACGCTCAAGACTGAGAGCAGCAGGGAGGAAGGTAGCCAGGCATCGGGTTCCGGAGGCTGTCAGCAGGAGGGAGGGCACGCGTCAGGGGTGGTCACGCCCTCCTCAGAGAGCGAGGCAACGGTTAAGAGGAAGGCAGGGAGTTGGGCGCGCGCGCCAAGTTCAAATGCAGAGGAAGCTGGCGCAGCAAGCAGCCCGGAGAGGGAGCCGGGTCCCAAAGCCCGCCGAAAGGAGGAGGAAGGAAGTGGGGGGTCTTCAGCGTCGGAGGAGTCTAGGAGGGAGGAGACTAGGAGGAGCAGTGGGACCCAGAGACGCAGGGAGAGGCGTAGGAGGTGGAGCAAGGCTAGGGTATTAAGCTGGTGCACAGGGGGCGGAGAGTCAGACGAGACTTCGTCGACCTAGAATGGAAGGTGTAGAGCTGCACGCTGCAGTTCGGACATGAAACTTGTAACTCAATAAAGACTCTTATAAAGTGAACGTTGGCTAGCGTGGTCCTGTGTGAGCTGGGACCTGGTGGCAGCTCTGACAGTAAGTCTCGTCTCCCCTACAAAGAAGTTCCAGGCGCCTGAAACACCGCAGCGGGAGAAGGCGCAGCGAGGGGTGAAGAGGGGTGCCTGGACTCAAGCTCACAAAATCGGCAGGCATGACGGCTGAACAGCGAATCGCAAATCTGCAAGAGGCAGTGACACAATTAAACACAGAGATATTAGCATCCCGAAAGAGGGAGGAGGAAGCAGCGCTCGCCTACAGAGATCTCCAAGCCAGGTTTGAAGCGTTTGCCAAGCAGGTACAAACGGGACCCAAGCCGGAGGGAGTTGGGTTGGCAAGGAGATCAGGCGGTCTTGTGCAGCATTTTGATGGGAACCTGCAACAGTACCCCAATTTTCGAGCAGATGTACTGTGTGCACTGCAACTGCTGGCAAAGGACTTTAGAGATGAGGAAGAGAAGGTGGGGTTTATCCTATCCCATTTGCATGGAGATGCTAAAGCTTGGCTGCGCAATTTGTGGAGGGATAAGGATCCAGCGCTTCAAAGTGCGGATGCCTTCATCAAAGCGATGGATGCATGCTTTTTATCTAGCATAGATGTGGATCTTGCGCGACGGGAGATACATGGACTTAAACAAGGCAGGGCCACGGTACGACAGTACCACGCACGCTTTTTCGTACTCGTCAGCGCTTTAGAATGGGACCGAGATTCGCCTCCAGTAAGAGATCTCTTCTGGGAGGGTCTCAGCAACCCAGTTAAGGACGAAATTGCGAGAGGGGAGAGACCCAAGAGCACGCAGGAGGTGGTCCAGAGGGCGCTATCTGCGGGAGTGCGGCTAGAAGAACGCCCATGGGCCAGGGAGGAGGGGCGTAGTGGGCGCGAAGCAGCGAGAAGTTTTTCCTTCGTTCCCAGAGAAGCAGAGCGTGCGCAATCCACGCCTCCGCCAGGAGGGGGAGCAGAACCTATGGAGGTGGGAGGTGCCAGGGCTCAGTCAGCAACCAGAGCCCTAGCACCAGGAGCAGGCAAATCTAAGACTCCTAGAGGGACCCGGAAGTGCTACATCTGCGAAAGTCCGCAACACTTGGCGAAAGAGTGTCCCCAGAGGAGCCTGAAGCACACTGCAGCCGCTGCTAAAGTGGAGACAGCTACACAGCACAAAGAACCTCTGCAGGGAAACGACGATGTCTGGCTGGAGACGGAAGTACTGGGGCCCAGCCAGACGTATCAGTGAAGCAGTCCCCAGAGATCTTGCAACCCACAGACCCCCTCCCGCCCAAACCGGTCGTGCAACTGACCGCATCGCTCCAGCTGCCCAATGGACTCACAATAGACGTCCCGATCACTGTGGACTCTGGGAGTAATGCAGATTTTATGGCGCAGGATTTTGTGAAGCGACACGCTATACAGCTACTGCCTGCCACTCTGCCCCTGCAAGTCGTCACGGTGGATGGGAGAGAGTTACTAGGGGGGCAAGTGGTGCAGCAAACGCCGCCAATGGTGATGCGATTAGGTAACCACAGAGAAGTCATCAGCTTTAATGTCACTCAGTTGTCGGACACTCCCATCGTCTTGGGCATGAGCTGGCTGGACAGGCACAGTCCGACACTGGCGTGGTACCAGAGACAGCTGATCTTCGGTTCTTCTTATTGCGCTGAACACTGCATTATACCCAGAAGGGAGGGGGAAGAGGAAGAATCGCAACTACAGTTGGGGACGCTGCACACAGTTCCCCACAAATACGCGGACTTTTTGGAGGTCTTCTGCGAGAAGGAGGCGGACAAGCTACCCCCTCACCGGCCATATGACTGCAAGATTGACCTCCTGCCAGGGGCGACGCTGCCTAAGGGGAGGCTATACTCCATGTCTGAGGACGAAATGCAGGAACTCAAACAGTTCATTGATCATAATCTGGAGCGTGGCTTCATCAGAGAGTCCAAGGCAGTGGGGGGCAGTCCCGTTTTCTTCGTGAAAAAGAAAGACACGCCCCAAAAAAGACTCGTTGTGGACTACCGCCTCTTGAACCAGATGACCAAGCCGTCTGATTACCCCATGCCCAGGATTGACGACCTCCTCGCGACGGTGCGCAAGGGACGCGTGTTCACCAAGTTGGACCTACGAGGGGCGTACAATCTCATCCGCATACGGGAGGGCGATGAGTGGAAAACGGCCATGTTCACGCCCCTGGGCACCTACGAGTACAGAGTTATGCCCTTTGGATTACAAAATGGCTCTCACTGTTTTCAAGCTTTCATGCATCACGTATTGGCGGGGCTCCTATACAAGAAGTGCGTCTGCTTCCTGGATGACATCCTGATATTCTCTGAATCGCAGCAAGCTCACGACCAAGACGTGAGGGAGGTGCTGAGGAGGTTGCAACAACATAGACTGTACGCCAAGCTAGAGAAGTGCCAGTTCGACACGACGGAGGTGGATTTCCTGGGATACAAGTTGTCGGACAAGGGACTAGCCATGGACAGCACCAAGGTTCGCGCGGTGTTGGATTGGAAGAGCCCGCGAAACCGGAAGGAGGTACAGCGGTTTGTCGGCTTTGCCAACTTCTATCGCAAATTTATCAAGGGGTTCGCGATGCAGACGGCGGCCATTACGGACACGCTCAGCTCCAAGAAAAAGAAATTCATCTGGACGGAGCAGGCGGAGCAGTCCTTTCAAGCGCTCAAGCGTCTCTTCGCGTCGGAAAAGCAACTGCTGCATATCGACCCCAGTAAACCGTTGAGGGTAGAGACAGATGCGTCAGACAGAGCCGTGGGAGCCGTCCTGCTGCAGCGAGACCCGCAGGGGGTCTGGAGGCCGGGAGCGTTCTACTCCAGGAAGCTCAGCAAGTCGGAGCAGAACTACACCATCTGGGACAGGGAGTTGCTGGCCATTCATGCAGCGTTCAAGGCGTGGAGGCATTTCCTGATCGGCGCCAAGCATACAGTGCAGGTTTGCACGGACCACAAAAATCTGGAGCACTGGCGCACGGCGCAGTTCCTGAACCAGAGGCAGATACGTTGGGCAGAGTTCTTTGCGGACTTCGATTTCCGAATAGAGTACGTCCCAGGAGACACCAACATCATGGCGGATGCACTGTCCCGGAAACCGCAATACCTAGAAGAGGTGACGCCAGCGGCGGCCATGCACATCTTCGCACCGACGGCGTGGGCGTGTGCCTCAGCTACGGTAGACCTGGATGCGGTGCGGCGTGCGTTGCGGGACGACTCATTCGCGCAAGAGAAGATGGCAGAAGTGCACAGAGGCACGGCTAACACAGACGAGTTCCAGGTGCGGGACGGCTTGCTCCTACATAAAGGGGCCGTCTATGTGCCTGGAGACGAACTTCGAGCCAAGGTACTGCAACAGTTGCACGACGCACCCACGGCCGGTCACTTTGGCACAGAAAAAACGGTGGAATTAGTCGCGAGAGACTTCTGGTGGCCCAGGCTGAGAGGGGAGGTCGCGGACTACGTCGCGAGGTGCGACACCTGCCAGAGGGCCAAGCCGGTACACAGACCGCCGGCGGGACTGTTAGAACCGCTGCAAACGCCGTTTGAACCGTGGGAGAGGGTGGCCCTAGACTTTGTCACGGATTTACCCAGCTCGAGGGGCAAGACAGCTGTACTAGTGGTGGTGGACTTGTTCACCAAGATGGCACATTTCATTCCGTGTGCGAAGGTGGCCACGGCGGAACAAACCGCCAAACTGTTCATAGATCACGTGTTCAAAGTGCATGGTCTGCCGCGGTCTATACTGTCCGACCGCGGACGCCAGTTCATCTCGAATTTCTGGCAGAAGCTGATGGGTTTTCTACATGTCAAGGTCAATCTGGCATCGGCAAGACACCCGCAGACCAACGGGCAAGCAGAGAGGGTCAATGCCATCATGCAGCAGTACCTGAGATGCTATGCCAATCAACAGCCTGCGACGTGGGTGGATTACCTGCCGCTCGCCGAGTTCGCTTACAACAACACGAAGCACGTGTCCACAGGGGTGACGCCGTTCTTCGCCAACAATGGGAGGAATCCCAGAACCTTCCCGGGACTGGAGAGAGTGGGGGAAGGAGAACCACAGACGGCGGACGCGTTCGCGTCAGAGTTGCAGGCGGTCCACGATCAACTCAGACGGCAGCTGGAGCTAGCTAAGCACGCCTACAAGGTGCAAGCTGACAAGCACAGGCGGGTTGGCGAAGAGATCCACGTAGGAGACTGGGTTTGGTTGGCAGCCCACGCAGTGCCGACCAGGTCACTAGCCAAGAAGAAGTTGGGGCACAAGCAAATTGGTCCGTACCAAGTCGAAGCACAGATCAACCCGGTAGCTTTCCGGCTGGCGCTGCCGGAGGGTTCCAGAATGCATCCGGTGTTCCACAGGTCGGTGCTCACTCCCTACAAGGCACCTCACAGATTCCAGGAGCCCGGGACGGCACCGAGTCCGTTCCGGGAGCGGACGGAGACGCGGGGGGTGGCGCAGCAGGACCCCATCAACGAGGTCACGGAGATTTTGGACTCCAGATGGGGGGAAGAGGGAGTCGAATACCTCCTAGCCAGAGAGGGCACCCGGGCCAGCGCCAATAGCTGGGTGCCAGACTACGCTTTGGAGGAACCCCTGCTCAAGGACGAGTTTCATGCCCTTTTCCCACACAGACCCATGCCAGCGAGCTTCTTCGACGACTGGCTGTTCACGCCCACACTTTCTTCCAGCACGTTCCATGGATTCGACTCGGACGGGGAACCCGCACTGAGCACCCGTTCCCCAGAAGGATCACCGGCGGGTTCGGCGTCAGACACCTCGTATTGGTGGGACGATCGACCAGAGGAGCAATGGCGCCGGAAGTGGCTGGAGATGCCAGGTCGAGCGACCGACGCAGAGACTGACACGGACGTGTTCGGGGAGGACCTTGGGTTCGAGCACGGCGGTACAGAGATGGAAGCGGAACAGGTCAACGTCGACGACCGCGAGGAGGAAGAATCGGAGGTCTTCAGTTGGCGGCCAACCACGGGGAGCGAACTGTATCCGGCATTCCCTCCCATGATGATGGAGCACCCAGCACCCACACCTGAAAGCGGGGAGGGGGGAAGGGGGGGCTTCGAGGGGGGGATGGATGTCAGGGGTTCAGGAGCAGAGACGCAGAGAAGGAAGGAAACAGAGAGCGAGGGGGAGGAATCCGAAGGGAGAATGAGTGATGATGACGACCCGAGATCTCCAAGCCTAAGCAGTGAGTCAGAGGACTCCCAAAAGGGAGCCCCAGTGAGCAGAGCAAGGGGGGGATCCGGGGGGACACCCCAGGAGGAAGGGAACAGAGGAGATTCAGAGAGCAGCAGCTGGAAGTCGGGACCCACGCTCATAACTGAGAGCGGCAGCAGCTGGAAGTCGGGACCCACGCTCAAGACTGAGAGCAGCAGGGAGGAAGGTAGCCAGGCATCGGGTTCCGGAGGCTGTCAGCAGGAGGGAGGGCACGAGTCAGGGGTGGTCACGCCCTCCTCAGAGAGCGAGGCAACGGTTAAGAGGAAGGCAGGGAGTTGGGCGCGCGCGCCAAGTTCAAATGCAGAGGAAGCTGGCGCAGCAAGCAGCCCGGAGAGGGAGCCGGGTCCCAAAGCCCGCCGAAAGGAGGAGGAAGGAAGTGGGGGGTCTTCAGCGTCGGAGGAGTCTAGGAGGGAGGAGACTAGGAGGAGCAGTGGGACCCAGAGACGCAGGGAGAGGCGTAGGAGGTGGAGCAAGGCTAGGGTATTAAGCTGGTGCACAGGGGGCGGAGAGTCAGACGAGACTTCGTCGACCTAGAATGGAAGGTGTAGAGCTGCACGCTGCAGTTCGGACATGAAACTTGTAACTCAATAAAGACTCTTATAAAGTGAACGTTGGCTAGCGTGGTCCTGTGTGAGCTGGGACCTGGTGGCAGCTCTGACAGTATCATTTTTGTGCTTCATGCTGTGGCCACAGACATGTGATTTGACGGTGAGTTTGGGGTAGCCGATGCAAAGATCCTGAGAATCCATGTGGATCTGTGCTTTGTAACCACGTTTTTGCACCATTGCAGCCCCAGGCAACAGTGGGTGTGTGATTTTTTTGGTGCAGGCTGTAGCCATGGACATGCTATGTGATCTGATGGTGAATTTGGGGTGACCCAATGCAAAGATCCTGAGGATCCATGTGGATCCATGCTTTGTAACCACATTTTTGCACCATTGCAGCCCCAGGCAACAGTGGGTGTGTGATTTTTTTGGTGCAGGCTGTAGCCATGGACATGCTATGTGATCTGATGGTGAATTTGGGGTGACCCAATGCAAAGATCCTGAGGATCCATGTGGATCCATGCTTTGTAACCACATTTTTGCACCATTGCAGCCCCAGGCAACAGTGGGTGCGTGATTTTTTTGGTGCAGGCTGTAGCCATGGATATGCTATGTGATCTGATGGCGAATTTGGGGTGACCCTATGCAAAGATCCTGTGGATCCATGTGGATCCGTGCTTTGTAACCACGTTTTAAGTGGGGAGGGAAGGAAAAACATAGAAGGGACAAGGAGCACCGAGAGGGGTGTGCGGAGAAGCAGCTGGCTAAGAATGCAGGAGAGGGGTTTTACCGGAGGGAGGAAAGGAAGGCAAAAGTTCCCCCCACGCACCCACCCAAGCCAGCCAGCTCTCTCTCTCCCCCCCCACCTGCATGTTGCAGCACCGGAGCACGAGAGGAATTAGAAGGAAGGACACTCTGCTTTCCCCTCTGCTTGCCTGGAGGGGAGGGGTTATCTCTGCTCTTTGTTCCGTTTGAGCAAACACAGTAACAAACAGGAGCGGGTGGGCAGTAAGACCCTGAGGCAGAATGCAGGAAAGCAGCAGCTCCCTCTTTTCAAGGCTTCCCTTCTCCTGATGATTGATATTTGCCTGATTTTTGCCTTCACTCGCACCTGTCGGCTCCAGGGACCACACATTCGCTCAATAACATGCACAGACATTTCCCCTTCCTTTTTAGGAGAAAAAATCTGCGTGTTATAGAGGGAAAAATACGGTACTTAGTTCCTGAATTTCTTATGCATATTGATAGTGTGCTCAGCTTAACAGATACTTGCCAGACTGTATTTACAGGGAGGTGTAAGCCCCTACAGTCAAAGACAATTGGAAAGCTTTCCCCATTTCCTTCCTCCTTTGAGGTCAATTTGGGAGAGTCAAAATGGCTTCAGCATTGTTCTCCTGTACTATTTCAGACACGCGGGTTATAGACTGTAACAGAGGGCTTGAGAAATGGGGTAATCCCCAGTCTCGTGTGTCCTGTACTGGAACCCCAGGGTCAGTGGCTTCTGCCAGGGAGCCGCAAAAAGGAAGTGGTTGGTTAAGGGAGCTACGGACTCCGAAAGGTTGAAAACCCCTGGCTTACACCCATGTTTTAAGATCAGCAGGGAGCAGCTTTGTGCCTGTCTTGAAGAGCTGGTGGTCCCAAGATAGAGGGCATCTTCAGTGCTGTCTCCTACACAATGACATTTTCTTCGGAGAAAGGAATGACGGGCTCCTGTAGTCCAGGTTTTGAGGGACAGGTTTTTGTTTTCAACTCTCATCTGTTTCCCTTAACTTTTAATGGAAAGGTTCCATTGTAAAAAGCTGCTGCTGCTCTGGTGTATGTTGTGTTTTAGTGTATTGGGCATATTTGAATTGGCTGTGTTTATTGTGATTTCATTTAAAACATCAACAACGTATAATTGGAATCTTACGTTTGTTTAAAGTTAAGATGTTTCGAAAGGCAGCTGAAAATGCCTGAAATGAATGAGGAAATAAATCGTCCGGCTGTTGGCACCTCAGCGTTTGCTCTGGGGAAGAAGGGCTGTGGATCTGTTTTGCACGCAGAACGCTGAAGGTTCTGCAGGGAAAAGCTCCTGTCTAAAACACCCCGAGAGCCACGAGACTACCTCACAGGATTGTGGTGGGGATTAAAACTGGGGAGGAGGGAAAACCATGCATGCCCCCTTGGAGGAAAAGGTGGAACATAATCACAATAAATAAGTAAGTCAGCTTCCTGTGTCAGGACCTCACAGGGCTGCACTGCACAAGGAAGAATATTTCATTTATTTATTGCATTTGTGTTGTTGTTTTTTAATTATCCTTCTTAGTAAATTATCATTATCTTTCTCTTTTTCTTTATAATTTTTAATTAGTTTTTCAACATACCATTTTCAACAATAATTAAACATACTTTTACATCTTACACAATTTTTTGACACATCTGAAAATTTTCCAATCTGTTTACCTAATTTACATTTCTTATTTTCACTATTACATTTAAGTCTCGTAACTAGTATCTCTCTTCTTTGCAATATTTCATATATTCCTCCTTACAAAACTTCTTGTAGTCCTGCTAGCGTAATTTGTCGATTACAACTGCTCTTCAAATAATTCATACATTTCTGTAAATCTCTGGTCCTGCAGGTTTTGAATATTTATTGTGCCCCACTTTCCCCCCAAGGGCATACAGGGTTCTCTTCATTTAATCCCCACAGCAACCCTGCAGAGCCTGAGATGGTGTGGGAGGCCTCAAGGTCACCCAGCGAGTCTCATGGATGAGCAGAGGTCTGTACCCTGGGCTCTCCCAGCTCTTAGTCTGGCTCTCTAACCACTGCACCACCTAGCCATCCTGTGTGATGCTGCAGATAATTCAGAGGTGCCCCTTTAGGAGACGTAGGAATGAATTGTGGCACCTGTACACATTTTGCAACCCGGGTGAAATTTCTCGAGCTCATGGCACCTCCTGGCCAAGCACCACGGAAATCCAGCTAGGGGACGACAACGTAATATCCCTCTTGGAATAATGCAGCTGTTTCCCAAAGCTGATGATCCATTTTGACAAGACGCAGATACATGGGGAATAGCCCTGGGCAGTCTTCCATGGATGCGAGCTTTTATACTTTTGTTTTTTCCTTTAAAAACCCATCTGAACTGGTGTCTTGAAAGTTTAAAAGGGGGTGGGGGTGGCAAATAAAAGCAGGATTCTTGTGGCTGCGTTTGCTGGGGCCTGATCCGGAGGGACCCTTGATGGAAGCTTCTCAGCTGGGGAATGCGTTGGCTTTTAAGGCTCTCTCTCTCTCTCTCTGCAAGGCTGGCAGCTTGTCTCCTGTGCTCTTTCGACTCTGCCGGCCTCCGGGACGGTTGCCAGAGGGCATTTATCTCCTGAGTGTTTTCGGGAGGGTGGGTTGATGTGTGCTGGTTGCTGGCAATTGTTCATTTTAATTTCTCTAATGGACCTGGATCTTGCAGAGACGGCCGTGGTATAAATAAATCACGAGCGGGAGGATGAGGAGAGAGTCAATGGCCAGGAGTGGGGAGGCTCCCATTAGGCCCCATTTAGCTGGCGAGGCTGTCCTGCTGCCAAGGCAAGGCTGGGCTTTTCCTGCGTCTTCGTAAACACAGGGGTGACCTGCTGAGGAGCAGGAGGACTTGCCTCCACAGCAGCCTGCAGCTTTGTATATTTCGCGGAATTAAAAAGTTCCAAGGGGTTCCAAGGGTCATCCAGTCTAGCCCCCTGAAATACAGTCATACCTTGGGTTACAGACGCTACAGGCTGTGCGTTTTCGGGTTGCACACCATCCCGAACCCGGAAGTACCGGAACAGCTTACTTCCGGGTTTCTGTGCACGCACATGCACAGTAATGCTAAATAGCACTTTGCACATGCGCAGAAGCACCAAATCGCAGACAGCACATGTGCAGATGCGGCGCTGTGGGGTGCAAACGTACCTCCGACATGGATCACGTTCGCAACCCGAGTGTCCACTGTACAGGAATCCTAGCTGAAGAATCCCTGACAGGTGACCATCTAACCTCCTTTGAAACCTCTAGTGAAAGAGAGTCTACCACCTTCTGAGGGAGTCTGTTCCACTGTTGATTGGCTCTTGTCGCCAGAAAGTTCTTCCTGATTCTTACTTAGAATCTCCTTTCTTGCCACTGGAATTCATTGTTTTGGGTCCTCCTCTCCAGGGCAGCAGAAAACAAGCTAGCTCCATCTTTTAGGCTTTCCGATACAGTGGTACCTCGGGTTAAGAACTGAATTCGTTCTTAACCTGAAGCTGTTCTTAACCTGAAGCAGCACTTTAGCTAATGGGGCCTCCCGCTGCTGCCGCTGCACGATTTCTGTTCTCATCCTGGAGCAAAGATCTTAACCAGAGGTACTACTTCTGGGTTAGCGGAGTCTGTAACCTGAAGCATCTGTAACCTGAGGCGTCTGTAACCTGAGGTACCACTGTATTCGAAAATGGCTCTCATACCCCTTCTCGGGTGACAGATGAGCCAATGGCCAGAGTCACTTGCAGGCTCTTATTTTCTTCTCAGTGTTCCTTTAAAAATGATTTTATTTATTTATTTATCATAGAATCATAGAGTTGGAAGAGACCACAAGGGCCATTGAGTCCAACCCCCTGCCAAGCAGGAGGGTTTATTTGTTTATTTGTTCACACACACACACACACACACACACACACACACCCTGCCCATTTGGCTGGGTTTCCCCAGCCACTTTGGGCAAAACCCAGTGGACCCAGCAGCCCTTCGAACAGAGGACTGTCCTTTGCCAAGTAGGACACATGGCCCCCTTGGGTAGCCTTCATGGCCACTACGGGACAGGGTTGGGATGGCAAAGAAACATGTTCATCTTATTCTCCCCACCTAAAAGAGAGTCACATTCCTTTATCTACCCAACCCATCCCTAGGCCCTGCAGACACAATCTTATCAGGAGAAGTGGGCCTTTGGCGTTAACCTTTGGAACTCCTTGCCTTGACTTCGACTCCCTGTTGGTGCCTGTCATAGAACGTAGCATTGGAAGAAGTACCATGATCTTCACCAAGTCCAACTCCCTGCATTGCAGGATTCCTTTGCCCCACGTGGGGCTCTAACCCATAGCCCTGAGATTGAGTCTCATGCTCTACCGACTGAGCTATCCCAGAGATTAAGTCGAAGACTTTCGTCTTTCCACAAGCCTTCCGAGCAGAGATGTTCACCCCAGCTTGCTTTTCATATATTGCCATTTTATTTATTTTTTACTGTTTCTGTATATGCAACAGTTTTATGTTTGTTTTTATTGTATTGTGAAATTACTTTGAGATGCTTCGTAGGAAACGATCCGTAAATGAAACAATAATCCTTCTTGCTTCTGGGTGTGGGGCATAAATGCTGAGAAAGGTCAAGGGCAGGTAGCGATCATGCAGAAACCTCACACAAACACCCTCTGACGTTCTGCAGTCTTCTGCTGGGTTGGAGTTTGAGTTCTTCAGTGTTTTTCTTTTCACAGCACCATGCCTTTGATTATTGCTATGCTTCTCGGCTATATATTTTTCCTTTAGAATTAAGTACGTATACTGCTCCAGTCCCCCTGGAACTAATAAAGCAACTCGCATATCCCTGAAAGCAATGAGAGCTGAGCTGGAGTGCTAAACAGACTTGAGCAAGTCCTATTGATTTGCTTCTGAGTAGACCCGCGCCAACCCGGTTCTCCGTAAATCTGAGTTCGATGTGGGTTTCCCCTGGTAAAAGTTTTAAGTGTAGTAGAAAGGACTGCAGTCTGGCTTTGGCTGGATCGAAGCGATAAATATTCATTACCATATAGATCAGCTTAATTGAGTTACGGAGGACGAACTCTTGCTCTGCAGGCTTACAGTCTAGCAAACAAGATGATTAGGGAAAGGACAGATGAGGACGGCTTCACACGTTCAGTCTGAGCAAAGTTGGGAAAGTGCGGCTCAATTTCCTCAAACGCTCTTCCTTCCTGGGTCAACGGAGCTTAAGAACGTGGAAAGTGTGTCGGGGGGTTGTTGGGCTCAGGGACGTACAAAGGGGGGCGGGGGGGCGCGGCCCACCCCGGATGTCACCCTGATGGAGGGGGCAAAATGGCGGGCGGCACTCGTCACCGTGGGGCCTGCAGCATGCACGAGCCATGCGTCTCGGTGCCTGCAGGCTCCACGCTGTCCACCCGCTGCTTCCCCCCAGCTGGAGGGTGCCTGAGGCCCCACTGCGCGCTCGTCCCTATGGGTGTACTGCATCCATAGGGATGTGGCGTGCCGTGGCACCCATAGGGACAGGGTGCACCGCGGCGCCCATAAGGATGCCACGGGATGCTGCGTGTCCTGTTCCCTCTCTATGGGCAGCGTGCGCCCTGCTCCTATGGGTGGTTTCATAGAATCATAGAATCATAGAGTTGGAAGAGACCCCAAGGGCCATCGAGTCCAACCCCCTGCCAAGCAGGAAACACCATCAGAGCACTCCTGACATATGGTTGTCAAGCCTCTGCTTAAAGACCTCCAAAGGAGGAGACTCCACCACACTCCTTGGCAGCAAATTCCACTGTCAAACAGCTCTTACTGTCAGGAAGTTCTTCCTAATGTTTAGGTGGAATCTTCTTTCTTGTAGTTTGGATCCATTGCTCCGTGTCCGCTTCTCTGGAGCAGCAGAAAACAACCTTTCTCCCTCCTCTATGTGACATCCTTTTATATATTTGAACATGACTATCATATCACCTCTTAACCTCCTCTTCTCCAGGCTAAACATGCCCAGCTCCCTTAGCCGTTCCTCATAAGGCATCGTTTCCAGGCCTTTGACCATTTTGGTTGCCCTCCTCTGGACACGTTCCAGTTTGTCAGTGGCCTTCTTGAATTGTGGTGCCCAGAACTGGACACAGTACTCCAGGTGAGGTCTGAGCAGAGCAGAGCAGATTTTGCCCCACCCCTATGGGCCTGAGAGCCTTCCTCCACTGCTGGCTGGGCCCAGAGGAATGGCAAGGGGAAGCACCTGGGGAACCACCAACAGGAGAAGGCTCAGAGCCCAGGAAGTGGTGACAATGAATTGCTAGTGTGAGAAGACAGGGTAGAATCTAGATGGCGCAGAGATAAAATCTGTAGTTTGGGCATTGCTCTCGAAAGCCTTGAAGCATGTGATGAAACTTGCGTATTCTAAATAATCAAGCAGCAGCTTTATGACCACGAAAGGCAGCGCTTGCTACCTCATACTCCAAGATCCTGTTCTCCGGAGGCCTTAGGTATTACAACACCTTACGGAACCTGTAGAGGGACGCGGGTGGCGCTGTGGGTTAAACCACAGAGCCTAGGACTTGCCGATCAGAAGGTTGGCAGTTTGAATCCCCGTGACAGGGTGAGCTCCTGTTGCTCAGTCCCTGCTCCTGCCAACCTAGCAGTTCGAAAGCACATCAAAGTGCAAGTAGATAAATAGGTACTGCTCCGGCGGGAAGGTAAACGGCGTTTCTGTGCGCTGCTCTGGTTCGCCAGAAGCGACTTAGTCATTCTGGTCACATGACCCGGAAGCCATACGCCAGCTTCCTCGGCCAGTAAAGCGAGATGAGTGCCGCAACCCCAGAGTCAGCCATGACTGGACCTAATGTTCAGGGGTCCTTTTACCATTTTACAGAACCTGTGCCAAATATCTAAAGGATCTATTACTCCCTTCCCATTGAGGAGCCTTTATGCTCACAAGATTAAATGCCTTCCCCTCTGCAGTGACCAAAGGCAGATTCTCACCCCATATCAAGCCCGTTTGTGTGCCTGCAGCCAAGAAGTACCTGATTCAACGGACCACGTTCTCTTAGATTGCTCTCTACACAGTAGACCTCACCAACTGATGCTCTTCAAAATGTTGGACCTATAACTCCGAGAAGAAGTCAAGTGAGGTTTCTCCTGGCAGATTGGGACAAAGATACCACTGCTTTAGTAGCTTCCTTTTTAGCCACAGTTTTACTCGAAAGGGTTCCCAACGAACCATCCTTTTGGGGAACAGACAGGGCAAAGCAGAATATCTACTGTGTTTTTCACTCCATAAGATGCACTTTTTTCCTCTTAAAAACTAAGGGGAAATGTCTCTGCGTCTTATGGAGCGAATGTGTGGTCCCTGGAGCTGGGGGGGGGACACCCGAGCTTCCCCCGCCAGCCCCGACAGGCTCTGGGAGAAGTGGACAGGCTGCGCTCCCTGAGCTGCTTTTAGGGGTTGGGGGGGCGGGCTTCCCCCGCCAGCCCCGCCAAGCTCCTGAGCAGCTCTGGGGTAGCCCGTGAAGCCTCCGCAGGGTAGCGGGGAGCCTTCATCCCGCTGCCCTGCGGAGGCTTCACGCGACTATCCCTGGTTCTTGCGGGAGGTGGGGGGAGTGACAGAGCGAGGCTCTCTCACTTCCTCCACCTCCCGCAAAAGCCCCCAAGAGCCGCACGGAGTGTATGTGTGGCTCTTGGGGGCTTTTCCCCGAGGAGGAAGAAGGGCAGCCCGTCACTGATGGCTCCTTGAGCAGAGCCCCAAAGAGCCACACACACACCGCGGCTCTTTAAAGGAAGTGCTGAGCATAGCCTGGGATGCATACAGGCTCTGCTCAGCGCTCCCTTTAAATTTTTTTTTCTTGAATTCCCCCTCTAAAAACTAGGCGCGCCTTATGGTCAGGTGCGCCTTATGGAGCGAAAAATACGGTAAGTGCACACGATCACAGTGTGACCTTATGACCCTTGACAGCTTCACCCTTGTCCTTTTAATTATTCCAGTGATCTGAAATGTTTTATACTGGCATCAGCCAATAAAGGTATTTGATTTGATTTGATTTGACTGGGAAGAGGTATCAGTAGCCAAAGAGGCAACAGGGCTTCGTGAGCGGGGAGAGTCTGTGGCAGAGAGCAGTCTAGAATCAGAGGCAGAAGCAGGAGAGGACGGGGGCCAAAAGGCAGAGATGAGTCAGGTTAGTGAAGAGGCGTGGGTGTTTCCCGTTCCTGGTGCGGCAAACTCCCTCTGCCCTGACTCACAGAACCAGGAGAGGGATGACACGGGAGGAGCAAAGACAGGCTGCACGTGGGCATCGTCTCTGATTGCTTGCAAGAAACCCTGGAGAGGAGGAGACACAGACAGCTGTAGGGAGGTGGGGACATTTAGTCTGGGCCTGAAAATTGGCCAAGTCTGTGAAGATCGTGTTTTGCTAAGGAGGAGTTAACTCCAGCTGTGAACTGTGTTATTTATTGACTGGCCTGCTGGATCAGGCCAATAGCCAATCTAGCCCAGCATCTTGTTCTCACAGTGGCTGACCTGTGGGAAACTCCCAAGCAGGATTTGAGCACCAGAGCCCTCTCCCTTCTAGTGGTCTTCAGCAACAGCATTGTTGCCTTCAGTTGTGGAGGCAGAGCCAAGCCATTGTGGCTTGTAGCCATTGACAGCCACCTCAATGGATTTGTCCAATCCTCTTTTAAAGCCATCTAGGCTGGTGGTCACACCCACGCACATTACGTAATGGGCAGTGTGGTGTAGTGGTTAGAGTGTCAGACGAGGACCCAGGGGGTTCAAATGCCAGCTCAGTTGTGAAGCTCCCTGGATGTCACCTTGCTCCAGTCATGGCCTCCCAGCTCCACCTACCTCAACAGGCTGTGGGGAAGAATAGGAGGGAGGAGGCTGCAAAGGGGAGCAGCAGCAGCAGCAGCTCTGGGGTCTGGAGAGGAGAAAGGGGCTGGAGCCAACTTCCTAACAGGGATGTCAACAGGGAAACCTGGCTCCATCTCCCCTGGAATGACAAGGAAGGAAGCAGAGGTTGCCAGCGGGTGCGAAAAGCGCCGTACTTAGTGTGCTTCTCCAATAAAACTTGACATGTGGAGTCAGTGCAAAATGCTTTGCTCCCCCCCCCCCTTCCCCTGGAACAAACCGCAGCAAAATTGTTTCCAACAACTCTGCGCTGTCAGTCACCCAACTTGGTGAGAGACTTTTCTGCCACGTAACTGCTCTGTAAGGAGCCCATCTAAAGAAGGGAGCGATTTGAGGTAATGGGCAAGGAGGGTTTTGTGTGCTTCCAGGAGCTCCGGCCAGAAGGCTGCTTGCGCCCTGGGCCTGATGCTTAATGACAGGGAGGCTGAGAGTGCCAAACGCTTGCAACTGGACTTGGCAGCAAGGCAGCGGTCGTGTTGGACGCTCTGTGGATTCTCGGTTTACACCACAAGAGCATGGAGCCTGCGGAGGCTCCCTCCCTTCTGGCTCTCATGAGAGACTGCTGGATCAGGCCCATGGCCCATCCTGTTCTCACAGTGGCCAACCAGATGCCTGTAAACTGGATTCAAGAACATGAGCCCTCTCTCCCTCCTGCACCATCCATCAACTGGTATTTGGAAGCCCTTCTGCCTCCAACTGTGGAGGGCAGAGACGATAGCCATCATGGCTGGTATCCATCAATAGCCTTCCCTTCTTCCATGGGTGTCCACCTTTAAAGCCATCCTAGCTGGTGGCTGTGGCTGCCTCCTGTGGGAGTGAGTTCCATAGATCATTGGCTGTGTAAAGAAGGACCTGCATTAATGTGCCATGAATCTTCCAGCATTCAGCTTCATTGCATGTACCTCGGGTTACAGACGCTTCAGGTTACAGACACTGCTAACCCAGAAATATTACCTCGGGGGAGGAACTTTGCTTCAGGATGAGAACAGAAATTGTGCTCTGGCGGCGTGGCAGCAGCGGGAGGCCCCATTAGCTAAAGCGGTGCTTCAGGTTAAGAACAGTTTCAGGTTAAGAACGGAATTAAGTACGTAACCAGAGGTACCACTGTACATGAATTCTAGTGTCAGGAGATAAACAGGACAACTTCTGTATCCATTCCTTTTCATGTCATGCACAAATTTAGAAACTTCTGTCATGTTGTCCCTTTACACGCCTTTTCTCCAAAGGCTGCAATCTTTTTTCATAGAGGGCATCAAGATAACTGATAGTCTCCAGCTTGGACTCCTGCAATGCGCTCTACGTGGGGCTACCTTTGAAGGTAAGCCGGAATCTGCAACTAATCCAGAATGCGGCAGCTAGACTGGTGACTAGGAGCGGCCGCAGAGACCACATAACACCGGTCTTGAAAGACCTACACTGGCTCCCACTACGTTTCCGAGCACAATTCAAAGTGTTGGTGCTGACCTTGAAAGCCCTAAATGGCCTCGGTCCAGTATATCTGAAGGAGTGTCTCCACCCCCATCATTCAGCCCGGACTCTGAGATCCGGTGCTGAGGGCCTTCTGGCGGTTCCCTCACTGCGAGAAATGAGGTTACAGGGAACCAGGCAGAGGGCCTTCTCGGTTGTGTCACCTGCCCTGTGGAACACCCTCCCACCAGATGTCAAGGAAGTACAGTGGTGCCTCGCAAGACGAAAAGAATCCGTTCTGTGATTCTCTTCGTCTAGCGGTTTTTTCGTCTTGCGAAGCAAGCCCATTGAAGGATTAGCGCTATTAGCGGCTTTTAGCGGCTTATCTGCTGATCAGATCAGCTGATAAGCGGCTTAGCAGCTTAGAAAAAGGGGGGGAGGGGGAAAAAAAGCAGGAACTTGCAAGACATTGTCGTCTTGCGAAGCAAGCCCATAGGAAATTCGTTTTGCGAAGCACCTCCAAAACGGAAAACTCTTTCGTCTAGCGAGTTTTCCGTCTTGCGAGGCATTCGTCTTGCGGGGCACCACTGTACAGTGGTACTTCAGATTACAGACGCTTCAGGTAGCAGACTCTGCTAACCCATAAATAGTACCTCGGGTTAAGAACTTTGCTTCAGGATGAGAACAGAAATTGCGCGGCGGTGGCAGCGGAAGGCTCCATTAGCTAAAGTGGCACCTCAGGATAGGAACATTCAGTTTAAGAACAGACCTCCAGGACAAATTAAGTGCTTAACTAGAGGTACCACTGTAAACAGCTACCTGACTTTTAGAAGACACCTGAAGGCTGCCATGCACAGGGAAGTTTTTAATATTTGATGTTCTATCATGTTTTTAATACTCTGTTGGGAACCACCCAGAGTGGCTGGGGAAATCCAGCCAGATGGGTAGGGTAGAAATAATAAATTTATTATTTATAGAGTTGGGGGGTTGCGAGAGGAAAGTAAGACGGGCATCCCTGATAGATGACCATCCAACCTCTGCTTAAAAACCTCCAAGGAAGGAGAGTCCACTTTCCCAGAGAGTCTGATCCACCGTGAAACAACTCTTACTCTCAGAAAGTTCTTCCTGACGTTGAGTCGAAACCCCCTTTCTTGTCGCTTGGATCCATTGGTTTGGATCCCGCCCCCCCAGAGCAGCAGAAAACAAGTGTTCTCCACCCTCCCCAGCTGGGGCAGCCCTTTTTTCCTATATTTGAAGGTGCCTATCACCTCGCGGAGGCTGAGTGAATTTGACATTTGTCAATTCGTTCAGGTCTTCCGGGGTCCCAGAAAGGCGACACGCTCTGATCCTTGTGGCTGCATTTGCCAAAACCTGCCCCCCTCCAAAAATTCCTCACTTTAGGAAATTGCTCAACTTGCTGCGGAGCGAAGAGTAAATAAGAATTGTCCTTCCCGGCAGCGGTGCCAGAGAAATTGACCCCCCTGGGTAGTTTTCATGCATTTCAAAAGATCGGAGCCCTTCACTCCAGAAAGCGTTTAACTCCCGCCGCGAAGGGAAATAGGATGCTTGTGGAAAGACTGTCATTTTAGCTGTTCTCATACAAAGGCGGGTGTTACAGTAAATTCGCTTATTCCACCAAAGGGGAATCCGGAGGGCTTGATGGAAAGCGGAGGAGACAGGCACGGTAAATGGGTTTTGTTGGCGGAATTGAAAGCAAAGGCATCTGGTGGTGGCTGGTCCAGGATTGACTGTTGCGTCTCGCAAAGGGCCCCGGATGATTAAGGCAGGATGGCGAAGGCGGCTCGCTCGCTGTACATCAGCCTCCCCTCTCTCTCCCTTGTCAGCCAATTCATTCTGGCACCTCCATGCAAAGGCAATTGAAAGCAGCGAGGCGACCGAGGCCCTTTCAATTCTCCTTTCCCAAAGCCTCCATCTTGTCAGCGCCAAAGGAATGCCTCTGTCTCCCTTGGCTCCCCGCAGGGCCTGGGTCACACTTCTTAACCCCTCCGCTCCGGGGTGGGGTCAGAGAGCCATTTCTCTTCGGCTCAGCTCTCCCCCACCCCCCCAAAAAAACTTGGCTACTTCTGATCTCCGTGGTGAGAATGAAATGGGCACCCTTTGGGCCTGATCCAGCAATGTTCTTCTTAGGAAACTGCCTACTGTGCTAGAAACTCAGATATACAGGTGAAAATAGGAAAATTAGAATATCGTGGAAAAGTTCATTTATTTCAGTAATTCAACTTAAAAGGTGAAACTAATATATGAGATAGTCTCATGACATGCAGAGCGAGATATGTCAAGCTTTTATTTGTTATAATTGTGGTGATCATGGCATACAGCTGATGAAAACCCCAAATTAACAATCTCAGAAAATTAGAATATTAAATGAAATCAGCAAAAAAAGGACTGCAAATAGAGCAATATTGGACCTCTGAGAAGTAGAAGCATGCATATGTACTCAGTACTTGGTTTGGGCCCCTTTTGCATCAATTACTGCCTCAGTGCGGCGTGGCATGGATTCTATCAGCCTGTGGCACTGCTGAGGTGTTATGGAAGACCAGGAAGCTTCAATAGCAGCCTTCAGCTTTTCTGCATTGCTCAGTTTCATGTCTCTCATCTTTCTCTTGGCAATGCCCCATAGATTCTCTATGGTGTTCAGGTCAGGCGAGTTTGCTGGCCAATCAAGCACAGTAATCCCATGGGCATTGAACCAGGTTTTGGTACTTTGGGCAGTGTGGGCAGGTGCCAAAGTCCTGCTGGAAAATGAAGTCAGCATCCCCATAAAGCTCGTCTGCAGAAGGAAGCATGAAGTGCTCCAAAATCTCCTGGTAGACGGCTGCGTTGACCCTGGACTTAATGAAGCACAGTGGACCAACACCAGCTGATGCCATGGCTCCCCAAATCTCTTTTCTGATGAGAGCAGCTTTTGCATCTCATTTGGAAACCAAGGACCCAGAGTCTGGAGGAAGAATGGGGAGGCACACAATGCCAGATGCTGGAAGTCCAGTGTGAAGTTTCCACAGTCTGTGTTGATTTGGGGAGCCATGTCATCAGCTGGTGTTGGTCCACTGTGGTTCATTAAGTTCAGTAAGTTGAATTACTGAAATAAATGAACTTTTCCATGATATTCTAATTTTCTGAGTTTTACCTGTATAAGCTAGGTGTCAAATTCTCCTTAAACCAGGATTACTGTCCTTGCCATTGTTTGGGTGGGGTGGCAGCAGAAGGTGCTTTGTGTTCCAAATCTGTATCCTTCCTAGGAATGGTCAAATCTGCCAATTTCAGTTTTTCTCCATTCCTCCTTTTCCCAGGCCTACATTTCCACATTAGTTTCCAGTTGTTCCCCCCCCAATAAAATTTATACACTATTGAGTGTAAACAAAACAAAACAAAAAAAAACCTCAAAGCAGATTACAGTAAAGAGAAAGCAAAATTATGACTAAGAAGAATTAACAGCAAGGCTTTCAAAAAATTAACAATAGACTAAAAACAGATTAAAACTCGCACCAACTTTCTAAGCATATGGGGAGGTTTGTCTAAAGAAGCATGATTTTATCAGTTGCCGGAATGAGTCCAGTGAAGGTACCTGCGTGGTATCAAGAGGCAGGGAGTTCCACAACTGCTGGAGCACAAAGGATTGAGTTTTAGTGCGAGCTGCTAAAATGCCCCTTTTTATATGCAATTTTCCTTTGGGCAAACATATTTACAAAGCAATTTCCCCCAATGTGACCCATCCGTGTATTTTATTTTAACAGATAGATGCTTTGTTATGTACACTTTACCCTAGTAAATACAGCCAAAGAGCTGTATTGCAAATTTCGGGAAAGTGCAAATTTCGCAGGATGGTTGTACTTCCGTTCACATCTTGTTCCTGAAACTGTAGAGTAGGTTGTTGCTTAGTCGTTTAGTCGTGTCTATCTTTTCGTGACCCCCTGGACCAGAGCACGCCAGACACTTCTGTCTTCCACTGTCTCCCGCAGTTTGGTCAAACTCATGCTGGTAGCTTCGAGAACACTGTCCCACCATCTCGTCCTCTGTCGTCCCCTTCTCCTTGTGCCCTCCATATTTCCCAACATCAGGGTCTTTTCCAGGGAGTCTTCTGTTCCCACGAGGTGGCCAAAGTACTGAAGCCTCAGCTTCAGGATCTGTCCTTCCAGTGAGCACTCAGGGTTGACTTCCTTCAGAATGGAGAGGTTTGATCTTCTTGCAGTCCATGGGACTCTCAAGAGTCTCCTCCAGCACCAGAATTCAAAATCATCCATTCTTCGGCGATCAGCCTTCTTGATGGTCCAGCTCTCACTTCCATACATCACTACTGGGAAAACCATAGCTTTAACTATACGGACCTTTGTCGGCAAGGTGATGTCTCTGCTTTTGAAGATGCTGTCTAGGTTTGTCATGGCTTTTCTCCCAAGAAGCAGGCGTCTTTTAATTTCGTGACTGCTGTCACTATCTGCAGTGATCATGGAGCCCAAGAAAGTAAAATCTCTCACTGCCTCCATTTCTTCCCCTTCTATTTGCCAGGAGGTGATGGGACCAGGCAGATTAAGTTAGTCCCCCTTTAAATGTGGGCTGAATGGAATCTCTCTCCTACCCTTAGTCTTGGCTCTTTCTAAAAGAAATCTCGACTCCAAGAACAGAAGGAACTGGGCAAGTGGGAGGAGCACAGCTTCTTGGTGTCGGACGCAGGAGTTGGTCCCTGACAGCGTCTCCAGTTAAAAGGATGGGATAAGCGATGCCAATTTAATTAAATGCGATTGATTTTTGTCTGGCAGAATAATCACCTAAAATTGGTCTGTTCAGCTGACAGTTCAAACAACTGCAAGTTTGGTTCATTTCTTAACAGCTATGGACTTGATGCTAGACCTTGAGAAGACTGTCAATGGGTGACAAAATTATCAGAAACAAAGCCAGTCCTATACAGTCCTATACAACCTCGGGTTACAGACGCTTCAGGTTGCGTTTTTCCGGGTAGTGGACCGTCGTATTCTGTGACTTCCCCCATCTGTCCCAGGAGAGTTCAGAAGAGGTGCAAAGGCACCTAAAATGACACTGAAGTCATTTAAGTGCCACTGGCCTCAGTGGCAGCAATGGGGGAGTGTGTGGAGTAGATTAGCATCGGAATTAGGACATTCATTCAGCCAGGGAAGGGCATGATCTCCGAGGGGCATCCTCCTCCGGCAGCGGCTGGAGCTTTCAAATTTCCTCTGGGGGAGGCTTGCTTGGAGAAGCCTCGGATGTTGACACTCTCCCTCCCCTCCTTGTCCCCTCCAAAGAGGCCAGGGAGGCAATTACAATTGTAAATGATGCTGGGAAGGTGCCCACGGCTCACAGCCTCTTGTTTCTCATTCTTCCGCTGTTGGGGGAGAGAGAGAGATGAGAGAAAGACGTGCCTGCAGCTTGCAAAAGGACCCTCTCTTCCTCCTCTGCTGTGCTGGGGCTGCGGACAAACTCCATTGAACAGAAGACCCCGCCAATGGCTCGTCCAATTCAGCCTCACTGCGGCTGACCAGATGCCCCAACGGGAAGCTTGCAAGCAGGATTTGAACACAGGAGCGCCCTCCCCTCCTGCGGAAGAATAATAAGAATAATAATAATTTATACCCCAGCCACTCTGGGCGGCTTCCAACAAAATAGTAAAATACTGTAATGCATCAAACATGAAAAGCTTCCCTAAACTGGGCTGCCTTCAGATGTCTTCTAAAAGTCTGGTAGTTATTGTTCTCTTTGACATCTGGTGGGAGGGTGTTCCACAGGGCAGGTGCCACTATCGAGAAGGACCTCTGACTGGTTCCCTGTAACTTGGCTTCTTGCAGCGAGGGAACCACCAGAAGGCCCTCAGCGCTGGACCTCAGTGTTCAGGCAGAATGATGGGGAGGAGAGAGGGCTCCTGCGTTCGAATCGTCCTCGCAGGTTTCCAGTTGTGACATCCGCCTGGCCACTGTGAGAGAGGATGCAAAAGTCGATGGACGCCCTTTGGTTGAATTCAGCCAGGCTTGTCCTAGGTTCTCTGTTGTTGTTTAGTCGTTTAGTTGTGTTTGCCTCTTTGTGACCCCCTGGACCAGAGCATGCCAGGCCCTCCTGTCTTCCACTGCCTCCCGCAGTTTGGTCAAACTCATGCTGGTAGCTTCGAGAACACTGTCCCACCATCTCGTCCTCTGTCGTCCCCTTCTCCTTGTGCCCTCCATCTTTCCCAACATCAGGGTCTTTTCCAGGGAGTCTTCTCTTCTCATGAGGTGGCCAAAGTCTTGGAGCCTCAGCTTCAGGATCTGTCCTTCCGGTGAGCACTCAGGGCTGATTTCCTTAAGAATGGAGAGGTTTGATCTTCTTGCAGTCCATGGGATTCTCAAGAGTCTCCTCCAGCACCAGAATTCAAAAGCATCCATTCTTCGGTGATCAGCCTTCTTGATGGTCCAGCTCTCACTTCCATACATCACTACTGGGAAAACCAGAGCTTTAACTATATGGACCTTTGTTGGCAAGGTGATGTCTCTGCTTTTTAAGATGATGTCTAGGTTTGTCATTGCTTTTCTCCCAAGAAGCAGGCGTCTTTTAATTTCATGACTGCTGTCACCATCTGCAGTGATCATGGAGCCCAAGAAAGTAAAATCTCTCACTGCCTCCATTGCTTCCCCTTCTGTATGCCAGGAGGTGATGGGTCCTAGGTTCTAAACTTAGCCAAATAAATACCTTGCAAATGAGCCCACGCCTCCCCCCTGCCGAAGTATTTGCAGGGACTGTAACTCCCATAACTCCCCACCTAACGCTTTTCCTCGCCTTTTCTCCCCTTGACCAAGAGCAAACTGCTGGCAGGTGTAATTTCAATGCAGAGAAGCAAATCTCTTTTGAGGCCGGGAAGACAAAGGCGGCCCCCGGAGCCTTTTGTGGCGTGGGTGGGGAGCAAAGGCAGACTATGCAAATGGGTGCTTTGATCTGCCTTCTGAGGGAGCCTTGGCTTCCCATCGGCCGGCCCCAGAGCGCCCCCCTCCTGCCTCCAGGGGGTGGACAAAAGCAGCTCTGGGAGGCCCCACAAAGGATGTGGGTGCCGTGCCTGATGAATTGCGCTCTTGACAAGTTGGGGAAGTGGGCTGTCTGGAGACCAGCTTAATGTTTTCCTCCTCTTTTGAGGAGGCTGCTCTGCTTTTGACGTGGCCACTGGGGGCAGCGGGAGATGGTTTTGTCTTTGGGAAGGAGGCTCCGAGTCCAGATCAGGAAGTTCTGAAACGGAGACCTTGCTGTCCTCCTTCCCCTTGAACTTGCCTGGAAGAGTGGGGAGCAAAGGCCCGGGGTGTGTGTGCATTGAGGAGCTGTCAGTCATAATTCAGGGGATAAGGGGAGACAGGAGATATGGTAAAGGGTAAAGGAACCCCTGATCATTAGGTCCAGTCGTGACTGACTCTGGGGTTGTAGTGCTCATCTCGCTTTACTGGCCAAGGGAGCCGGCGTACAGCTTCCGGGTCATGTGGCCAGCATGACTAAGCCGCTTATGGTGAACCAGAGCAGCACACCGAAACGCCGTTTACCTTCCCGCTGGAGTGTACCTATTTATTTACTTTCACAGGCATGCTTTCGAACTGCTAGGTTGGCAGGAGCAGGGACTGAGCAGTGGGAGCTCACCCTGTCGCGGGGATTCGAACCGCTGGCCTTCTGATCGGCAAGTCCTAGGCTCTGTGGTTTAACCCACAGCGTCACCCACGTCCCAGTGATATGGTATCCATCTTCAAATATATAAAGGGTTGTCCCTTGGAAGATGGAACGACATGCCCTCCAACATTTCTCCAATGAAAATAGGGATATCCCAACATTTCTTCGATAAGGACATCATAGTCCATTCCCTCCAACATTTGTCGGCTGAAAATAGGGACACCCCAGCAATTTTTGGATGAAAATAGGGACAATCTAGTCCATGACCTCCAACATTTCTCCAATGAAAATGGGAACATGCCAACATTTCTCTGATTAAAATAGAGGCATCTGCTTGCATTCTGCTCAGGAGGGCAGGATTTGAACCAATGGCTTCACGTTACAAGAAGGGAGAATCCGACTAAACATCGGGAAGAACTTATTAGTGACAAGAGCCGTTCAACAGCGGAACTAGAAATCAAACTTTTAACGTGGCCGCCCATGTACCCTGGAACTCCCTCCCTGTTGACACCAAGCAGCTCCTTCACCTCATTCTTTTGGGCCCTTGTTAAAAACAGACTTTTGCCGACATGTAGAGAATGCTGGTGTATGTTTTAATCTGTTCTTTGGTTTGTTGCTGATTTTATCTTTCAAATGCTTTTAAATGGTTGGGGTTTGGGGTTTTTTACTGATAATTTTATTGTTTCCCCCCCTCTTTGTAAACCACTTTGATTACCCCTGCACAATCAAGTGATATATAAATTTAAATAATATATATAAAAAAACGTACTCACTTCCACTTCTACAGTTCTGTTATTTCATATGATTCAAAGGGGGGAAGAGGTGCAGCAGCTATTATTACGAATAATACCAATTTTATTAATTGATTGTGCTTATATATCCCACCATTTTCTTCAAGGTTATCTAGGTGTGGTACCCAGTTCTCCCCCTCCTTGTTTAATCCCCACAACAGCCCTGTGAGGTCGGCCACCAGGTACGTCACCTGGAGTTCCTTGGAGAAAATGGTGGGTTTAAATGCATTCAATCAATCAATCAATCAATCAATCAATCAATGATATTTGTGCCCTTGCATAGCCTGACTTTCTCAGAGCTGTCTGCTACTTTCTACACCCCTTTCTCCATTCTGACAAGTTCTTCGAAATCCATTTCACTTTTCTTGCATGCTTAATGTTGACATACAGCGTTTTTAATTAATTTCCTCTTTTGTTTTTCTTTTTTTAAAAAAACACAAGCCGTGCATAAAAGTTTTCGGCAAGATTCCCCATGGGTGTTGCTGGTAGCTGCATCCCTTGTTGCTTTAGCAGATCGAATTAAATGTCCGCGCTTTGGCCCTGCGAACAAAAAGGCAGAGGAAGCACGAGCTAATAGTTTTCTCCGAACCATCTGGGACTCGAATGTTGGCAGGAAGCTTTCGAGCAACACACAAAAGAACTCTTCTTCAGGCTGAGCTTGTTCGGAGCCAAAAACGTTTAAAACAAAATTGTTCCTTGGCCAGGTTGGTCTTCTATGCGCTTCTGGGTTTCAGATCTTTGGAGGGCCGGAAGTCAGTTTCAAGTTGCACCGAGCCTCTCCAGATACAGAGCAAATGCATAAATGCAATATTTGAATTGCACACCCTCCAAATGTCCCTGTTCTTCAGGGACAGTCCTGGATTTACAGGACTGGGAAGGGACTTCCAGTTTCCGATTTGATCCCAGATCCTTTGTTGTTGTTGTTGAGTCGTTTAGTCGTGTCTGCCTCTTCGTGACCCCCATGGACCAGAGCACGCCAGGCACTCCTGTCTTCCACTGCCTCCCGCAGTTTGGTCAAACTCATGCTGGTAGCTTCGAGAACACTGTCCAGCCATCTCGTCCTCTGTCGTCCCCTTCTCCTTGTGCCCTCCATCTTTCCCAGCATCAGGGTCTTTTCCAGGGAGTCTTCTCTTCTCCTGAGGTGGCCAAAGTCTTGGAGCCTCAGCTTCAGGATCTGTCCTTCCAGTGAGCACTCAGGGCTGATTTCCTGAAGAATGGACATGTTTGATCTTCTTGCAGTCCATGGGACTCTCAAGAATCTCCTCTAGCACCATAATTCAAAAGCATCCATTCTTTGGCGATCAGCCTTCTTTATGGTCCAGCTCTCACTTCCGTACATCACTACTGGGAAAACCATAGCTTTAACTATATGGACCTTTGTTGGCAAGGTGATGTCTCTGCTTTTTAAGATGCTGTCTCGGTTTGTCATTGCTTTCCTTCCAAGAAGCAGGCGTCTTTTAATTTCGTGACTGCTGTCACCATCTACAATGATCATGGAGCCCAAGAAAGTAAAATCTCTCACTGCCTCCATTTCTTCCCCTTCTATTTGCCAGGAGGTGATGGGACCAGTGGCCATGATCTTCGTTTTTTTGATGTTGAACTTCAGACCATATTTTGCGCTCTCCTCTTTCACCCTCATGAAAAGGTTCTTTAATTAAAAGGTTCTTTAATTCCTCCCAGATCCTTAGGACATCCCTATTTCCATCGGAGAAATGTTGGAGGGTATGGAACTGCTGTCGACTTTTAGAAATTTCCCATGATAGCTCAGGATGTTTTTTGGGCGTGTGTGTGTTGTTTTTTTAAAATATCTTGGATTCAGAATGTGGGTTTGCAAAAATTGCAGCGCTGTTCAAGAGGCAAATTCCTGAAACCGCATTAGACTCCTCACCCTCTTACCCTGCCCAGTTCTCTTCAGTCTTGACTGACAGCCGTCTCCCGCCCCTGCCGCAACAGGGACGGACCTGGGCCTCTCCCCACTCTGCTAAAGAGCCTAAGTCCAGACCTGCTGACCCCCCTAAACACCCCCTCCCCCTGCCTCTTTTGATGAAAGACTATCAGTCAAGCTGAATTGTCTGGTGGGGTTTTGTGCTGTGCGAAAGCTCCCACTACGCAGTCAAGGGCCAGGCCAGGGAGCTTTCAACTCTGCCTCGCTGGGGACTTAAATCGAACAAGGACCCTGGATTTAATAAGGGGGAGAGGAGGATGGAAGCAGGGGGAAGGGAGAGAGCTCTTTCAAGGCTCTGGAAAGGGATCCCCAGTGGGTCCCCCTTACGGCGTACAAAGAGCTGTCTCGAGATCAGAGTGTGGTTTGCAGGAAGGAAAATGGCAAATAGCAAGGCTTGCCCCATTCAGGACGGAGGAAGGGGTGGTTGTCCAAGAAATGACACCCCAACTTTGGGAAATCCAAGAGGGAAGTGAAGCTTTCCCCCCTGG
The DNA here is from genome assembly GCF_965113315.1 of Podarcis vaucheri. NCBI lineage: Eukaryota > Metazoa > Chordata > Lepidosauria > Squamata > Lacertidae > Podarcis > Podarcis vaucheri. The sequence goes on along the minus strand of NC_138749.1, from coordinate 2,075,645 downwards.
CCTTGAAGCCATCTATGCCACTAGTCCTCATTGCTCGCAAACCATGTTTGAAGTTTGCCAAGCACCAGGCGCATTTTGCAACCAAGTGAATTATTATTATTATTATTATTATTATTATTATTATTATTATTTATTATTATCCTTCCCTCACCAGCCAAAGCCGGGCTCAAAGCAGCTAACAACAATAAAAGTAACACAGTTTACATAAAATCATAATCAATTAAGTGGAATACATTCTAAAATCAATTCATTCTAAAATCAGTTCAGAGTCAAATTCATGGCAACCATTGGGCTAGAGTTCTGTGAGGATTACAGAAGGAGGGGGTCAGACTGCCTTGACCAAAGGCCTGGCGGAACAGCTCTGTCTTGCAGGCTCTGCGGAAAGATGTCAAGTCCCACAGGGCCCTAGTCTCTTGTGACAGAGTGTTCCACCAAGTTGGGGCCAGTACTGAAAAGGCCCTGGCCCTAGTTGAGACCAATCTAACCACCTTGCGACCTGGGACCTCCAAAATGTTGTCATTTGTAGACCTTAAGGTCCTCCATGGGACATACCAGGAGAGGCGGTCCCGTAGGTACGAGGGTCCTGGGCTGTATAGGGCTTTAAAGGTAAAAACCAGCACCTTAAACCTGATCCTGTACTCCACTAGGAGCCAGTGCAGCTGGTATAGCACTGGATGAATGTGATCCCACAGCGAGGACCCCGTAAGGAGTCTCACCGCGGCATTCTGCACCCGCTGGAGTTTCTGGGTCAGTCTCAAGGGCAGCCCCACATAGAGTGAGTTACAATAATCAAGCCTGGAGGTGACCATCGTGTGGATCACAGACGCCAGGATACCCAGACGCCAGGAGCCAAATAGTCATACTGAAACATACGACTTTAGAGCTGCGATATATTGTGAATTGTGATATGTGTGCATGTACTATGCAAAAATCAGAATGTGAGAAAAACCGTGAAGCCAGCCAATGCTTTTTTACACAGCTCCATCCTTATTTCAGATAGCATGATGTTTAGCTGGTGATATCTCACAAAGTTGAGAACCAGATATCGCTCAGCCATATTCCTGCACTGGCGAGAGCCAGTGTGGTGTAGTGGTTAAGAGCGGTAGTCACGTAATCTGGGAAACCGGGTTCGTGTCTCCGCTCCTCCACATGCAGCTGCTGGGTGACCTTGGGCCAGTCACACTTCTGTGAAGTCTCTCAGCCCCACTCACCTCACAGAGTGTTTGTTGTGGGGGAGGAAGGGAAAGGAGAATGTTAGCCGCTTTGAGACTCCTGAAGGGAGTGAAAGGTGGGATATCAAATCCAAACTCTTCTTCTTCTTCTTCTTCTTTGGCCCTATCTGGACAGGAATAACCTGGCTACAGTCATCCAAGCCCTGGTAACCCAAGACTTGACTATTGCAACGTGCTTTACATTGGAAAATGGCATGGAAGCTTCAGCTAGGGCAGAGTGCTGGTGCTTGACTGACGGATTTGATGTGAACATAGCATCCATTACGTTTCCATGGCTTCCCTGATGCTTCTGAGTCCTATTCAGATCTCAGTTTTTGACCTATGAAGCTCTTTATGGAGCTGCCCTGTCCAGCTCAGAGCATGAGACTGTTGTAGCTCTTTAGGGTTCAGGACCCCAATATCTTCGGGGCCACGACTCTCAAAATGAGCCTGCCTGGACCCTTAGTTCTTCACCCGCGGTCCTTCTCTGGATCTGACCTTTGCGGGATGCTCAGAGACTGATGGCAAGAGAAAGGGCTTTTCCACTGTGGCTGGGAACCCTCTCCCCAGCGAGGTCCAGCTGGCGCCTCCACTGACATGTAAAATCTCACCTTGTTATCCAGGGTTTTGATGACCTGGGTTGATTATGTTTTATTGACCATGAGCTGTCCAAGCTCTCTGTTGCGAGGGGTTGTTTCGAATTATAAAAATGCTCATGTTCTGTATGACTCTCTCCTCCTTTGTTTTCTTTTACGACGTAACATTTGGAGACCTTGATATGTAACAAGCATCTATAGTAATTGCATTGTGTCAGTTAATATTCCCAAGTTCATGCTAAACCACAAAGCCATTTATAAATGCTTATGCTTGAATAGTATGCTGAAGTTTTGTTTCTACCTGGACAGCTCCTTAGAATCACAGAACTGTAGAGTTGGAGGGAACCCCAAGGATGATGATGATGATGATGATGATGATGATGATGATGATTTATACCCCACACTTCTGGCTGGGTTTCCCCAGCCACTGTGGGCAGCTTCCAACAAAGATTAAAAATACAGTCATACCTCGTGTTATAGCCACTTCAGGTTGCGTTCTTTCGGGTTACAGACTGCCGAAACCCGGAAATACTGGAACGGGTTACTTCCGGGTTCCGGCGGCCACGCATGTGCAGAAGCACCGAATCGCAACCCGCGTGTGTGCAGATACGTGTTGCGAACGTGCATCCCGCATGGATCACGTTTGCAACCCGAGCGTCCACTGTATTATTAAAACATCAGTCATTTAAAAACTTCCCGGAACAGGGCTGCCTTCAGATGTCTTCTAAACATCAAATAGTTGTTTATCTCCTTGACATTTGATGGGAGGGCGTTCCACAGGGCAGGTGCCCCCACCAAGAAGGCCCAGTCCAACCCCCTGCATTGCAGGAATCAAAGCCAAATACTTTAATTCTTGGGCAAAGGAAGCGATCAGTAGTTGTTCTGGTTCTGGTTTATTTTTTGTTGTTGATTATGCACGATTTTATGCTAATTGCAATTTTATGTTTTTATATGTTGAGCAGCTCTGTTGTTTGTGCCCTGCCCTGAGATCAGTTGATGCTGCTGGGTGGGCTGGAAATCTTCACAAATACATTAAAATATAAGTTATAAGTGTACAGCTTATAACTTATAAGTTCAAGACAAGCCAAGTGTTCAAGAGAAGTGAGCTCTGTTGCCAAGTCCTCCGCTTTGACTGATAGCGAGCTCCAACACCCATGAGCCCTTGGGCATTTTTGCCTTAAAATAAAACATTTCAGATTTCCTGAGAAGCCATAATGAAGGTTGCATGGACTGGAAGAAAGGCAGGGCTGGATAACGTGGGAGGAGATCAGCTTCTGAAAAAGAGAATCTCCTACACAAATAAGGAAAGTCTTCAAGCCTGCGAATTGTTGCACTTTTGCTTGGGAACTAGAAGAACTCCACTTGGCTTGGGAACAGTTTCCTCTTAACCTTTCCAAAATTACATTTGATTCCCTTATTGCTTGTGCCCTCCCCCCAATTGTCAAATCATTACCTGTGTCCAGAGAATTGATCAGTAAATTGATCAGGTTCCATCAAACGGCACTCTTAGATATTCCAATTCCTTGCAATTTTGCAAGTTGTGCATTGTAACATTGGGCATTGCCATTGACTTCAGCAATGTCTGCACTGGTCTCTCTTCCATCGCTACCTGGAGATCCCAGAAACTGAACCTGGAAACCTTCTGCATGCAAAGCAGATGTTTTACCACCGAGCTGTGACTCTTCGCTTGGATGTTAGAGACACATTCACTGCTCTGGCATCACTTCTCTGAAGTCACACTTCTCTGAAGTCTCTCAGCCCCACTCACCTCACAGAGTGTTTGTTGTGGGGGAGGAAGGGAAAGGAGAATGTTAGCCGCTTTGAGACTCCTTAGGGTAGTGATAAAGCGGGATATCAAATCCAAAACTCCTCCACTGTTTGCTTCTGGGTGTTTTCCAGAGGTGATATGATAGCCATGTTCAAATATATAAAAGGATGTCACATAGAGGAGGGAGAAAGGTTGTTTTCTGCTGCTGCAGAGAAGCGGACACGGAGCAATGGATCCCAACTACAAGAAAGAAGATTCCACCTAAACATTAGGAAGAACTTCCTGACAGTAAGAGCTGTTCGACAGTGGAATTTGCTGCCAAGGAGTGTGGTGGAGTCTCCTACTTTGGAGGTCTTTAAGCAGAGGCTTGACAACCATATGTCAGGAGTGCTCTGATGGTGTTTCCTGCTTGGCAGGGGGTTGGACTCGATGGCCCTTGGGGTCTCTTCCAACTCTAGGATTCTATGATTCTATGATTCAGAGATAGTCTGAGCCAGGGGTAGGGAACCTAAGGCCCGGGGGCAGGATGTGGCCCAATTGCCTTCTCAATCCGGCCTATGGACGGTCCAGGAATCAGCGTGTTTTTACATGAGTAGAATGTGTGCTTTTATTTAAAATGCATCTCTGGGTTATTTGTGGGGCATAGGAATTCATTCTTTTTTTTTTCTTTTCCAAAATATAGTCCGGCCCACCACAAGGTCTGAAGGATGGTGGGCTGGCCCACAGCTGAAAAAGGTTGCTGATCCCCACTTGCTGCCTCTTAAAAGTTCTAAATAGCTGCTCCCAACACAGCAAAGGGGCCCCTCTGACTTGGTCCCACCTCCAGTATCAAGAGCACCCCTTGAGTATGTCGAGTTCTGTCATGGAGGACATCAGATCCTAAAACTTCCTAATATTTCCGGTTTGAAAGTTTTTCCAGATGTTAAAATTCCAAACTTACTTTAGCAGCATCTCTTTTAAAATATGTCTCTTTAGATGATGTAGCACATATTTTTTAATAGTCAAGCATGGATATAAATAGTAAATATCCTTACAAAAATAGTAAAACATCTCTCTCACACACACATACATCTGGAGAGAGCATTTGGAGCAAAATTTGAGTGAAGAAGCTCTGGGACCTTCATGCTCATCAACCAATTTTGGCCCAGGAATGTGTAAGTAAAGTTGTCCCTTTGAACACCCACAAAGATTTGCTGGAAGATCCAGGGTGCATAAAAGGAATTACTGCTTGTATTATTATTACTGTTCTTTATTAAATTAGTTTGCCACTCTTCATCTATAGAACTCAGGGCAGTTTGCAACATAGGTAGCCCTTCACTAAACTGTGGAACTCCCTGCCACTGGAGACAGTGATGGCCACCAACCTGGGATGGCTTTAAAAGAGGATTATTGGACAAATACCTGGAGAAAGAAAAGCCTATTGAGGGCTACTCGGCGCAATGGCCATGATCTGCTTCCAAAGTTGGAGGCAGCAATGCTTCTGAACATCAGTTGCTGGAAACCTCAGGAGGGGAGAGGGCTCTGGGAAGCCACTGGCCTGACCCTGCAGGCTCCTCTGACGTACTTAGAGCCCCCACCCCACTGAGATGAGGGAGGTCTGGGTGTGTATGAATGAGGTGCGTAGGAAGATGCCTTCTACTGCAATGCGCTCTATGTGGGGCTACCTTTGAAGGTGACCCAGAAACTACAACTAATCCAGAATGCGGCAGCTAGACTGGTGACCGGGAGCAGCCGCCGGGACCACATAACACCGGTGGTCCTGAGAGATCTGCATTGGCTTCCAGTACGTTTCCAAGCACAATTCAAAGTGTTGGTGCTGACCTTTAAAGCCCTAAACGGCCTTGGTCCAGTATATCTGAAGGAGCGTCTCCACCCCGGACACCGGGGTCCAGCTCCGAGGGCCTTCTGGTGGTTTCAGAGGGCCTTCTCGGTAGTGGCACCCGCCTTGTGGAACACCCTCCCATCAGATGTCAAGGAAATAAACAACTACCTGACTTTTTGAATTTGAATTTGAATTTTATTATTACGGTCACAGATCAGTTCCGGCTCTCTTACAATATCAGGAAAATCATAAAACACAACAGGAGTACATTGAATTGCAATTGGGCATAACAGAGACAATTCAGATGTAGTGGCAGTTAGCAATATATATTCAATCTTGATCACTAAAATATAACCTAAAATTGTCATTTAAAGCCTTGATCATTTTGGTAGTACAGCTTGTTCCCTAAGTTTTATGGCAGAAGACATCTGAAGGCAGCCCTGTTTCGGGAAGTTTTTAATGTTTGATCTTTTACCGTGTTTTTAATATTCTCTTGGGAGTGAGCCGCCCAGAGTGGCTGGGGAAACTCAGCCAGATGGGCAGGGTATAAATTATTATTATAACCATTATTATAATCAAACCATTGGTGAATCTAGCTCAATACTGTCTTCACGGACTGGCAGCTGCTCTCCAAAATTTCAGACAGCCCTACCTGCAGATGCCATTGGGTTTCAAACCTGGGACTTCTTGCAGGCAATGCAGACCCTTTGCCCCTGAGTTACTTCTGTGCTGGGGGGGGGGAGCTTTCAAACTCCAACCCCTTGCAGACAAGGGACGGGCCAATTTCCCCGATACCTTCCGGGGCACAGACTGGCGACAGGTTGCCCAGGAGGCACCTGCGGCTTAGCCATCGTCTCTATTTGACAAGCCCATTAAGTTAAATTAAGCCCCACATGCCGCCTGCCTGCCTGTTAGCAGAACTGTCTGCTCTCCCTCCCTCTCCTCCCATTTAATTTTCTGTGATGTGCACTTGGGTTTACGGCTGACATTTAAAGCCGCGTGAAGGGGATGGTTGGTAGGCAGGCATGCGAGTTTGGGGAGGATCTTTGCACTTCGAAGATCCCGACTGTTGGTGAAGGTTGCGAGATAGATGGGAGATGCCCACCCCCTTTATCCTCCGCCACCAGGATGAAAATCTGAAGCCCAGAGGCTAAATATCCTCTTCCTCCCAGGAAAACTAACTAGACAATTGTTACTGCTGCCAGCAGCCCTTGGAAGATGACTTTCCCTGCTACTTTAAGAATTAGCTGGGGGGAGAGGGGTTGGTCTGACGGGTGGTCTCTGCCCCACTGGGCCCACAGACAAAGATGTGATGAGTTAGGGCAGGGGTCAGCAAACTTTTTCAGAAAGGGGCCGGTCCACTGTCCCTCAGACCTTGTGGGGGGGCAGACTATATTTTCGAGAGAGAGAAATGAATGAATTCCTATGCCCCACAAATAACCCAGAGATGCATTTTAAATAAAAGCACACATTCTACTCCTGCAAAAACACCAGGCAGGACCCACAAATAACCCAGAGATGCGGGATCACATTCACCCGGTGCTATACCAGCTACACTGGCTCCCGGTGGAGTACAGGGTCAGGCTTAAGGTGCTGGTTTTGACCACTAAAGCCCTATGCGGCCAAGGAACCTTGTACCTACAGGACCGCCTCTCCTGGTATGCCCCGCGGAGGACCTTAAGGTCCACAAATGACAACATTTGGAGGTCCCAGGTCGCAAGGTGGTTAGATTGGTCTCAACTAGGGCCAGGGCCTTTTCAGCACTGGCCCCGACGTGGTGGAACACTCTGTCACAAGAGACTAGGGCCCTGCGGAACTTGACATCTTTCCGCAGGGCCTGCAAGACAGAGCTGTTCCACCAGGCCTTTGGTTTGGACTCGGTCTGACCCTTATGTTTCCCTCCCCTTATGGTCTTGATTTATCGGCTACTTTTAAAATGAGGCTGCATTTTAAATTGTATTTTAACCTGTATTTTAAATTGCCCCCCATCATGTTTTTACTGTGATTTTATTGGTGTTAGCCGCCCTGAGCCTGGCTCTGGCTGGGGAGGGGAGGGTATAAATAAAATTATTAATATTAATAACAAAAGGACACATTCTACTCATGTAAAAACACGCTGTTTCCCAGACCGTCCACGGGCCGGATTTAGAAGGTGATTGGGCCAGATCCGGCCCCCGGGCATTAGGTTGCCTACCCGGGGTTTCTAGCAACTACAATTCAGAAGCATTGCTCTCCCCATCTGTTGGAGGCAGAGTACAGCCATTCTGGCTGGTAGCCATACAGAGCTCCTCTTCTCCATGAATTTGCCACCCAGGATAGGAGTGAGCTTCATAGTTTGACTCTCTTCCAACATTTCAGCTTCATTGCGTGTCCACAAGTTCTGGTGTCATGAGAGAGGGAGAAATTGTGGTGGGCAAGGGAGGCCAAAGTTCTGGCTTGGTACAGGTAAAGGGACCCCTGACCATTAGGTCCAGTCGTGACCGACTCTGGGGTTGCGGCGCTCATCTCGCTTTCTTGGCCGAGAGAACCGGCGTACAGCTTCCGGATCATGTGGCCAGCATGACTAAGCCGCTTCTGGAGAACCAGAGCAGCGCACAGAAACACCATTTACCTTCCTGCCAGACTGGTACCTATTTATCTACTTGCACTTTGACGTGCTTTCGAACTGCTAGGTTGGCAGGAGCAGGGACTGAGCAACAGGAGCTCACCCCGTCGAGGGGATTCGAACCACCGACCTTCTGATCAGCAAGTCCTAGCCTCTGTGGTTTAACCCACAGCGCCACCCGTGTCCCATTCTGGTTCGGTACATGGCAGCTTTGTAGGCTCATCAGTTTAGGACTGTGGGGAACTCCACGCAAGGCATGTTGAATGTCAGGTCTGCTTCCGGAAGTGCCTGGAATGGATCACTTTTAGAGTGCCAAGTTTTTGAGAAGCAAATTGGAGTAAAGCTTTAAACTGAAATACAGTGGAACCTTGGTTCTCAAACTCCTTGGTACTCAACTTGGAACCCAAACCCTGCAAACCCGGAAGGAAGTGTTCTGGTTTGCAAAAAATTTTCGGAAGCCGAACATGCTCTGTTTTGAGTGTTACGCTTCCGTTTTGGGGGCCACACTTCCGTTTTGAGTGTTACGCTGAGGTCTGTCTGTTTTTGCTATTTATTTTGCATTTTTATTTTCCTGGCTCTTTTTGTTTTGTTTCTGTGGCTGTGTGGAACCCAGTTCAGCTACTGATGGATTGATTGTGTGACTACGGTGCATTGTTTATTGCTTTCATTTTATAGATCAATGGTATGGTTAGATAGTAAAATCCATGTTCAATTCCTGTTTTGGGGATTGTTTTTAGAAGTCTGGAACGGATTAATCCGTTTTGCATTACTTCCTATGGGAAAGCGTGCCTTGGTTTTGGAACGCTTTGGTTTTGAAACGGACTTCTAGAACAGATTAAGTTTGAGGACCAAGGGACCGCTGTATTTGTGACCAAAGGATACCAGGAGAACTCTGACTGAACTTGTGCGGGAATTTCTCTGTGGTCCTTTTGAATTCCTGGGTGGGTCTCTCTGCTTTTTCAGGCTTGTGGTGCTCGAATCGCAGGAGGTTGGACTAGATGGCCTCTGGGAATCCCCTTCCAACTTCTGGGATGGCGCCTGCTCTTCCTTTCCTGCTGAGAACCAGCTTCTGGCTCCTGGCCCCTCTGCTCTCCCCCCTTCCTCAAACTGAGCTCTCTACCATTGACCGCTCCTGCCCTTTTCCCCCAGCCGCCCCTTTCAAGAGGGTGCCAAGAGCCCTCTGTGTGTCACGACGCGGGTCATGCTGAATCTAATTTTCTGCCTGCCTCCAGGTCAATCGGCCTGGCGGGCTGTCACGCTGCTCCAATTACTGCCGGAGGTGTCTTTCAGGCTGCACAATGGCTCCCATTTGAACTTCCAGGGCTTAAAAGTTCTGAAGTGGCTCGGCTGTTTGGGATTCTCACTCTGCCTGGAAAGGGTACCTCCAGTCTCTTCCCTGCCTAGCCACTGGGACTCCCCAGGAGAGCCCCGCTGCTGGATCAGGCCTCAAGACCCAGCACCCTGCCAGACCATGATGAGAAACGTATAACTATGTTCACATCATTGATGGCATTTTGTCCTTTTATGCTGCAAGTCTGGAGAACGCAATTATTGGGCAGCTTTTGATAACATAGCAGATAAATGACTCGGGGGGGGGGAGAGAATGCTTGTCAATGCACAGGACCTTATTGACCCAAACCAGGCACCCCCAAACTCTGCTCTCCAAATGTTTTGGGACTACAACTCCCATCATCCCTGACCAATGGTCCTGTTAGCTAGGGGTGATGGGAGTTGTAGTCCCAAAACATCTTGAGGGCTGAGTTTGGGGGTGCCTGACCCAAGCCATGAATAGAAGGGGAGAGGGCTGTTCTTGTGCTCAAATCCTGCTTGTGCCGCCCCCCCAGGCATCTGGGTGGCCACTGTGAGAAGAGGGTTCTGCACTAGATCTGTCTGCTCCCCATTTTAAAGGAAGGCTTGTTGCAACCCACAAACGTCTCCTATAGGAATATTACAGTATTTTTTTTGCACCATAAGACACACTTTTTTCCTCCTGAAAAGTAAGGGGAAATGTCTGTGCGTCTTATGGAGCAAATGTGTGGTCCCTGCAGCCGAATTGCCCAGGGGAGAAAAGCAGATCGTGTGTTTTTTTTAGAAAGAGGGAAGGGGGTGTTGAAACAAAGCCGCTGAGCAGCTGATTGGCAAGCGATCGGGAGGGAGATAAGGGAGGCTAGTGATAAAGGAGGTTGCTTGGGAGAGGGGAGGTAAAGGCACATGGATCCTCAGGATTTTTGCATTGGGTCACCCGAAATTGACCATCAGATCACATAGCATGTCCATGGCTACAGCCTGCACCAAAAAAATCACGCACCCACTGTTTCGTGGGGCCGCAATGGTGCAAAAACGTGGTTACAAAGCACGGATCCACATGGATCCTCAGGATTTTTGCATTGGGCTACCCCAAACTCACTGTCAAATAACATGTCTGTGGCCACAGCATGAACCACAAAAATCATACGCCCACTGTTTGGTCAGAATATTTTTTTTCTTGTTTTCCTCCTCTTAAAACTAGGTGTGTCTCATGGAGCGAAAAATACTTTAGCTCCCATTTTGGTAGGAACCCCAAGATGCTCTTAAGCAGCTTTGGCACAAACAGCGCTTTGCACAACCCACTGAGGAAGAAAATGACACAATAAAATTCCAAACAGTCAATTGCGCATTGATTCAAAATCCAATTAAAACGATTTAGTTTAATTAATTCAAGAACGTGAGTGAACTTCATCCAGTGACACTGGCTTTTCATAGTCTGATAGTCATTTGAACCCCCCCCCTACACTGCTGCCCCACTGCCCCCTTGCCTCTGAGCATACCCATGGGTCCCCCACAGGGGGCGCCACCACCCACAGTTGCACAAACTATACATCTCTCTTTGTGGCAGTTGCACACACACACCCCCGAATACTGCCAAGCGCAGCTCCATTTTGGTGTTCCGCGCAGGTTGGCTGAGCGAAACACGGAGGCTCTTCTTGTTCTGTTTACCAAGAACAGAAACCTTGGATCGTGGCAGCCCCAAGTCGTCCTTGGAGGGCTTCCCTTGTTAGCTCAGAGCCTCTGGATTTCTGCTGCCTGTTGGGCAGCCCAGATTCCTTCAAGTGCAGTTGGAAAGAACAGCGTCTTCTGTGCTTTTGGCAAAAAAACTTTGGACACCTGCAGAGAAGTCTTGCAGCTGTGCATTTGAAGATCCCCAGGACTGAGAGGAGGAAGGGGGGGTGTCTCCCTGTTTTGAACAGAAGTCGAGCTGTGAAAACTCCAGGTGAACGTTGGAGAGGTGATCAAGAGCTGTCGTGGATCCCCCGTTAGGCCTGCTCCTGCAAAGAGAGGCGATTGATCCGTTCAAAATCACAGGGATTTTCTAATCTGGCAGTAATGGAAAGGAATTGCTGGGTTTTCCCCCTGCCTGCTCCTCCAGAGGTCAGATGTGTTGCCCTTGATCCACAAAAAAGTCACATTGGAAAATACGACTTTTGTGCCCTCTGGCCCCCCAAATGGCAACTAGCCATTTCGTTCTGGTGACTTTAAGGTTTAAGGAGCCATTGGCACCTGGCTTATATATCTGAGGTTATAGCGCTGGTTCTGAATCCCACACAGGAGAGGAGAGGTCTCTTTTGCTCAGATCCCGCCTGTTTTCCACGGGCAGCTGCTGGACAAGACGGGAGGGGCATTGGCCTGATCCAGAAGACTCTCCCTGTGTTTTTAAATTCTCTGAAAACATCTGTGAAAACATTCTGTGGTCGTAACAGATTTCCTAAAGCAGGGAGACTAGCCTACATTTGCTTACGGTTGGCTACCTTCACAGAAAAAGGCGTGTGCTATCTTTTCACATACTGGCTAAATATAAGAAAGTTTGACTCTTGCAGCTTGACCCAGTTGGGTCTTGCTGGCCTGCGTGACTCAGCCCTTTCGACTTGTCCAGGTTTTAGAAATTTCTCTTTGGTCCTCCTGCTTGTTTGCTGTTTCCCCCTCTTGAGGCTCAGGGGGCCAGAAACCTTGCCTCCTAAATCATCTGGATGCTGAATTCTCAGCCAGTTTCCATGTTTCTGCAATGAAATTTGCAAATGCGTGGAATATCTTCCTGTCCGGGGAGAGAGAATTCAGTGCTGTTTCGATTCCTCTTTTTGGACCAGTATCAGCACAATTCCATTACACAAGTCTCTAGACTAGAGCTCTGTGGGCAGTATCCTTAACTGGATAGGATCGGGAGGCAGAGGAAATGAAAAGCTGCCATGCCTCCATTCAAAGAAATGAAACTCGAGAGCATCGCTTTCAGATGAGAAGAAGCCAGTAAGGCCTCACGTCTAAGTGAGTCTTCTTCCCCATTGCTTGCTACGCTCTCAGAGGCAAGGTTTTTGGTATTGGGGAAGAGGAGAGTGAGAGCGCTGGTTTTCGGGGTGGGTAGACCCCATGTTGCGCTTTAACTTTTCACACTTTAAAGTTTCATGTCTAAGCACTCTTTCTCTTGCCCAGGAGATTCCCCTGCAAAAACTGCTCTTTAAAGCTCAATCGCAGCAAATGGCAATCCACAGAAAATCTGTTGTGCTCCAGCTTTGAAGAGTAGGGATTTGCGGGGAAAGCTCTGGGGCAATAATAGTAATAATAAAAGTAATAGTAGTAGTAGTAGTAGTAGTAGTAGTAGTAGTAGTAGTAGCTCTGGGGCAATAATAGTAATAATAAAAGTAGTAGTAGTAGTAGTAGTAGTAGTAGTAGTAATAATAATAATAATAATAATAATAATAATAATAATAATAATTGCAAACAGAACTCAAAAGCTGTGTGTGGATAAGCCTTACGACTTTTGACCTGGGAGTTTGTATTTTAGTGTTGCTAGTAAAATAAAATTGTTGTGATTAGTGGACAGTCACAATCAAGGGCAATAATAGTAATAATAAAAGTAGTAGTAGTAGTAGTAGTAATAATAATAATTGCAAACAGAACTCAAAAGCTGTGTGTGGATAAGCCTTACGACTTTTGACCTGGCCCTGCAGAGGAGCTTTTTGGGTGCAAATGAAGCTACACCCTGTTCCCTTTTGTAGAGGCCTTCAGATTATTCCTCTTTCTTCTTCGCTGTGATTCCTGCATTGCAGGGGGTTGGACTAGATGACCCCTTGGGTCCCTTCCAACTCTACAGTTCTAGGATTTTCCCCTTGAATGGACCCTCTCCAAGCTCTGCCTTCCTTCAGGTCCTGATATCAGCACGTGGGGGCTGCTTGACCTGATTTTTCCCCTCTGCATTTGAACCTCAACACATTTTGATGTCTCCACAATGTGCAAGTTCGGACTGCGACCATCATCGCTTTTAATGCGAGTGGTTGACAGATCCATTGACACTCCTTTTGTTCAGGATGTTGAAAGTGAGATATTTTAATTTTCCTTTTATCACTTGGAAGAGCATCACTTTGTACACAAATATAGACTTCTTGTGTGCATTGCCTTTTAAACAAGAGTTTCTGATGAAGCAGAAATTATCTATCTGGGTCTTAGCCTTTTGTGGAATACCAATACTTTGAGGTTGCTTTAAATCGAGCAGAAGCATATTCTGCTTTTAAAATACAATTTGTATCAGCTGGGTGACTTTTCCTGGCTGTCGTTTTTGGGGTGGGGTGGGGGTGGAATTCAGGATTAAAATGCAGCACACTTTCAAGTGTGATTTGTGAAGTTTTCTGTGCTTTCTCCACGATGTGGTGCTTATTTCAGCTCTTATAGATGTTAACAAAGAATCAACTGGTGGCAGGAAGACAGTGGAATTGTCTATAAAGACAATGGGCATCAAAATGGCAGGATTTAAGAAGCTGGAAAAGTTGGACCTATGGATGAGGGCGCTGCATCCTGAGGAGCCCGAAAGAACGTGACTTGTCCAGGGCAAAAATGCTTTTTTTCGGGATCTGAAACCCAAGAAGGGAACATGCAAGAAAGTATCAAAGTTGCTTCCATGGGGGATGAAGCTAAAATTTGGATGGCTGGAATTACTTTGACAGGTGGGACATATCCATATATACAGTCGTACCTTGGCTGTTGAATGCCCTGGTATTCGGATGTTTTGGCTCCTGAATGCCTCAAACCCGGAAGTGAGTGTTGCATTTTGCGAACTATTTTTGGAAGCTGAACATCCGACGGGGCTTCCAATTGGCTGCAGAAGCTTCCTGCAGCCAATCAGAAGCCGCAATTTGGTTTCCGAACGTTTTGAAAGTCGAATGGACTTCTGGAACGGATTCTGTTTGACTTCCAAGGTACCACTGTATATGTATTTATATTGCGTCTTTCTCCCAGGCTGAGACTCGAGGTTGCTTACACAACTTAAAGGAACACAGATAAAGTAGCAAACTAAAAGCACGTGAAAGATTACTGTTAAAACAAAAACTTGAATGGAATCAAAACAATGCATAGTACAGTGGTACCTCGGGTTACAGACGCTTCTGGTTACAGACTCTGCTAACCCAGAAATAGTACCTCGGGTTAAGAACTTTGCTTCTGTTTCTGCAAATATAATATGAATGTTCCCAATCTTTTTCAAAGTCTCTGTTGTCTTTTTCTCTTAGTCTTTCTGTCATTTTTGCCAGTTCTGCATAGTTTATCAACTTCTCTTGCCGTTGTTCTTTAGTTCTTCCAATTGTGAGAGATAGCAAAGTGGGTGAAAATAGAAAAAACCCAGAAACGCAAGTTGGGGGAAGTCTTGGAGGGGAGGGAAGAATATATAGTAAACGTCAAGAATTTGAGATATATGTAATGAATGAAAATGAAAAATGAATTATTATTATTATTATTATTATTATTATTATTATTATTATTAAAAAAGAACTTTGCTTCAGGATGAGAACAGAAGTTGTGTGGCAGCGGGAGGCCCCATTAGCTAAAGTGGTGCTTCAGGTTAAGAACAGTTTCCGGGACGAATTAAGTTCTTATCCTGAGGTACCACTGTACATGGTTAATCTATGGAACTCCCTGCTGCAGGAGGCAGTGATGACCACCAACCTGAATGGCTTTGAAAGAGGAACTGGACAAATTCATGGAGGAGAAAAGGGCTATTGGTGTCTCCTAGCCAAGGGTGGCTCTGCCCTGCCCCCACTTCTGAATCCCAGTTGGTAGAAACCACAGGGAGGGAGAGGTCTCTGGGGTCCAGATCCTGCTTCCTGGTTTCCCACGGGGCATGTGGTTGACCCCTGAGAGAGCAAGATGCTAGACTATATGGGCTACTTGCCTGATCCAGCAGAGCTCCTTTTAATGCTTTTGTGTCCTTAACGTGCTTAAAACCTTCCCTCCTGCTCTTGACAGCTTCCCAATTTTTAGGGTCTGCGAAGCAATCTGCACGGTGGGATTTCGTTTCCAGCCCTAATTGGCGCCTGCAGTCAGCTTCCTGGTTCATCAGCTGCGTTTGGGTGCGTGGGTCGCCTCTGGGCAGGTGGTTCAAGTGCTAGGCAAAAGGCGCTTGGCTCTCTGGCTGCCCCCATTTAAGCAGACGCTGTCAAAAAAGCAAAAGAGCAACGGGAGGGGGTGTGAGAAGGAGGAGGCGAGCTGTAATTATTCCACATTTATTATTGATACTCTGAAATTGCTAGAAGGAGCCTCTAATGTGAGCAACTGATACGACTTTCAGAAGACAATTTAGCTCTCATGTCTGTGTTTATTAGCTCCCTCGGCTGCTGCAGTCACTGAACCTAAATCCTCATTTGCTACTGTCTTGTTGGGAATTTGACTCTCGCCACTTTCTCTCTTTCCTCCTCTCCCCCCCTCTTTCTACATGTCTGGAAAGGCCTCTCTCTGTCTCCTAGCGCAGCCCGACTGAATGTCCCTAGCTGCTGCCCAGGAGCGCTCAGGGATTTACAAGGGCTGGCAATGTATTAAACGGCGCTGTTCCGACTCTCGGCCAACTTCTGAGTTTGGCAGTGATGAATGGGGAGGAGTTGGAAAGGCAGGTATTTAGAGCCACCGGAAAATTTAAGGGGCTGCCACCAACCTTTTGCGGTTATAAGAGGGTATCCAAGGACACAAGCTTATAGCCAGAGGGAGGCAGGCAAATCAAAACTGTCACCAGAATTTCTCTCCAAGGATCGCTGCGGACAGCAGGGGTGTGAAAGAGGCAAAACTGGGGATTTCCCCAAATCTGCGGGTTTCTTAGCTGAATGAAATCTATACCACATAAGAATGGTGCAGATCGCTTCCTCCTCTACGCTCTCCACCAGAAGGGTGATAAAAGGCATCTCTCAACATTGGGATTGGGAAGTTCACATGCAGCCTCATAGAATTATAGTTGGAAGGGAACCCAGGGGTCATCTAGTCCAACCCCCTTCAAGGCTGGAATGGCAGCCAAATAATCCCTGGCAGATCCAGCCTCCATTTGAAAACCTCTAGGGAAGGAGAATCCACCATCTCCCGAGGGGGACCGTTCCACTGTTGAACTGTACATTTCCGAGCACAATTCAAAGTGTTGGTGCTGACCTTTAAAGCCCTAAACGGCCTCGGTCCAGTATATGTGAAGGAGTGTCTCCACCCCCATCGTTCTGCCCGGACACTGAGGTCCAGCGCCGAGGGCCTTCTGGCGGTTCCCTCACTGCAAGAAGCCAAGTTACAGGGAACCAGGCAGAGGGCCTTCTCGGTAGTGGCACCCGCCCTGTGGAACGCCCTCCCATCAGAAGTCAAAGAGAACAACAACTACCAGACTTTTAGAAGACATCTAAAGGTAGCCCTGTTTAGGGAAGCTTTCAATGTTTAACAGACTAAGGTAAACGTAAAGGGACCCCTGACCATTAGGTCCAGTTGCAGACGACTCTGGAGTTGCAGCGCTCATCTCTCTTTATTGGCCGAGGGAGCCGGCGTACAGCTTCCGGGTCATGTGGCCGGCATGACTAAGCCGCTTCTGGCGAACCAGAGCAGCACACGGAAACACCGTTTACCTTCCCGCTGGAGCGGTACCTGTTTATCTACTTTCATTTCGTGCTTCCAAACTGCTAGGTTTGGAGCAGGGACCGAGCAACGGGAGCTCACCCCATCGCAGGGATTCGAACCGTCGACCTTCTGATCGGCAAGTCCTGGGCTCTGTGGTTTAACGCACAGCGCCACCCGTGTCCCTGTTTAACAGACTACTGTATTTTAATACTTTGTTGGAAGCCACCCAAAGTATAAATTATTATTATTATAACTGTTCTTGCCATCAGAAAGTTCTTCCTGGTGTTGAGTCAGACTCTCCTTTCTTTTAACTTGAAGCCATTTGTTTGGGTCCTGCCTTCTGGAACAGGAGAAGACAAGCTGGTTTCATCTTGCATGTGACAGCCTTTCAGATATTTGAAGATGGCTTCCATATCTCTTCCCAGTCTCCCCTTTTGCAGGCTAAACAGCTCCTTCGGCCGATTCTATTAAGAGATTCCAACTCTGCAATTCTATTATTCCACGTGCAGTAGAAGCAATTATATGCAGTAATATTAATGAAACCCAGATCTAAATCGTGTAACAAGTGTGTTGGGGGGAGGTCAATGGATGCATCCAGCCCTCAAGGCCCCCACTGGAAGTTTTTCTGCCGCGATGTTCCTGCTGAGAGCATTGGCTGAGCCACTGCAGAGCGCTTGGCCTCCCCATCTCGGCTACCCACAATGCTCTTCTCTCTGAAATATGGCACAGCCGCTTAAGTGAAATTAAGGAAGCTGTGAATCTCGGAGATGAACGACGCAGACGGCTCAGACCTTGAGCAGACGCCATTCCTTTTCAGAGAAACTAGCTGCCTTCCTGCTTCTACTGCTGTTGTTGCGTTGACTGTGATTTAGCATCTGTGTGGTGGGTGCTGTACAGGGCACCGAAATGGCACCATTGTTGCGTTCAGCAGGGCTTGTACACCCTGTCTGCCAGCCACTCTGGGGAAAAGGGCAGGAGCCTAGTTTGGCGTGCTTTATGTGGAGGCAGGGGCAGAAAGTCTGGCGCCAAATATCAGCAGGCAGGAGAGGCCATGAAGAGCCGGATGAGACAATGGGGTCTTTCCAGCAGCATTCATAGAATCATAAAGTTGGAAGGTACCCAAGGGTCATCTAGTCCAACCCCTCGCAATGCAAGAAATCTCAGCTAAAGTATCCGTGATAGATGGTCCTCCAAACTCTGATTAAAAACCTCCAAGGAAGGAGAGCCCGCAGCTTCCCAAGGAAGACCATCCCACTGACGGAACAGCTCTTGCTGGCAGAAAGTTCTTCCTGATGTTGAGTTAGGAATCTCCTTTCTTGAAGCCATTAGTTTGATTCTTGCCCTCCATTCGCTTGTTTGCTCAGCTGCTTGGCAAGTTCAAGTGGAGCAGGTGAATTGTCCTCCTCTCCTCTCTTTCCTTCTTTTCTGCAGCCCTGGAAAAACATCGCCCGCTGGATTTCTCCCTGTTAGGGTGTCGGGAGTCCAGGTTCCCTGCTTGATAACACAGTAAGCGTAGGTAATTGAAAAGGAGGATTCACTGCAAAAACAAACAGATAGCTCTGAACAGCTTTGACAAAGCCTCCGGCATCATTAGTCAAGATGACCCTTCTGAAGACTCCTTCTGGCCGCGACAGAAGATACTGAACTTTCGACTCTTATGTCTCTTGTTTTGCTTCCTGTCTTGAAGCCCTCCCATTCACCGACTCTTCGGACTTAGTGGATCAGCTCCAACCTCTTCCTGTGCTGAGAGGCGGAGTCTATTCATGCCTCTTTGTGCTTCCTGCGAGCTTTGGCTGTGTTCCTGCCTGCTCTCAGCTACTGCCTTATCAGCTGGTTCGTCAAAGAGCCGAAGTGTGCAGCTGCCTGCTCTCCAATATCTGAGCCTCTCTGTTCCTGGCTGCTTTCTGCAGTTGGCTGCAATTCTTTGCTTGGAGCTGGCTCATTCCTGACATGGGGTATCCCAGTTCATGGTGCAAAAGGCACTTCGAAAGCTCTGGCAAAACAGGAGTCGGTCTGGCCAGTGCTTAGATGGCTGTCAATCTGTGGGCCTCCTTTGCACTGCCCCTTGGGGGGAAGAAAGTTGGGGTCCTCACCTGATGTGTAGTTGACCTGTGGAAGTTGCTACCACAATATATAGCCATGCTGGCAAACTGGTTGGCTTTAAAAGGATCAAACAACTTCACGAAGGGCAAGGCTGTCAATGGTTGCCATTCGTGATGGATGCACTTTTGCAGGATTGCCCTTGCCCAGATTATTGAGGTGCCAGCTGTTTTCCAGGAAGGGCTGACTGTTTCTTGTCTTGCTTTGCCTTTTTGTAGGAACATTAGAAATGGGGTCAGCCCCCAAACCTATCTAATCCAGCATTTTGTTCCCCCAGCGGCCATCCAGATATCTAGGAGAAGCCAGCATGCAGAACCTCAGCCCTCTCCTGCCTTGGGATTCTGAGCAAATGGTCTTCTGAATCACACTGCAACTCACCCTGGCAATTTCTGTGACTGGTAGCCATCAATAGACAAAATGCCCTTTTGAAAAGGATGTGAAAGGGATCTAGGGGTCTTGAATAAACCACAAGCTTCACCTAAGTCAACAGTGTGATGCAGCGGCAAAATATGAATGCTATTCTAGGCTGCATCAACAGATGTCTAGTGTCCATATCAAGGGAAGTAATCGTCCCACTCTATTCTGCCTAGGCCAGACCACACCTGGAGTCCTGTTGTCAGCTCTGGGCACCACAATTTAGGAAGGATGTTGACAAGCTGGGAGGTGTGCAGAGGAGGGCAACAAAGATGATCAAGGGTCTGGAAACCAAGCTTCATGAGGAATGGTTGAAGGATCTGGGTATGTTTAGCCTGGAAAAGAGGAGACTGAGAGGAGATACGATAGCGTTTTCTAAATGGCTATCATGCTGAAGGGACAGCAAGCTTTTCGCCTGCTCTGGAGCAAAGGACTTGGACTAATGGCTTCAGTTTGCAAGAAAGGAGATTCTGACTAAACTTTGGGGAAAGCTTTCTGCCAATTAAGAGTTGTTTGACAGTAAAACGGACTCCCTTGGGAGGTGCTGGACTCTCCTTCCTTGGAGGTTTCTAAGCAGAAGATGGATGGCTGCCTGTCATATATGATCTAGTTGTGATTCCTGCATTGCAGGGGGTTGTGTTCATGCCCCCCAGGGTCCCTTCCAAGTCTACACGCCTGTGGTTCTGTGAAGCCATCCAAGTTGGTTGTCGTTACTGCATCTTTCTTGCCGTAGACTGAAATATTATTATTTTTATTTGGTCTGTCCTGAATCTTCCAACAGTCTGCTTTCATAGAATCATAGAATCATAGAATCATAGAGTTGGAAGAGACCACAAGGGCCATCGAGTCCAACCCCCTGCCAAGCAGGAAACACCATCAGAGCACTCCTGACATATGGTTGTCAAGCCTCTGCTTAAAGACCTCCAAAGTAGGAGACTCCACCACACTCCTTGGCAGCAAATTCCACTGTCGAACAGCTCTTACTGTCAGGAAGTTCTTCCTAATGTTTAGGTGGAATCTTCTTTCTTGTAGTTTGGATCCATTGCTCCGTGTCCGCTTCTCCGGAGCAGCAGAAAACAACCTTTCTCCCTCCTCTATGTGACATCCTTTTATATATTTGAACATGGCTATCATATCACCCCTTAACCTCCTCTTCTCCAGGCTAAACATGCCCAGCTCCCTTAGCCGTTCCTCATAAGGCATCGTTTCCAGGCCTTTGACCATTTTGGTTGCCCTCCTCTGGACACGTTCCAGTTTGTCAGTGTCCTTCTTGAATTGTGGTGCCCAGAACTGGACACAGTACTCCAGGTGTGGTCTGACCAGAGCAGAATACAGTGGCACTATTACTTCCCTTGATCTAGATGCTATACTCCTATTGATGCAGCCCAGAATTGCATTGGCTTTTTTAGCTGCCGCGTCACACTGTTGGCTCATGTCAAGTTTGTGGTCAACCAAGACTCCTAGATCCTTTTCACATGTACTGCTCTCAAGCCAGGTGTCACCCATCTTGTATTTGTGCCTCTCATTTTTTTTGCCCAAGTGCAATACTTTACATTTCTCCCTGTTAAAATTCATCTTGTTTATTTTTGCCCAGTTCTCTAATCTGTCAAGGTCGTTTTGAAGTGTGATCCTGTCCTCTGGGGTGTTAGCCACCCCTCCCAGTTTGGTGTCATCTGCAAATTTGATCAGGATGCCCTTGAGTCCATCATCCAAGTCGTTGATAAAGATGTTGAATAAGACCGGGCCCAAGACAGAACCCTGTGGCACCCCACTAGTCACTCTTTTCCAGGATGAAGAGGAACCATTGATGAGCACCCTTTGGGTTCGGTCAGTCAGCCAGTTACAAATCCACTGAGTGGTAGCATAGTCAAGACCGCATTTTACCAGCTTCTTTACAAGAATATCATGGGGCACCTTGTCCAATGCCTGGCTGAAATCAAGGTAGGCTACATCCACTGCGTTCCCTTCATCTACAAGGCTTGTAATTCTGTCAAAAAACGAGATCAGGTTAGTCTGACATGACTTATTTTTCAGAAATCCATGCTGACTATTGGTGATCACAGCATTCCTTTCTAGGTGCTCACAGACTGTTTGCTTAATGATCTGCTCCAGAATCTTCCCTGGTATTGATGTCAGACTGACTGGGCGGTAATTATTTGGGTCCTCTCTTTTCCCCTTTTTGAAAATAGGGACAACATTTGCCCTCCTCCAGTCTGCCGGGACTTCGCCTGTTCTCCAGGAATTCTCAAAGATGACTGCCAGTGGTTCTGAGATCACATCTGCCAGTTCTTTTAATACTCTTGGATGCAGTTCATCTGGCCCTGGAGACTTGAATACATCTAAACTAGCCAAATATTCTTGTACTATCTCCTTAGTTATTCTGGGCTGTGTTTCCTTTGCTGAATCATTTGCTCCAAATTCTTCAGGTCGGGCATTGTTTTCTTTATTGGAGAAGACTGCTTTGTTGGATTGCCAAGTCCTCTCTGCTTACCTAATGGGATGGGCCCATGATTAATGATCAGCAATGGGACAGGCAAATCCTTCCTATGTGCATAGGTGAAAATCACACGCTTGATTTCCCCCTTTAAGTCAGGAAGTCAAACACACATTTTTTGCCTCTGCCTATTGAGCTGTGTAAGTGGCATTTGCACATTTCATTCATACCTTGTCCCATGGAGCTGGTGTGCTGGGCATGGGGTGTCTCTGCAAACCCCTTCCTCTCTCCCTGCAGTTGGTCTGGCTGGGGCAAAGGAAGTGCCCCCCCCATCATGTGGATGAAATGGCAAATCAACACACACACACAAACGGCACTTTTAAGAGCCAACAAATAACAACTGTGCATTTTTCAAACTTGTTTCGGAGATGCCTGGTCTTATATTTATCTCATGACGACAAAGATTGGATCCTAATCTGTGCTTTACCTTTAATCTGATTCTGCTTGGTGAAGTATTGCAGACATATTACATTGTTATGTCATTTTCTGTTTTGTATAAATTTTCTTACATGCGGTGTTCTTTTGAGCATTTCAATAGAAGGAGAAATTGTGCTCAATAATCCAATAATTTATGAATGACAAACCCGTCCTGCATGCAGAAGATTCTGCCTGTGTTAAGATAGGGGCCTGGGACTGTATCCAGCCAAGTTCTGTTCAGAGGAGCTGGCTGACAACTGCACACCCATTAATTCCAGTGGGTCTACTCTGAGAAGGACTAATGCTAGATGCAACCATTGGTATCTTTTCTTGGTAAGTGACGTGTCATGTAGGTTTCCTTCCACTAATCTGGGGTGTTTCGGACTATCGGAACAAAGACTTCACTCATGTTTGGGGATGGGGAGGTCTTCCTCTCCTCACTGCCACATTGTCCCATGATTATGAATAAGTGATTATTTTATATCTGGCATTTCTACCTCACCTTTTTGCCCATGGAGCTCAAGGTGGCATACACAGTTCTCCCCTTCCCTATCTAACCCACACAGCATCCCTACGAGGTAGGCAGTGACTGGCCTAACGCCTGAGCTTCATGACGAGTGGGGATTTGAACCCTGCTCTCCCAGGGGATGCGGGTGGCGCTGTGGGTTAAACCACAGAGCCTAGGGCTTGCCGATCAGAAGGTTGGCAGTTTGAATCCCCGCGACGGGGTGAGCTCCCATTGCTCAGTCCCTGCTCCTGCCAACCTAGCAGTTCAAAAGCACGTCAAAGTGCAAGTAGATAAATAGGTACCACTCCGGTGGGAAGGTAAACGGCATTTCCATGCGCTGCTCTGGTTTCGCCAGAAGCGGCTTAGTCATGCTGGCCACATGACCCGGAAAAACTGTCTGTGGAAGCAGACAAACACTGGCTCCCTCGGCCTGTAAAGCAAGATGAGCGCCGCAACCCCAGAGTCATTTGTGACTGGACTTAATTTTCAGGGGTCCCTTTACCTTTACCTCCCAGGTGTCCAACACTAACCACTATGCCACACTGCCTGTAGCTCATCCGCTGCAATACGTCCTGGCTAGCTTCCCAGAATCATCCCAGATCTTTTTTGATGCGTTGGCACACTCCTCCTCAACCCCATGCATTCTGGACAGCACCCACCAATTATGGCCCTGGCATCATGGTGGGGTTCGGTTAGATGACCTGTGGGTTCCTTCCAGTAGTAGAATTTTACCCAAGCACGTGTGTGATGCTTTCACATCTTGCCCATTTGTACCCTGACGTTCAGGAGTGGCTGCAGCTGCAGCGGTGCTGCTCCAAATCTGGCACTTGGGGACCCTGCAGCCGCTATCGATGCCACATCACAGGAAAGCGAAATAGTGCTATTAGGGACTGTTTGCCTTGCGTCCCTGCGGACAGCAGAGGGGCCTGAGGTCAGCCATCTGAAATCCTGGCTGGGAAGAGCAGCGCTCGGAAGCGGCCCCAGGGACCCATCGCCACTCTGCCCTCCCAGAGACCGAAACTCCCCCCAACTCGTCTGGATCCTGCGCTCTCCCTGTGACTCAGGCCCGGGCTGAAAGCAGCGGTGAGGCCATCTGTCGGCGTAGCCTGCCGTCACCCCCATCTGATCTGCCGAGGAGGCGTTTGACCTTGCTTGTGACACCGAGTCACCCTCTGACTCAGACCTGAGTGGCTCTTGCACTTGCTCAGAGATGCTGTCAGGCGAGGCAGCTGCCTGGGTCGCCCAATGCAGCCTCTTTGCAACAGCCAGGATGCTGGCATTGGCAGGCATCTCTGCAATCCTTCAGCCTGCCAGAATCTGGGAGTTGCAAGATATATGCAGGCTTCCTCGTGCGGTGCCAAGTTTTCCACAGCAATTTTCTTGCCGCTAGGACGTATGTAGCGTTGGGAGGGTAGGTGGGTTAATTCTGACAGAGCCCCTTTGTGCCTTTTGGCTACTGAACAAGCCGCGATCCTCGTGTACTCGTCACTCCTTAATTTGTAATTACTTGTCTAATTGACAAAGTTGCATGCTTTTCCCCCAGGAGGAACTCTTTATATTTACTAATTCGGTTTACTTTGGAGGGAAGCGGCCATTCTGCACACTCTTCGCTGTCGTCTCCCCAGTCCAACCCTTCTTGCTAATTAGTTCTTTCTCACAGGCTGGCTATTAGTCAAGGTAGATAAGCAGAAATGTCATCCTCAGGAAGGACTTCGAGTTGGGAGGGAAGCCAAGGGTCATCTAGTCCAACCCCTGGCAGTGCAGGAATTTGTTCATCTTGAGGACCAGATCTGGGGGCAAACAGAGGTGGACTTTTGGCCTTCAAGCTGTTGGAACATATCCAGACTAGATGGGACTTGGGTCTGTTCCACAAATGTAAGGTTCTTCCGTACAGTCTGAAACTGATGATTTCAGTTACCTGCTGCCAAAGGTTTTTCAATATAGGACAATGAAAAAATGTATGTTTAGAGAAGCATTATCCCTATTGCCTCTCCAACATTTCAATACCTTAGATAGCCCCTTTTTAAACAAACGTAATGGAGTCCATCATATTCTAAATATTATTTTTTTGTTATATGAGCCTCCTGTGGTTTCCAGCAACTGTGGAAGCTGAACTTCTCCATTTTGACTAGTAGCCCTCAAAGCTTTCTCTTCCTCCGTGAATTTGTCTCATCCTTTTTTAAAGCCATCTGGACTTGTGGCCTCTACTGCCCCTTGTGGGAGGGAGTTCCACAGTTTAACTGTGTGTTGCATAAAGAAAGGTGTTTTCTCTCTCCATAATCTTCCAGCATCCAGCTTCCTGGAATGTCTCTGAGTTCTAGTGTTACGAGAGAGGGAGAAAAAATTTCCTCTACCCATTTTCTCCAGGCCAAGTGTCATTTAATAAACTTCTATTATGACCCGACTCCCCTTGTTTGCCTTCTCTCTAAACCAGCGGTTCTCAACCTGTGGGTCCCCAGATGTTGTTGGACTACAACTCCCATCATCCCTGAGCTCTGGCCTTGCTAGCTAGGGGTGATGGGAGTTGTAGTTCAACAACTTCTGGGGACCCACAGGTTGGGAAACACTGCTCTAAACCCAAAGCTCCCAAATGCCTCAAGCTTTCTCCATAGGGGAGTCGCTCCATCTTTTTCGGTTATCGCCCTTTTTTGAAGAGCCTCAAATGGATTGGACAAAGCCCATTCGGTCCAGAGCAAGAAGATTGCCAGTTTCCACAGTTTTGTGCAACCCACCCATCAGAGGGGGGTTCAGTGCTTGCTTTCCCCTTGCCCCCCCCCGCTGCTGTCTTCTCGCCTCTCCAAAACAGTTTCCAGCAAATAGCCTTGCTCCCTTTTCCTTTAATTCACATTGCTTGGGGGAAAGAACACGCGCACAACCCAATTTCTTGCTTGCCTGAGCCTGGGTCTGATTGGACTAAATTGGGGGCCATGCAGAATACAGCTCATCCCCAGGGCCTACCTACTCGCAACATATTGATGAGCACCAACCAACCCTCTCCTCTCCATCTCCCCCCAACCACTTTGGTAACAGGAAGGAGGACAACATTTGGCGCCCCCTCCCTAATTACCGTATTGGCCTGAATATAAGCTGTGGGTTCCCCCCCAAAAAAATTCTGATTGTGAAACGTTAAAGTATGGCTTATATTCGCGACCTTATGCCGCCAGCGAAGTGGCACAGCTCCCCGCCCCCCCCCCTGCCAAGGAAGCCTAGGACCACGGGGCAATGGCACACAGCCCACCCGCCTGCTGCTCCCAAGCTTCCCCCAAGTCATCGGAAGGAAGGGGGGGGGAGGCTGCTGGCAAAGTGGCGTGACTTCCCCACCCCCCAGAGAGCAGCCCGGGAGCGTGGGGCAACAGCACCCATCCTGTCCATGGCTCCCAAGCCTCTCCCAAGATGCCAAATTTGAAAGGTTTGGCTTATTTGCGGCTGTGGCTTATATTCTGGCCAATATGGTATTTCTTATTTTCATAATACAGTCATACCTCTTGTTACGTTTGCTTCAGGTTAAATCTTTTAAGGTTGCGTCCCGTGGCAACCCGGAAATACCGGAAAGGGTTACTTCTGGGTTTCGCCGCTCGCGCATGTGCAGACGCTCAAAATGACGTCATGCGCACAAGCAGCAAATCGCGACCCGCGCACAGTGTGGTGTAGAGAGCCAGTGTGGTGTAGTGGTTAAGAGCGGTAGTCTTGCAATCTGGTGAACCGGGTTCGTGTCTCCGCTCCTCCACCTGCAGCTGCTGGGTGACCTTGGGCCAGTCACACTTCTCTGAAGTCTCTCAGCCCCACTCACCTCACAGAGTGTTTGTTGTGGGGGAGGAAGGGAAAGGAGAATGTTAGCCGCTTTGAGACTCCTTAGGGTAGTGATAAAGCGGGATATCAAATCCAAACTCCTCTTCTTCTTCTTCTTCTGCTCATGTTGCGAACGGAGCTCCAGAACGGATCCCGTTCGCAACCAGAGGTACCACTGTAGTTCCTTTTGGTGCAGTTGGTACTGACTACTGCTTTCTGAGTTGCAACTTGCAAGACCTGTCTATTGAAGCTCCCAAGACCTGTCTATTGAAGCTCCCCTTGTCTTTGCGCCGTCTGCAGGGGAGCTTCCTGTGCTGTCCCAAATCTAGCTCTGCTCAACACCTGGAACAGGTACAGTCCCTGAGTGCCTGGTTTTGCCAAGGCCTCAAAGCTCCTTCTTGCGTCTCATTCTGGGAGGCGGCTGGTGTCTCAATTTAGCCCTTGTTGCTTCCCTCCTTGCTTCTATCGGAGGTTTATTTCTGGTGGGAGGGGAAGGGGCCAGGAAAACAGCCTCCGATAGGTTAGTCTGGCTGCGTCAGTCTTCCCGGTTTTAAAACCTTTTAGCTTTTTTATTCCCCCGGATTTATAACCCTGTGCATCTAAAGGAGCCTCGGAGAAGGTAATAGCCTTTTACAAACACAGGGATATTGCAACATAAAAATATTAATTATAAAGCAATCAAGGTACAAGGGGAAAAAATGACAAGATAAAACGTGCCTATATATAAAAAAAACACCCTAAAAATATGCTGTTGGAATAAATGCTTGATTATCCTAAGCCAGTAAAAGCTTGTCTAGACAGGCGGCGGGGGGGGGGGGAGATTGGGATGGGGGCTTGCAGGGGAGGGGGCTCAGGAGAAGAAGAGAACCCACCAAGCGTTGCCCTCTGTGCCCTCAGTCCTTGGTCGGGTCACAGAGATGCTCTCTTGCACCAGGTGACCTGGGGTGAATGAACGGCCCAACCGGGGGGGGGGGGGGGTCAGCGTCACTTCCTGAAATAAGCAAATAAGTTGATCCCTTCCCCCAGAGGCTGTTTGCCCTGTTATGGGAAACTTAAAGAGGATGTCTGCCTGCCCGTCTCAGGTTGCGAACGTGATCCGTGCGGAATGCACGTTCGCAACCCGTGTCTGCGCATGCGTGGGTTGTGATTCTGCGCTCCTTCGCATGCGCAAAGCACGATTTAGCACTTCTGCACATGCACGACTGCCGAAACCCAGAAGTAACCCGCTCTGGTACTTCCGGGTTTCAGCGGTCCGCAACCTGAAAAAACGCAACCTGTGGCAGCTAGTCTGGTGACTGGAAGTGGCCACTGAGACCATCTAACACCGGTCCTGAAAGTCCAACCTTGGTTCCCGGTACATTTCCAAGCACAATTCAGAGTGTTGGTGCTGACCTTTAAAGCCTTAAATGGCCTCAACCCAGTGTACCTGAAGGAGTGTCTCCACCCCCATTGTTCAGCCCAGACACTGAGGTCCAGCGCCGAGGGCCTTTTGGCAGTTCCCTCACTGCGAGATGCCAAGTTACAGGGAACCAGGCAGAGGGCCTTCTCGGTGGCGGCACCCACCCTGTGGAATGCCCTCCCACCAGATGTCAAAGAGATAAACAACTACCAGACTTTTAGAAGACACCTGAAGGCAGCCCTGTTTAGGGAAGTTTTGAATGTTTAATGTTTTATCGTGTTTTAAATATTCTGTTGGCAGCCGCCCAGAGTGGCTGGGGAAACCCAGCCAGATGGGTGGAGTATTAATAATAATAATAATCCTGTGTGCTGTCCTGCTTGTGGGTTTCCCATAATGGGCATTGGGTTGGCTGCTGTGAGAACAGGATGCTAGACTACAAGGGTCATGGCCGGATGCAGTAGTCTCTTCTTTGATTATTATGTAGCGAGGCCTGCAAGCACTTGGGTGCAAATGGTGCTTTGCGTGTAGGTGTGCGCTTTCTGTCACATTTGTCAGTCATTGCTCTGGTGGTCTCCAGGCATCCTCGCTGCCTGCCTTGTGAATGATGGGCTGCCTGGTGGGAGGGGGGAAGGCACCGCTGAATTTTTCAGTGGCTGACACCTGACAAGCGTGATGAATGGGCGCCCGGCATGGGCTGCCGCAGTGACAAACGGACCGCTCCCTCCTTCAAGCTCCAGGAAAACTTCGCAATTATTTCCCAGAGCTTTGCAAATGAGTTTCTCAATCAGGCCCACGCGGGAGTTTCCCTTATTTACTCCTGTTTAATGGGCCTTCGAAAGATCAGATCCAGCAACCCGCTGGAAGTCAATGCAAGGACTCCCACGTGTTGCCAAGTACTTTGTGACAAAGTTCTCTGTCTGGGCCATTGGACGCGGCACGGCGGCTTCCCAGTCCTGTGTGTGTAAGAAATCCCCTGGAGCTGCCTTAGGAACCTGTTTTTCAACAGCAATGCCAACCACGTTGAGCAGACTTGCAGCACGGGCGTCTTCTGCAGAGACCAAAAGCCTGCCAGCGCCAAAACGTAGCAATGAGATAGTATTAATGGGTTCCCTCTGAAGAGCAATTGGCAGGCTTAATCCTTAGAAGAATGGCAGCCTTCCTCGCAGGAAGGTCGTAAAGGGGGTTAAGATATCCTTGGCGATGGTGCTTGGAATACTTGCAGGGAAGTGGAGTCTGGAAAGTGAAGTGGATTTTCATTTTTCAACATTAACCAAAATGTTCTCAGCTGAATAACTTGGTTTTTGTTCACCTTTGAGACTTTTCTCTTATCCCTGACATGGCCATTTTCTTACTTGGGTGTGGAAGACTCATGTCTGAATCCTGGATTAGCCCTAACGCTTGCTAAGGTAGCAAACATCCTGCAGCCTGGCTTACCTCACGGGGTTGTAGTGAAATAAGTGAACCACACACAGGCTTGCATGTATTTATATATTGCAATTGTATACCACCTTTTTCTCCAAGCAGCTCAAGGTGGCGTACGTGGTTCTCCCCCTCCTCTTTCAATCCCCGCAAAAACCCTGAGAGGTTAAGTTGAGAGGCAGTGGCTGGCTGAAGGCCACACCCAGCGAGCTTCATGGCCAAGTGGCGAATTCGAACCTAGATCTCCCAGGTCCTAGTCCCACACTCTTAACTGCTCTGTCGCACTCCCAACCGAGAGGAACTTCAAAGCCTCATGTACAGATGCCTGCCATGTAGAGAAATCACTCATATTTGCTCAGCATCCAGAAAGGCTGGATGTTTTTGGCTTTTCTGGACGCTGAGCGAGGCAAGGAAAAAAGGTGGCAAACGTCTCCTTTTTGCAAAGCGTTTTGCATGTGGCGGAGAGCAGCTCAGGGGCGGAACTTAGCAACACTAATAGCAGAAAGGGGGTGCAAAGATTTCCTATGATTTCACCTGACTCGACACCTGCTTTTATCTTTGTAGGAAGCCCTGGATATCAAAGGCGAGACCCCAGAACAGGGAAAGCGTGGAGAAGCTGAGAGGAGTTGGATGAGCAATTTGGACCACACCTTGCTGCCTGCAACACCTGAGAGGTAAGGGCCTCTTGACTAGAGACCGATGCACGCTTATTCCGTGTTCACGGAGGTTACTGCTCAAGAAGCACCTGCAGGCTACATCTGGGCGGCCCTCAAGTAGTTTGGTGATGTATGAGAATTATTGCAGCTTCGCCGCTTGCTCTGTCCATTGGCATGTTCTTGGCACAGAGTCTTCCCTTGATGATGCCAAACGCACCCTGTGTTTCTTCTGCCTTCTGGTGGGCCCAGCAAGCTCCGAATCCTGGCAAGATTGAGACAGCTGGTTCCCAGGTCCAGGGAACTGATCAATTGCCTGCTTTGGATGGAGTTGGACTCTCCCAGAAAGTGCAGTCCAGGGTGCTCCTGGCTCCATCTTTGTGCCACTACAGCTGCAGGTGACCCTAGTGGCAAGGAGTTCCTTTTTCCAGCTCTCGCTGGTAAAGCTGCTACATCTGTCTCTTGTCCAAGATAGTCTGGCTGCTGTTGTCCATATGCCGGTAAGCTCTGGGCTGGATTCCTGCAATGTGCTCTTTGTGGGGCTGCCCTTCAAGTTGGTTTGGAAGCTGCTCAATGGGGCACGATAGTTGGCCGGCTGGCATCTGCCCGTCTTGGTAGACAATGGCGAGATCAGACTGTTGGAGCGTTGCAGTGCCTGCTGTAAGAGACCAGTATGAGAGAGGCAGACCTGTTTTGTTGCTGCTGGGACAGGTGAAGGCATCCAGCTGTGTTGCTGCAGATGCAAAAGCATGTTTCTTCTCTCTTTGCTTCTCCCAGAGGGCATTCCTCCTCTGGTCACTGCTGTGGATGCAAGACTCCACTGCCTGTCTTCCAGGTACTGTGAGTCGTCTGCAATGGATTCCCACATGGCTGGGTTCATGTTGCCAGCCTTCGTGTCACATTTGCAAACATCTTTGTAATGCAGCAGAGTGGGTCTGCCAACAGGCCTGGCGCCAGCACGTTCTCCCATGTTTAGTAGAGTTGCAGTGGCTGGAAGACAAGCAGTCGCTACCCGGCTAAGTTGAAGGTGCTCCTTTTGATGGATAAAACCTTATACAGGTGGGCAGCACCGCCCTCTGGGGTGGGATGATCTGGGGGGGCTTTGAACAGCCAGGGGGGGCTAGAGGTATAAATGACAATCAGATTCTGGAAAGCTGGTATCCCTGGATCCAGGACATCAGCTTTGTTCCATTAATTAAACTCAGCAGTTTTATTTGGATTTTGAATAAACATGCAATTAATTGTTAGCGCCTTGAATTTTATTGCGTTATTATCATCCTTAGTGGGTCGTGAAAAGCTCTGTTCTGAACAATGCTTTTTGTAGAGCCGGGTAAGGAAAGGGCAGTGGGGATGAGCTTATGGAACTAATTTGGCAGTAACTCCCCCAAAATTGGGAGCCACAGCCCTAAATGGCTTAGGATCAGGATACCTGGAAGACCATTTCCCCTCTTCTGCACCCGACAGATCACTGTTGAGCTCCTCCTGCAGGGCAATCTTATCAGCAGGTCCATTCCCCACAATGTAGGAATTGGGCTTTTAGTGTTGTGGCCCCTGCCCTTTGGAATACCCTCCCCTGAATATTAGACAGTGGCTGTCTCTGCTGCTTTTCTGCTCAAGACCTTCCTCTTCCAATGATCCTTCAAAGTGCAGATCTTTCCCAATCCGCATCTGTACTGGAATCATTTTTGTGATGTTGTTATTGTTGTTCTCCATCAGTGCTGGATTTACATATAAGCTAAACATAGCTCAGGGTCCCACTCTCTTGGGGGCCCCCCAAAAAATTAAAGGAACAAAACCTGGATACTTCTTCTTAGTTGTATTTCAGTTCAACAATTACTTTGATAAAATACATATTTTCTTATGTGCAAATGGCTTTAGATATAGATATCTATTAGGTCCATAAATTACCATATAGCATATATTCAACACACAAAAAAACAGCGACAATTTGCTGTTGACAAAAGACAGCGGGACATAGAAAGGGCCCCATTACCTTCAGTAGCTTAGGGCCTCATCAAACCTAAATCCGGGCCTGTTTTGCCATCCTGGACTCCTTAAGAAAGGAGAATGGGGTAATATATATATATAATATCCAGTATAGTTGCAAAGACTTTTAATGACTCAGTGGATTTTTATGTTTATTTTTACTATTCTGCTCATGGAGGGCTGCACATTTCTAATAGTTTTTGCAACCTGACCAGCTCCCAGAAGCCCACATTTCAGACTTAGCATTGGAAGCGAGTGACTCGTGCTGTCCTTTGTTGCAGTGACTTCAGAGGAGTGTTTGTGTCTTTTGATCTCTCCTTTGCTCCTCTGAGAGCTCCTTCCTGCATCTCGTGTTCCAGGGTGATGTCATGAATGATACAGGCAGTAGCTGTGTCATTGGGATGGCGCTGATGTCGTTACGCCAGGCCTGGGGGTGATCTGAGCTCGGTCTGATGTCATCGCTTTGGAGGGCCTGAGATGCGAAAGTAATGAGTCAGCCGAGGATCCCATGGGGACTTTGAAGTGATTCTAGGAAGGTTCATCTGAATTTTATCTGATTGTTTCTTGCTTATGCTTGGATGCTGTTTGAGAATCTATCTGAAGCCTGCATAATGCAAGGCAAGGAACTGCTTCTTTGCCACCAAAGGGGGGAAATGGAAATTTCATTGTTGTGGGATTCAAACCGATGGATTTGAATTTTGTTTTTGTTTTTGAGATGCTCTAATCTGTAATAGGTTTTTGCTCATGATTGATTTTGAGTGATTCTGCCTCTTTTTCAGGCAAATGATTGACATTTCCTTTTTCACCCAAAAGGGCATCGTTGTTCTGTAAGTCCCTTTAGAATCCCTGGAGAGATTTTATTAAATCCAAGTGCATCACCCCTGAGATTATATAGTCAATAACTGGGAAATACTGAGAGAGGGACGGAAGAGAGCAGTTGTGGTCCTCAGCCCAGACCCAGGTGGGGTTACAGGAAGGGCATCCCTCCTGGCTTGAAAAGATGGATCTATCCAGCAAGTCATAGATGGTCCTCAGGCTGTAGGATGGGATGGTTGCAAAAACGCACATCTGAACACAAGCAGGTCATCTAATCTCCCCAGTCTTAACTTTGCATTGTTTCTGAAGGTACCCTCTAAATTCCCAATCTCTGCTTTTCCCATTTTTATTTTGTGCATTTTGTTGTATTAATGAAGGTCACCCCACACATTCGATCCTGATTTCCCCCTCTTGCGTAATACACCTGCCAAGATGTTGTTGCTGTTGTTAAATTGTTCTTGTTCCTTAATTATCTGCCCTTCATTCTAACATCCCAGGGCAAGTTACAACATACAAAGAAACAATGAAACACAGCCACTTTAAGTTTTTTTAAACAATCAAACGGTGTATATATATATATATATATAGAGTTCATGAAATCAATAAAATACGCAAAGATTAAAAGCACTTTAAAACAACTTACAACCATAAAAAATGAGCCATGTCCTTAAAACACGCACCTCAAGTGTCCAAGGCTGGGACAAAGAAATCTGTCTTCAGCATCCTCTGGAAACTGTGCAATGAAGGTGCCAAACACACCTCTGTGGGGAGGGAGACTCTCAGCTTGGGGGTCCCCACAGAGAAGGCCTCCTCTCACTTTTGGTCTTACTCCCACATGAGCCCCTGAAGGTGGAGGAACTACTCGCTGCTGGGTTTTTTAGTAGGAGGGCTCTTAAAGCAGAGGTTGGATGGCCGTCTGTCAGGGATGCTACGGCTGGGATTCCTGTATTGCAGGGGGTTGGACTAGATGACCCTTGGGGTCCCTTCCGACCCTGATTCTCTCTTGTGCTTTCGATCTCATTGCTGCCTCGCTTGAGCAGCACCAGCGGTGTGAATGGCAGAGGCTTCTTCTGTCAGCAAGCTTGACATTTCAGGCTGGACTTGCCCGCTTGTAGGATTCAGAGAGAAAAGCTTTCGTGTTTGTTTAAGACCAGGATGCAGAGACATGCGTGGCCTGCTCTTCTGTCTCTTTGCCCCCAAATCTCTGGCCAAACAACAGCGTCTAGTCCAGCGAATGTCCGTCAAAAGCAGGGGTCAGAAAACTCCACTATCCCTGAGACCTTGTGGGGGGCCGAACTATATGTATATCTTTAAAAATGAACAAATTCCTATGCCCCACAAATAACCCAGAGATGCATTTTAAATAAAAGCACACATTCTACTCACGTAAAAACACGCTGATTCCTGGACCGTCTGCGGGCTGGATCGAGAAGGCGATTGGGTCAGATCCGGCCCCCGGGCCTTAGTTTGCCTGCCCATGGTCAAAAGGCACGCCAGCAATCGCTTCTGAGCTACCTGCAAAAGGTGTCAAACATGTGAGCTGCTCTTTCCGCTTTTGGCACCCGTTTGGGCAGGTAGCATGGGGACTTGTCATGTGTGGGGTGGTTCAGGCTGGGCACCCCAAGGCTCATTGTAAGGAACAGGTATATCTTTCCGGATTGGTCTCCTTGGGACTCCATTGAGCTCATGCGATGGACTAGGTAGCCATTTCTCCTATCTAGCTAGCCATCAAATAGATACTTTAGCTGAGATTCCCGCATTGCGGGGGGTTGGACTAGATGACTCAAGGTCCCTTCTGGCCAGTGTTTGAAATTCAGATCTATAAGCTAGGTGCCAGTTTGCTCCTTAAACCAGGGTCGCCAAAATGGAAGGCCTAGTTGCCATTTTGGGGCCAGCAAAATGATCAGAAAACAGCAAAGGTTGCTAGGTTTATCGAGGGTGCAATGAGAGTAAGGGCCACGATCCGAATGATAATCTTGGCCGTTTGATTGCCCTTTTTACCCATTGCTGTCTTTTTAATTTGTATATATTTTATTTGCATATATTGCTTGTTTTATGTTGCTATGGCCGTTGGCTAATGCGAATAAAGTTTAATTTATCTATCTTTTGGGGCCAGGCGGCTTAAAAATAGAGTTTTTCAATACGACTATTTGGTTCCTGAAATTCGTTCTGATTGTGCAGGTGAAATATACCGTATTTTTCGCTCTATAGGACGCACTCCCCCCCTCCAAAAATGAAGGGGAAATGTGTGTGCATCCTATGGAGCGAATGCAGGATTTTGCTGAAACCTGGAGAGCAAGAGGCGTCGGTGCACACCAACCCCTCTCGCTCTCTAGGCTTCAGGCAGCCATCCGCAAGCCTTCTGAGCGTGGCGGGAGTTCCCACTGCACTCGGAAGGCTTGCGGATAGCTGCCTGTTCTGGGGGCTGGGGTCGGGGGAAGCTTGGGCTTACCCGTCCCTAGCCCTGCAAGCTCCTGGACCTGGGGGGGGGGAATATTTCCCCCCCTTTATTCCCCCCCTAAAAACTAGGTGCGCCTTATGGTCCGGTGTGCCCTATGGAGCGAAAAATACAGTAACTGATAGAATTCTATGGGATGTGTTAATATGTGTGAAAACAGGCAAGACCCAAAGATCCATCTGTACCTCCCGATGGCGGAGATATCATGCATCGTTCTGGTGCCAGGGCATCCTCACATGGTTGCGAGCAGCCGACAGACAGGTGCAAAATGCGCCTGGTGGAATTCGAATGCTGCTTTTGGCTCTAGAACTGTGTGATGTTATGATTCTCTACTCTGCAGCTTCCTGTGTTCCTCTCTCCCTGATGATTTTCCCTTTCCTCTTCTGAGGCTTTACTACACCCCGGTTATCTCCTTTTTAATCCTGTGCTACGGTGACCTTACAATTCCCCCCCAGCTCAGCCCCGGAGTTATTTGCGTTCCTCCTCCTTTTTCCTCACACGGAGCCCCCGCCGACCTGGTGACTCCCCGTTTTTCCTTGCTCCCTTTATTTGCGGAGCTGCTCCAGCCCACGGAACGCTGCTAATAATGGCAATTACCGTTACACGCCGGCTACAAGGTACGGCGGTGGTAATGGGATCCAGAGGGACGAAATTAAAGCGATATAATATGCTAAGATAAATTAACGTTGTAAAATTAGCCACGGGTCTAGTCGAGAGATCTGACAAATGTCTCGTAGCTTTTGTTACGAGCTCGGAGCCCGGCTCAATTGGATTAGTGGCCCAGAGCAAAACAGACAGGAGCGGAGGGAGAAAAAAGAGTTTATGATGGCTCTCTCTGCCCACATGTGAATAGTTAAGTGTGGCTGCTTTCTCCTCCCTGCCAGCTTAGCAGAAGGAACTGCCCTTGCATGTTCTCTGAGAAACAAGACTTCTCATTGACTTAAGAACAGAAGAGGAACATTCTGAATCAGGCCAATGGCCCATCAGTGGCATCCTTTCCTCAGAGTGGTCAACCAGAGGCCCATGGGATTTGAGCAATCAGGATTCGAACACAGGAGCCCCCTCCCCTTCAGATGCGGAGCACAGCCGTCATCACTGTTGTTGTTGTTGTTGAGTTGTTTAGTCGTGTCTGAATCTTCGTGACCCCCTGGACCAGAGCACGCCAGGCCCTCCTGTCTTCCACTGCCTCCCGCAGTTTGGTCAAACTCATGCTGGTCACTTTGAGAACACTGTCCCACCATCTCGTCCTCTGTCGTCCCCTTCTCCTTGTGCCCTCCATCTTTCCCAACATCAGGGTCTTTTCCAGGGAGTCGTCTCTTCTCATGAGGTGGCCAAAGTATTGGAGCCTCAGCTTCAGGATCTGTCCTTCCAGTGAGCACTCTGGGCTGATTTCCTTCAGAATGGATCGGTTTGATCTTCTTGCAGTCCATGGGACTCTCAAGAGTCTCCTCCAGCACCATAATTCAAAAGCTTCCATTCTTCGGCTATCAGCCTTCTTCATGGTCCAGCTCTCACTTAGCTTTAACTATACGGGCTTTTGTTGGCAAAGTGATGTCTCTACTTTTTAAGATGCTGTCTAATATCTTACTAGGCATCACTAGTAGCCATGAATTTGTCTAATCCTCTTTCAAAGCCATCGAGGTTGGTGGTGTCCCATCTTCTTAGTCCTGACCAGGATGATCAATGGCCAAGGAGGATGCAGCACAACAGCTTCTGGTGAGCACTGGGTTGGCTACCCCTGTCCCAGAGGGCTAGGAAAGGAAAGTTGCCATGCTGATGGTAGGAGGAGGACCCTGTTAATCCTGGGAAGGAGGTGGCACTTGTGAGGGGTCCCCTCTTCCTTCTAGGGGACACGGGTGGCGCTGTGCTCTAAACCACTGAGCCTCTTGGGCTTGCTGATCGGAAGGTTGGTGGTTCGAATCCCCACAATGTTGTGAGCTCCCGTTGCTCTGTCCCAGCCCCTGCCAACCTAGCAGTTTGAAAGCACACCAGTGCTAATAGATAAATAGGTACCACTGTGGCGGGAAGGTAAATGGGGTTTCCGTGCACTCTGGTTTCCGTCACGGTGTCCTGCTGCACCAGAAGTGGTTTAGTCCTGCTGGCCACATGACCTGGAAAGCTGTCTGTGGACAAACGCTGGCTCCCTTGGCCTGAAAGCGAGATTTGACTGGACTTAACCATCCAGGGGTCCTTTACCTTTTTACGCCTGTCTGTGACATGGGATGGAGAAAAGTTGGTTGTCAAAAAATATTCATGCGTTGCGGAGCTCACTCACTCCTCTCCCTGCTCATTAGGGTCTTGAGTGGAAGCAAATTTAAACAGCGGCAGAGCGGTAAATGCCCCCACTTTTCCTGGGCCTTAAATTTGGGGGAAGAAATGGATCTAGCCGGTTGAAGCAGGCTCTGTTAATGAGACAACAGTGCAGGATGGGCTCAGCTGGAGGGAGAAATAATTCTCTCCCCCCACCCTTCTCAAAGCAGTGGCTGAGGAATGGGCGGCCAGAGCAGTTTTTACAGATTTGTAAATGCAAGCTAATTGTGTGTTTAATGGCTGGCGCATACCAAAGGGCCCTGGCAGGGCAGGAATGATTTAGATCTTGCTTAATAAAGCATATGATCTGGCCCATTAAAAAAATAAAAAATAATAATACCGCAACCATTCCAGTCTTTGAGCCCTGGCAAGGCATGGCAGCTGTGCTCTGATCCACTGATAAGTCTCCCCCCCCCACACACACACACCAAAAAAGGGGGTCCAAGTAAAATAGGAACAAGGGTTTTGTGGGTGGGTGGCAAGGAAAGGCTGAGTGGAGGTGGGCTTTTCTCTTTCTCAACGTTGTAGAATAACTTTTGTCAACCTGGTGCCACGTCTTCAAGCCTCAGCCAGCACAAACTTCCTGCACAAATTTCTATACAGTGGGAGTCTGTTCAATTCCTGAAACACTTCAGGAACCAAAGCGCAGTTTCTGATTGGCCGCAGCAGCTTCCTGCAGCCAATCAGAAGCCGTGGAAGCCAGGCTGGGCATTCAGCTTCCAAAGAACATTCGAAAACCAGAACAATTACTTCCGGTTTCCGTTTGTTCAGGAGCCGGAACGTTCAACTCCCAAAGCATTTGGGCGCCAAGGTTCCATTGTAGTGTCATTCTAATTTGTTTCACATCTTAATGAAAGGGAACATGAGAAGCTGAGAAGTTGCCTTGCAGATAACCATGGTCAATGCTAAACCATCGTTGAATGCATAACACCGGTCTTGAAAGACCTACATTGGCTCACAGTATGTTTCTGAGCACAATTCAAAGTGTCAGTGCGAAAAAAGATCTATATATATATATATATATATATATATATATTTGCTTTCGTAGATTTTCACGGGTACAGGAATGCAGGTTTTGGTGTCTTCGGGTGTCTTCCCGTGTAAGAGTCGGGGTGTCTGGGCGACGTTTCGACGAGGTCTCACTCGTCATCTTCAGGCTGGTGCTTTCGGCTTCTTGTTACTGGAACAGAGCAGAATCTGGTGTTTGAGTTCCTATAAATACTGTGCACCAGCCTGAAGATGACGAGTGAGACCTCGTCGAAACGTCGCCCAGACACCCCGACTCTTACACGGGAAGACACCCGAAGACACCAAAACCTGCATATATATATATATATATACACACAAATAAAGCTGTACTCGATGGATGAAAGGATATCTGATGTCTGACGTGATTGAGAATCAGAGAGCCAGGGACGGAGAACTTAAAAGTGTTAAAATCGAGATGTGGAAATACAAAAACAACGAGGAGAGGCAGGATTGAGATTTGGAGCTATGCT
The DNA here is from genome assembly GCF_965113315.1 of Podarcis vaucheri. Classification (NCBI taxonomy): domain Eukaryota; kingdom Metazoa; phylum Chordata; class Lepidosauria; order Squamata; family Lacertidae; genus Podarcis; species Podarcis vaucheri. The sequence continues at coordinate 2,036,507 of NC_138749.1, read as the reverse complement.
TCAAGGTCCAGACTATGGGAAGTCCCGTAAAATTAATAATTATAATTTGGATGATAATTTGGTCTTTTTTATTTTAGTTTTTATTTTAATTGGATTATGATTTGATATGTTAATTGGATGTTTTTTATTGGAAAATTAATAAAAATGATTTAACAAAAAAACCCCAAACTGTAGATGCTGACCTTGAAAGCCCCAAACGGCCTTGACCCAGTAGACCTGAAGGAGCGTCTCCACCCCCATCGTTCTGCCTGGACACTGAGGTCCAGCACCAAGGGCCTTCTGGCGGTTCCCTCCCTGTGAGAAGTGACGTTACAGGGAACCAGTGGTGGCCCCTGCCCTGTGGAACGCCCTCCCATCAGATGTCAAGGAAAACTACCTAACTTTTAGTAGACATCTGAAGGCAGCCCTATTTAGGGAAGTTTTTAATATTTGATGTTTTATTGTGTTTTTAATATTCTGTTGGGAGCCGCTCAGAGTGTCTGGGGAAACCCAGCCAGATGGGCAGGGTATTAATCATCATCATCATAGAATCATAGAATCCTAGAGTTGGAAGAGACCCCAAGGGCCATCGAGTCCAACCCCCTGCCAAGCAGGAAACACCATCAGAGCACTCCTGACATATGGTTGTCAAGCCTCTGCTTAAAGACCTCCAAAGGAGGAGACTCCACCACACTCCTTGGCAGCAAATTCCACTGTCAAACAGCTCTTACTGTCAGGAAGTTCTTCCTAATGTTTAGGTGGAATCTTCTTTCTTGTAGTTTGAATCCATTGCTCCGTGTCCACTTGTCTGGAGCAGCAGAAAACAACCTTTCTCCCTCCTCTATGTGACATCTTTTTATATATTTGAACATGGCTATCATATCACCCCTTAACCTCCTCTTCTCCAGGCTAAACATGCCCAGCTCCCTTAGCCGTTCCTCATAAGGCATCGTTTCCAGGCCTTTGACCATTTTGGTTGCCCTCCTCTGGACACGTTCCAGTTTGTCAGTGTCCTTCTTGAATTGTGGTGCCCAGAACTGGACACAGTACTCCAGGTGAGGTCTGACCAGAGCAGAATACAGTGGCACTATTACTTCCCTTGATCTAGATGCTATGTGTTCTGTGTTCATCCTGTGTTCTGTCCTGCTTGCAGGTTTCCCATAATGGGCATTGGGAGCCACCTGGAGTGGCTGGGGAAACCCGGCCAGACAGGTGGGGTAGAAATAATAAATTATTATTATAAAGCAAGCCAAACCATGGATCGTGAAGCTGTCTTGTCCAAAGGAGCACACTAGAGCATCAGGCCATAGCCCATCCAATCCAACCTCCTGTTCTCCCAGTGACCCATCAGGTGCCGCAATGGGAAATCCACGAGCAGGATTTGAGCACGAGAGCAGCTCTCCCTGTCCAGCGGCCATCTTCCTCGCTGATTACCGTATTTTTCACTCTATAACACGCACCCAACTATAACACGCACGTAGTTTTTAGAGGAGGAAAATCCATAGGCATGCCACCCGTAGGCATTCCCTCCATAACACGCACAGACATTTCCCCTTACTTTCTAGGAGGAAAAAAGTGAGTGTTGTGGTGCAAAAAATACGGTACTTCTAGCAGGATCAGTACCTCGATTTTTCATGGCACGAGAAGTATTTTGTTCTTCCAAAGTGTGAAGAGGACACAGCCGCTTTGTCAATGTTTGGGGTGCCTTTAATTGTGATGTAAATGAGCAAGAGCGCATCAGGGGTCTGCCAGCGCATTATGCAAAAATCTGGAACTCTTAAAGCTTTCCAGAGTCTCCTCTCCAGGACTCTTCTTTCTTTCTTTCTTTCTTTCTTTCTTTCTTTCTTTCTTTTTTTCTTTCTTTCTTTCTTGCCTGCCCCTCACCAGCATTCTCTCATATTGCTTGGTTGGCAGTCTTTTAAGATGAAAGTCCTGCACTGGATCTGTAAAAACAACAAAAGCTAGGATTAATGACATCCATAGCTGTACTCCTCGCAGAGTTTTTAGGTTCCACATCTCAACTTCTGTCCCCAGAGTGAACTTGCAACGTGTGCTTTAATCTACTTTGCTTTTTCCCCCTTGTACTGTTTACATATTTTTCAGGTTGTATATGCGAAAATGAAAGAATATATATGGTTCCTGCATCGCATGGCATTGGACTAGATGACGCTTGGGTTCCATTCTTATTCTTGTTATTGTTGTATTATTATTAATAATAATAAAATTAATATTTGCATACTGCCCTATGCCCATAGATCTTAAGATCGGTTCACAACATAAAATTACAATATAAAAAAACCAAAATCCATAATAAAAATTAAGAACAAAACCCAATGAGCCCCCTTCCACAACACGTTTAAAAGGGCATGGGATGTCAGTCAAAGGCCCTGCAATTCTGCAATTCAATGAAAAATGAAACATGATTTTTTTAAAAGTAAAAAGTAAAAAAAGATGAAACGTGCAGAGCCCCTTTGGACTGGTAGGGTTTTTTAATATTATTTGTAGGTATTTTCTGATGCAATAATACTGCATTAGTGATGGATTTGTACCGCAGCATCTATATGTTATTCTGGTTTATTAGTTGTTCTGCAATGCTTCCACAGTGCTACCCCATCCTTGTCGTCTGGAGGGGGGATCTCTTGTGCTAGGAACGAAAAAAGTGGAATAAATCCCCGTGGACATTTTCAGCCTGAACCGTTGCAGGATTTCACTGGGATGCCTCAGGACTTGTACCGACTGGAAATGAAGTGCTTGCCCACCCAAGAACATTTGCAGGCACAAACAGTATTGGCAGTGAGGTTGTGTCTGACCTCCACAATAACGTAATGAGCGCAAACCGTCATCAGTGCACAATCAAAAGGTTGCCTCGATTTGGTCACAGCTGCATATTCTTGAGAGCATGTTAAGGACACATTCTTGTAGGGTTAGCACTGATGGAGTCTCCTTGGCTTCTGCCCACGGTGCATGCTGGAGATGCAGGACTTAGAGTTGGATGTTGTTCTTCCTTGGCAATAACTCATCATTCTACCCGGACGCTGAGATCCAGCGCCAAGTACCTTCTGGTGGTTCCCTCACTGTGAGAAGCAAGGTTACAGGGAACCAGGCAGAGGGTCTTCTCGGTGGTGGCTCCCACCCTGTGGAACGCCTTCCCATTGGATGTCAGAGAGATAAACTACCTGACATTTAGAAGACATCTGAAGGCAGCCCTGTTCAGGGATGTTTTTAATGTGTGACATTTTAATGTATTTTTAATCTTTTTTGGAAGCCGCCCAGCCAGATGGGCAGGGTACAAATAATATATTATTATTATTATTATTATTATTATTATTATTATTATTATTATTATTATTATTATTACTCATAGGTTGTCTTCCATGAACAAGGTCTTAACAGTGAGTCCGTTAGTGACTGTGGAGGCCAATTCTGGATCCACACGTCCTTCCACAGTGGGGACATTGGGTTCCAGGCGGGAGCCGATCACGGTGTGGATTTGCCAAGCATGCCTTCCTCTTAGCACGTTTCTCCCTTGCGTCCTGAGTTCGAGTGCCTTGTGCGCCATTTTCCTGGGTTCCTCCTCTCTCCTGCGTGTGAGGGGAGCACCCTGTTGCAACAGATCAATAAAGATCAAGCTTACTAGCTGCTTTGCTTCTCATTATTCTGTGGTTGGCCTCTGTTATTTTCTCCTACCGATGGAGAACCTATGTAAGGACTCTATATGGGCTCTTGGATACCCCATAAGGGAAAAGGGCAATTTTTGTTTACAACAATGGTAAATACTCAGTTCCTGAATCCAGGACACAGGCTGACACTATTCATACACAAAGATGCCCTAAAGACAGGTAAGCAAAAGACAATTAAAAATATTATAAAAAGGGAAAGCTTTCCCCATTTCCTTCCTCCTTGCAGAGAAACATTTGAGGTCAATTTGGGAGAGTCAAAATGGCTTCAGGATTGTTCTCCTGTACTATTTCAGACACGTAGTTTACATACTTGTGTACAGTGAGGGGGGAAAGTATTTGATCCCCTGCTAAACTTGCCTGTTTGCCCCCTGACGAAGAAATGACCAGTCCATAATTTTAATGGTAAGTTTATTGTACCCGTGAGAGACAGAATAACAACAGGAAAAACCCCAAAAGACAAAAGTCAGAGATTGATGTGCATTATAAGGAGTGAAGTAAGTATTTGATCCCCTATCAACCAGCCAGATGTCTGGCTACCTGGTATCTTCACTGTATGTAACCAGCTGAGATTAGAAGCACCTGCTGTAAGGGAGATCAAATACTCCCCCCCCTCACTGTATGTTTTTGCCTTGTAAATTTATGAACATTTAATTTATACATTTGGGACCTTAAATTCTTATAACAGTGATATATTGGTATATCGCGATGCTTAGCTGGTGATATATCACAAAAAAACAGACATCTCTCAGCCTTAACAGGACTTCCTGCCCTGCATTACAGTGGTGCCCCGTAAGACGAATGCCTCGCAAGACGAAAAACTCGCTAGACGAAAGGGTTTTCCGTTTTTGCGTTGCTTCGCTAGACGAATTTCCCTATGGGCTTGCTTCGCAAGACGAAAACGTCTTGCGCTTTTTTTTAAAAAGCCGCTTGAAGAGGCGCAGTTGCGGCGGACCGTGCTTCGCAAGACGAAAAACATCGCAAGACGAAAAGACTCGCGGAACGAATTCTTTTCGTCTTGCGAGGCACCACTGTATGTGTTCCCTGTGCCCAATACCAGGCTGCCCAGATTGGCCCCCAAAACCAGCTGCCACCCTGCAGTGTAGGCTATGAGACCCTGCGCTGCCCACATCTATTTCCACTGTGCAAATTGCAAATGTTCTCTTGTCTGGGGAGGCAAACCAGTCGACAGTTTAGAGAGTCAAGAAAGCCAAGAGGCAGCCATTGAGAAAAGCTCCTTTTTTCTCTTTTCTCTTGAGCTGAGCAGGCTGAGCATTCCCCTGACCTGGCAGCTGAGCAGGTTGCATTTCTTCCTGCTAGTGATAGCAAGAATGCCGTGAAAGCAGGATCGTGTGTGTGTGTGTGTGTGTGTGTGTGTGTGTAAAGGATCCGGCCTCCCCAGAGAGCAGCGTATTGAAAGCGGCTGTGCGACCGGCTTGATAGAGCCCTTATTGGCTGTGCTGTATCTCCTAATGCAAACAGACAGTGTTTCCTGATAAGTCACATCCTTCAGCGCGGATGGCAGTCTATCATGTCTGGCAAATAGCGTGAAAGCGCCACAGCCACTTTCGCTGGGAGGGCAGGCCGGGTTGTCAGAGGAAATTCTCCCTGCCTAATGCGTGCAGATCAGAGTCCTGCATTAAATCTGCAGCACTAAGCAAGAAAATAAATATTCCCAGGAGCCGCCAAGTTCGTTTTATTTCTTGCATTCATAACCCACCTTTTACTCCAAAGAACTCATGCGCAGTTCTTCCCCCTTCTCCTTTAATTGGCACAACAGCCTTGCAAGGTAGCCTGAGAGGCAATGGGACGGGTCCCCAAGGCCACGCCGTAAGCTCCATGGATGAGTGGTCGGATTTGAACCCTGACCCCTCCCAGGTCCTTCTCTAATACTATCTTCCTCTTCTTCTTTGGTGATCCCTCCTAGCCAAGTAAGTTTGTCTTCCATGAACACGGTTTGAACAATGAGTCCATAAGTGACCGTGGAGGTCAATTCTGGATCCACAAGTCCTTCCACAGTGGGGACATTGGTTTCTGGTGGGAGTTGATCACGGTGTGGATTTGCCAAGCGTGCCTTCCTCTTGGCACATTTCTCCCTTGCGTCCTGGGTTTCAGTGTCTTCAAAGCCCATGACACCATTGGCTGTCTCCAGTTGGAGCGTTCGCGGACCACATGTTTCCCAGTTGTAAGTGGATTTTGTGCATGCATAAGCCCCACTGAGTTCCACTAAACTTACTTCTATCTTCCTTGGAGTAAGCCCCGTTGAATTCACGAGGGCTTGCATGTGAGCAGACACGCCTTTGCTTGCACCGCTTACCGAAAAACACCCTCCCCGTCATTGTCACATGGTACCCAACCTCCCATTTCAGCATAAGTCAGCCAGCAAATTTCTCCCCTCCATTCCATCCCTCCTCACATAAAGCCCCCCTCCAAAAAACCCTTCATCCTACCGATCTCTCCCTTTTTATTGGAGGAAGGGAAGGCAAGCAAGTGAAAAGATAAAGGTAAAAGTTAAGGGACCCCTGACCATTAGGTTCAGTCGTGGCCGACTCTGGGGTTGCGGCGCTCATCTCGCTTTTCTGGCTGAGGGAGCCGGCGTACAGCTTCTGGGTCATGTGGCCAGCATGACCAAGCCGCTTCTGGCGAACCAGAGCAGCGCACGGAAACGCCGTTTACCTTCCCACCAGAGCGGTACCTATTTATCTACTTGCACTTTGTGCTTTCGAACTGCTAGGTTGGCAGGAGCTGGGATCGAGCAACGGGAGCTCACCCCGTCGCAGGGATTCCAACCGCCAACCTTCTGATCGACAAGTCCTAGGCTCTGTGGTTTAACCCACAGCGCCATCCGCATCCCTAGCAAAAAGATAATTTCCTTTAAATAAATAAATAAATAACCTTCCTTTTCAATATGGAGGAAAACTATTTAAGGGGAACCAACAACATAAACACCACCAGAAAAGGAAAATAAAAACTACCCCCCTCTTTTTCGCACTGGTGTGTGTGTGGGGGGGGGGTGAGTGTGAGGGAAGAAAGTGTTTTTCCGGTTCTTTGTTTACTTTGCCTCTGGATCTTTGATTGTCTTATCTGTGGGGGGTCCCTCCTGGATTGTTAGCAGGCTTCGCATAGTTAGCTGAGCTCTAAGTGGAAAGATGAAGATGAAAGAGTTTGCTGGTTTGTGTGAGGGCTAAGCATCATTTCTTATCAATGGTTAGGAGGGAGGAGGGAGAGAGTAAGCAAAGCAGGAGACAGGGGTCCCTGCAAATTATCTGCAAAGTATCTGTTCAGCTGAGCTACCCCCTGGGAAACTGTCAAGGCTCCACCTTTCCTTCGCTGGTATATTGCCTTGTTGAAACACTTATTACGATGTTATTTCAATACCGGTATTCAACGTTGCAGCGATTTACAGGCGTACCTTGGTTCTGGAACACCTTGTGACTCGGACGATTTGGCTCCTGAATGCTGCAAACCCGGAAGTGAGTGTTCCGGTTTGCAAACGTTTTTTGGAAGCCGGATGTCTGACTGAGCGCAGGAAGCTCCAATTGGAAGTTGCAATTTGGTTTCCGAACGTCTCCGGAAGTTGAATGGACTTCCCGAATGGATTCTGTTCGAGAACCAAGATACCACTGTATTGGACAGCCCTAACACACACACACACACACACAAAACCCCATTTAATATCTTCGGTTTATGCCTTCAAATCTCATGTGGGAAGCAGGGGCATCTGCAGGAATGTTTTTGGGGCAGGGAGAACATGAGACTGGCCTGCTGGATCAGGCCAAAGGGGGGCCATCTAGTCCCCAGTACGAAACTCACAAGCACCAGAGGCCCCCCCCCCCTGCGGCTTAACAGCAACTGGGGTTGGAAGCATGAAAATCTGCCCTTATTCCCTTATGGGGGACACAAGAGCCCTTACAGAGCCCTTTGCAGGTGCTCCATCTGTTGGAGAAAAGAACCGAGTCCCACGGTCACAGGCTTCATCCGCCTGTGATTTCCAAAAGGGTCCCCGCTACGCCACAGCGGAAAAGACCCGTTTCTAGCGGAGCTGGTCCCTCCAGTTCAGAGGGAGTCCGCCATTGCCGGTGGCGCCACCCCGGAAGTCCGGTATATAGACATTTTAAATTGCCTGCCTTGGAGTCCAAGATCACCCCCCAGAAACATCATAACTACATCACAGAAAGGGTGTAGCTCAAGACCACCCCCAGACACATCATACTTACATCACAGAAAGGGGTGGTCTACAGCAGAAATCTGAGTGGGTTGTTTACCTCCTGTCTGGCAAGTTACCTGTTAATGCTTACTTGATGGATACCCTGGGGAGCCTGGCCAGTCTTTTGTAATGACAAATACTTAGTTCCTGAGCCAGGTCACAGGCTCACCCTATTCATACACAGACAGACATACCCTTAAGACAGGATTTGTGAATGAAAAGACAATGGGGAGGCTTTTCCATTTTCCTTTGACCTTGCTGAGAAAACATTGGGTCAGTTTCAGAGCCAAAATGGCTCCAGGACTGCCCTCCTGCGCTGCCTCAGACATGCGGTTCACATATTTATGTACGTGTTTGCTTGGTACATTTATGAACATTTATTGTATATATTAGACCTTAATTTATTTATTTCATAGCTCTAGATAGTCCTTTTCCACTTCCATGAATTGACCCGGTCCTCTTTGAAAGCCATCTAGGTTGGTTGCCATCCCTGTCTCTTGTGGCAGGGAGTTCCACAGTTTAACTCTGCACTTCAGGTGGAAGAGGGCAAAGTATGAACCAGAAATGGGAGGAAATGGGGCCCTTTCTTCACAAGAGAGAGAAAGAGAGAAGAGGGAAGAGGGAAGCCTGTATGTTTTGTCTCGCGTCTCAGGCTCTACAAATAACTCTCTTTTTTGTTTTATTTTATTTAGGATGGCAGCTGGGATCCTGGGGATTGCAGATCCTTGACATTCTAAGGGGGTTGGACTACATGAACCCTGGGGTCTCTTGCAACCTGTAATACTATGATCTGAGAGGGTCTCAGGTTCCCCACCGTGCTGTTTTCCGCCTCCCTATAGCTCCCGCTTTTGCCTCTGAGCTGTTTTGCAGCCCACAGCAAGTCGCTTGCAACCGAAGCGGCTCTCTGCTCATTACCGTGTCGAACAAACTCACGCAGGCAGGTTTTGCGGAGAGATCACACGAGTTCCCCCTCCAAATCTCTTGTTCTCCAGCTTCTCTTTTTGCCAAATGGTTGCACTTACATGAAAAGGAAAAGAGAAAGTTGGGGGCTGGGTTGGGGGAGAGAGAGCCGAGACGTGCGCGGACTGCACAAATTTATGGATCAGAGATTTACGCGCTCCCGGGATGCTGTATATTTTCTCCGCCGTGACACTTCATTGCCACAAATTACCGAGCAGGCAGGAGTCTGCAAGTGACAGCAGGCTCTGCGGCTAAAACATGGCCTTGCTTGGCCTGCGCAAAGTGGGGCTTGGAAATGTCAAAGGGGCAGCTGGAGTGGCGGCTGTGGGGTTGGGGGAGAGAGCGGGGCCGTGGGAAGTGAGGGGATAGCAAAACAATGTTCCCTGCTCGGGATGGGGACGGACCAGGCAGCTAACAGGGGCTCTGTAAATAACAACAGCTTCAGTCCTTTCGTTTGACAGTACCTGCACTTTGGAACTCCCCGCCACTTGACAGCAAGCTTCACTGTATTCCTTTCAGAACCTGCTAAAAATAGGGTTAGCCTAAGGTCTTGAGCTTTTTTCTTTTGCCAACAACAACATTTTACCGATTTCTACCCGGACACTGCTTCTGACTACAGTATTCCAAGTTTGTCCAGGAAATTCTGGACATTTGGCAACCCTGATTTCTTATTTACACAATCCTGCCCAGGTGCTTAAAAGGCTGCTGTGAGTTTTAATGCGTTTTTGCTTGTTGTATGTTTTGAAGCCACTGTTCTATTTTTCCCCCTTGATTTCATTGGCTTGCTTTTTTGCAGACTGCTTTGGGGTTTTTGCTGTTTCGCAACTGAGGGGTGTAGAAATTTTACGAAATTAAAGATATGAATAAATAAGTAGGGTTCCTGCATAAGGCTATCAGAAGGGCTCTGGAGGATCATTAAGTTGGTTGTGGATCCTGGTGATCATAGAAGAGTTGGAAGGGACCCAAAGGGGTCATTCAATCCCCTGCAATTCAGGAATTAACAGCTAATGTTGATGATTAATCACCTTCATCATCGTCATGGTTAAGACTTGCTCATTACTTGTTAAAACATAAAGAGATTTCCTATACCTTTAAAAGCAAAACAAACAAAAAAGAAAGTCATAAGTTCAACTATGGAACTCCCTGCCTCTTGATAGCAAGCAGTAAAACATAGAAGGGGGAGAGCAATCTTGTGGTTGAATCCTGCTTTTGAACTTCCCATTTGGGCACCTGCCCACTGTGAGACAGAGATTGCTGGTCTTAGATGGATCATTGAGCTAATCCAGTAGAACGCTTTTGAATGCTCTAGAATGTGCCTGCTGGTCTTTTGCTGGTCTTGAACATTGTGAGAGGAGGCTGATAGCATTATTATTATTTATTGAATTCATTTAGGGAAGCTTTTAATGTTTGATGCATTACTGTATTTTAATATTTTGTTGGATGCCGCCCAGATGGGTGGGGTATAAATAAATTATTATTATTATTATTTACCAGCCTATACCTGGAGGTCTCAGAACAAAATCTAAAAACAAAACCACAAAATATATAATCAGAATGAAGACAACAACCCAATACCCCCCAAAAAAAACCCACCCCACATTTTAAAAGGGCTTAGGATGTAGTAGCCGACAATTGCTCCTCAAGTAAACTTGGTCACTATTTTTGATCCTTTTGATCTTATTAGGAGTTCCGAGACTCTGCTGAGCAGCTCTGGAAAAACGAGAGCCCTTTGCTGCCCTGTCTTGGGCAGGTGAGACCTTTGGAAATGGAAGTGGCCTAGTGGCATTGGCACATTTGCCAGCTCTTCAAAGAGGTTGTTATGCAGCCCTGGGAAAAGAGAGGGGGCTTCTGACCATTTGTGGGTAATATCTCAGAATGCCTTGGGCTGTGTCTTAAAGGTAAAAGGTAAAGGACTCCTGGTTAAGTCCAGTCAAAGGCGACTGTGGGGTTGCGGCGCTCATCTCGCTTTCAGGCCGAGGGAGACAGCGTTTGTCCACAGACAGTTTTCTCGGTCATGCGGCCAGCAGGACTCAACCGCTACTGGTGCACGGAGGACCGTGACGAGTGCCAGAGCGCACGGAAACGCCATTTACCTTCCCGCTGTAGTAGTACCTATTTATCTACATGCACTGGTGTGCTTTCAAAATGCTAGGTTGGCAGGAGCTGGGACAGAGCAACGGGAGCTCACCCCGTCGCAGGGATTCAAACCGCCAACCTTCTGATCAGCAAGCCCAAGAGGCTCAGTGGTTTAGAGCACAGCGCCACCCACATCCCTAGCTGTGTCTTAGTGACCATTGAGGGGGGCCTGGAAGGGGCTCTCCATTCCATCCTGGAGGTCCTGAGGTTTGGCTGCTTTAGTCCAAATTGTGTATTCGCTTGATGTGGATCAGGCAGATTGGCTTGGCAACACCAGAACATGATTAAATTAGAGCAGAGCATTTTATTTCTCGCCTTGCTCTGTGTCAACAGCTGAGAGTAAATTATTCAGTGCCCTCCTATCCCTCGGTTTGCAATAACTGCTGTGAGTTGGGTTAGGCAGATTGGTAGCAACATACCCTGAGGCTCCTGGGTGCAAGATCCCCAACTATGCATGGGCTTATCCAAAGCAGATTGCTTTGTGATTCCTCCAAAATAACTGGACGGAGGCTTGGGGATCGAGTGAGAGGCATCAATTTTGTCCTTATTCTTTGCCTGCGAAACACATTTTCATTGCTCATCCTTATTCCTGGCAAAAGAGCTCTGCTGCAGGACAGCTCGTTAATTTCTCCTATTTTACAGGCAGGAAACTGAGGCCAAGGACTCTCTTTTCTGAAATGTGTCCTGGGTACGTGCCTTCTTAATTGGGGTTCGGAAGTGTCCTCAGGTCATTTAAACAGCATAAAACGAGAGTTGGGAGGTCGTGGATTTCGGCAGCAGTGGCAACATTTTGTGATGGTTCCCATGCCAGATGCACCTTCGAGATCACAGAGCTTGCATTTCGGATTTTTTAATTTTTATTTTTGCAAATTGCAAGGGATCACTGCATGGTGTTTTGTTTTTGCCTTGCGCCAGCAAATTCCAAGCAGAGACATTCATGGACACAAGCAACCAGTGGATTCAAATGGCAAGAAAAGAGATCCCAACTAAACATTAGAAAGGATTTTCTGATGGTAAGAGTCAGTACTATCTTTCTGGAAAAAGAGATGCCGGAACTTACCATGAACACCTCCCTTGAGACCCTCCCTGCCCGCAAACTGTCTTGCCAGAGTGGTGCATGCTCTGGTCATCTCCCGCTTGGACTACTGCAATGCGCTCTACGTGGGGCTACCTTTGAAGGTGACCCGGAAACTAAAACTAATCCAGAATGCAGCAGCTAGACTGGTGACTTGGAGCGGCCGCCGAGACCACATAACACCAGTCTTGGAAGACCTACATTGGCTCCCAGTACGTTTTTGAGCACAATCCAAAGTGTTGGTGCTGACCTTTAAAGCCCTAAACGGCCTCAGCCCAGTATACCTGAAGGAGTGTCTCTACCCCCATCGTTCTGCCTGGACGCTGAGGTCCAGCACCGAGGGCCTTCTGATGGTCCCCTCATTGCGAGAAGCAAAGCTACAGGGAACCAGGCAGAGGGCCTTCTCGGTAGTGGCACCCACCCTGTGGAACGCCCTCCCACCTGATGCCAAAGAGATAAACAACTACCTGACATTTAGAAGACATCTGAAGGCAGCCCTGTTCAGGGATTTTTTTTAATGTGTGACATTTTAAGGTACCGTATTTTTTGCTCTATAAGACTCACTTTTCCCTCCTAAAAAGTAAGGGGAAATGTGTGTGCGTCTTATGGAGCGAATGCAGGCTGCACAGCTATCCCAGAAGCCAGAACAGCAAGAGGGATTGCTGCTTTCACTGCACAGCGATCCCTCTTGCTGTTCTGGCTTCTGAGATTCAGAATATTTTTTTTCTTGTTTTCCTCCTCCAAAAACTAGGTGCGTCTTGTGCTCTGGTGCATCTTATAGAGCGAAAAATACGGTATTTTTAATCTTTGTTGGAAGCTGCCCAGGCTGGAGAAACTCAGCCAGATGGGTGGGGTACAAATAACAAATTATTATTATTATTGTTGTTCTCTTATACAGTCATACCTCGGAAGTCGAACAGAATCCGTTCCGGAAGTCTGTTCCGCTTCCAAAACATTAGGAAACCAAGTCACGGCTTTCAGTTGGTTGCAACCAATTACGACTGTAATGGCATTGGTACCCACCTGAGAGGGGCCAGAAATTACCTCCAGCTGAAAAACAACAAGCCTTGGTGCTTGGGGGACGAGTGAATTGTTGTAAGAGCAAGCTACACTTAAGCAATTTAGTTGAGATCATAGAATCGTAGAATTGTATTTTTTTTAAAAAAGATATTTATTGAAAGTTTTTAAAATATAGCAAAAAATGAAAAATAAACATACAAAATAAAAAACAATTAAAACACACATTAATTTTCAATAACATAACTTCCATACACTTATTTCCTCAGACCTTCTCACACCTCTCCTCCCTGTATTCCAATTCAGTTTGTTAGTTCAGCAAATCCTTACCATTAAACTTTTACCCATTTGTGGATCTTTTTTTTTCATGTCTCCTAGAGTATTACAGCTGGAAACCACTTAGTTTCTATCCAACATCCTTCTAACATTCATTAATTTTACAGTATTTCTTTAAATAGTCTTTAAATTTCTTCCAGTCTTCTTTCACTGACTCTTCTCCCTGGTCTCGGATTCTGCCAGTCATTTCAGCCAATTCCATGTAGTCGATCACCTTCATCTGCCATTCTTCCAGAGTGGGTAGATCTTGTGTCTTCCGAATCGTAGAATTGTAGTATTGGAAGGGACCCCAGGGGACATGTAGTCCAGCCCCCTGCTGAACAGACGTTCCATTGTGGCAACCATAAGCTAGGTTCAAGGTGCCATTTCACAACCAGCTTATACACATGAGTTTCAAACACTGTCTCATCCACCGGAGATCTTCCAGCCCAGGGTGATGCTCTTGAAACAGGTCATTGGCACACCTCTGGGGCTGTAGCTCTTTGGAAGAGCATCTGCCTTTCAGCGATAAGGTCCTGGGTTCAAATTCCCCTTAGAATCTCCCAAGTAGGTCTGGGAAAGTCACCTTTCTGAAACCCTGGAGAGCCATCGCTGCCAGCCAGAGCAGGCTCTTCTGAGCTAGGTGGGACCAATGGTCAGAACAGCTTCTGACACCCCCGAGATGCTGCCACTCTCGGGCTCCACTCTCGGGCACCAGGATGGCATTTCTGTGTGCAGTGCAGGAAGAGGAGGAGACCGGGCTCCTGCGCGCTTTGCCAAGCGGTGAAATAAAGGCTGCCTCCTTCTCGGTCACGAGCCATTACCTTGAAGGGGGGCCTTCCATTCACTTGACGAATTCTGCTTAATAAAATAAATACGGGGAGAAAATGTAATTGGATTTCATTTATTACCCAGTTCCGCCTAGCAGCCGCCAATTACACAAAAGCAATTAGAGAGAGCTCTCCATTAATAGCAATTGCCGAGCCACCAATGGACTCCTTCCATCAAACTTTCTGGCTTGTGTCAGGTTTATTTGTTTACGCCTCGCGAGCCGCCACCTCCACCCCTCCCTGCGGCAGCCCAGGCTCTTTGGGGATGCCAGCCGGGGTGACGGAAGGGCCATTGGCAGATGATGGACACCTCAGCTTGTTCCATGGGGCAGCCTTCGCCTTGAGGGCACCCCATAGATGGCCTCGTCCTCCAGCCTCGTCCTCCAGAGAAGCTTCTGCAAAAGACCTGCTGTTCAGCTGCTGCGATCCTGGCCCTGGCTTGGAGTCCTTTGCAGAAGCTCCCAGCTTCCATCTCTCGAGGTCTCCAGTCAGGACTGAGAACAGACCTCAGAACATAAGCAGAGTGTTCTGTACTGAGTTGAATAGGATCCAGAATGCAGCAGTCTGATTGGTCCTAGAACAATAGGATCCAGAATGCAGCAGTCTGATTGGTCCTAGAACAATAGGATCCAGAATGCAGCAGTCCGATTGGTCCTAGAACAATAGGATCCAGAATGCAGCAGTCTGATTGGTCCTAGAACAATAATGTTGGGGAAAGTTGCTGTGCCTGGCATTCCTTTTAAGAACCGTGCAGGATAGGTCCCTCTCTGCCTAAAAACGGCTCCAGGAGAGAAATTAATACAGGGAGAATCCGTTTGTGGGATGATTTGTCCCTTAGGCCACGAGGGTGTCAGTGCTGCAGAGGAGGGATAAGGGAATAGCTGGCAGTGAGCAAATAGAAATAAATGCTGCTTAAAAGAGATCAGAGTTGTAGGAGGAGGAGCATGCACAAAGCGCATCAGGGCGGCACACCATGCACCCTTGTTTTGATTTCATTGTGCTTTAATTACGTGTTAATTGTGTGCATTGCTGTGGCTGGGGGCTCACGCAGAAAGGCTCGGGGCCCAAATTTGGAATCACAACAATACCAATAGAGTATGGGCCATGATAAGGGCAGCTGCTTTGGCGGATCCAGACCCAAAACGCAGCCCCTCCAGCATCTTGGCCTGCAGGTTTTATGGCAGGAATCTTTTCCCCGTGCAACCAGGATATTAGGGGACGCGGGTGGCGCTGTGGTCTAAACCACAGAGCCTAGGACTTGCCAATCAGAAGGTTGGCGGTTCGAATCCCTGCGACGGGGTGAGCTCCCGTTGCTCGGTCCCTGCTCCTGCCAACCTAGCAGTTTAAAAGCACGACAAAGTGCAAGTAGATAAATAGGTACCACTCTGGCGGGAAGGTAAACAGCATTTCCATGCGCTGCTCTGGTTTGCCAGAAGCAGCTTAGTCATGCTGGCCACATGACCCAGAGGCTGTACGCCGGCTCCCTCGGCCAGTAAAGCAAGATGAGCGCTGCAACCCCAGAGTCGCTCAAGACTGGACCGAATGGTCAGGGCTCCCTTTACCTTTACCTTTTACCAGAATATTATTTATTTCATAAAATCCACACAACACTGAATTGCAAAGCAAAACGTCAAAGAGTTCACCAAAAGATAACGCAGGAAAATCAGGAGGAGAATTGCAATTGTTTAAATTAAAACCTACAGGAAATTAAAATACTGAAAGAAGTTAGAGTTCACGTCGAATCATAGAATTATAGAGTTAGAAGGGATCCCAAGGGTCATTGTTGGACTGGTCATGTTGTACAGGATGCCTGATGATCGTCTTCCAAAGCAACTACCATACTTTTTGCTCTATAAGACGCACTTTTTCCTTCCTAAAAAGTAAGGGGAAATGTGTGTGTGTCTTATGGAGTGAATGCAGGCTGTACAGCTATCCCAGAAGCCAGAACAGCAAGAGGGACCGGTGCGCAGCAAAAGCAGCGATCCCTCTTGCTGTTCTGACTTTTGGGATAGCCGAGCGAAGCCTCTTCAGTGCAATGGTAGGAACGCTCCCCCTCCCCTGAAGAGGCTTGGCACAGCTATCCCAGAAGCCAGAACAGCAAGAGGGATCGCTGCTTTCACTGTGCAGCAATCCCTCTTGCTGTTCTGACTTCACTGCGCAGAGAGGGAGAGCTGCGCAGTGCCCCTTCAGCGAAGTGGGGGGAGAAACAGAGCCCCTTCTGTTTCTCCTCCCACTTTGCTGGAGAGGTGCTGCGCAAAGAGGGAGAGAATATTTTTTTTCTTGTTCTCCTCCTCTAAAACTAGGTGCATCTTATGGTCGAGTGTGTCTTGTAGAGCAAAAAATACTCTGAACTTAAAAGTGGAAAGCGTAATGCTGGTGGTCAACAAAAGAGGTTCAAAGACTCTCTCAAGGCTAAAAAATGTAATATAAACACCAACAATTGGGAAACACTGGCCTGTGACTGCTCCACACAACTGCTTGGAGAACAGCCTTGACCAAAGGTGTCATGGGCTTTGAAGACACTTGAACTCAGGACACAAGGGAGAAATGTGCCAAGAGGAAGACATGCTTGGCAAATCCACACCGTGATCAACTTCTGCCCGGAAACCAATGTCCCCACTGTGGAAGGACGTGTGGATCCAGAATTGGCCTCCACAGTCACTTACAGACTCATTGTTAAAACTGTGTTTATGGAAGACAATCTTATTCAGCTATGAGTGATCACCGAAGAGGAAAAAGAAGAAGAAGGTCTAAATGACCCCTGGGGTCCCTTCCAGCTCTTTGATACTTAGTCAGTTGCCAGGGATTCATCCTTCTTCATTCAGAGCAGGTGTTTTGCTGCTGAGCTCCTTCCTTTACCTTGCTCCAAACTGCCCCGCAGGTAAACTTTGCCTGATTGAAGGGTCCTCATCCGTGGTGGATTCTCTTTTGCCGTTCTCCTATTTGGCAGCATTTGATCCCATTCATCGAAATGTCTCTGGCCCCCGAGGAGAGGGAGGGCCGGGAGGGCGAGCGGGACGTCTTTGTTTGGGGCGCAAAGCTTGCCGAGTTCCCCGCCGCGAGAGCCGCCTAATCCCTGATAGACTCTCCGGGAGCCTCTAATTGGACAAGCTGTTTGATGGCAGTCGTCGCCACTAGAGACAGGCTCGGTTTGGCAGTCGCCTCCGCCGACGGCGTACAGGTTAATCTGCGCTGATGGGCCTGTCTTTTGTTTACAGCAGTCAGGGAAGACAATTACTGCGAGGACGGTTAGCGCAGAAGGGAGGAGGAGGAGGAGGCGGAAATTAGAAAGTAATGACAGGCTGCAGACAAAAGCTGGCGAGGCCACGGAGAGTGTGAGCCGCAGTGCATTGTGGGAAACTCTGGGCTTCATTAAGTCGATGGGGAAGGGAAGGGGGACTTGGCCATGTTGGGTCCCAAAGCGTCGCTGACAAATGTTGGCATGTTAACTAGCTGCATGGTGGTGCAGGAGTCCCAAAACTTGAGACCAGCCTTGGGAAATCTCGTCTTCCAGGAGAGATGGGGACAGGTCTTGGCCACAGCTGCCCATCCTTGGCTTCCGAGCCTCGGCGGAGCGACCTGGATTCCGTTGAACCTCGCTGGGATTGTCTGGAAGGATGTGTCCCGCTTTACAAAGGAGCCCTGGCTCCCGACACCAGCTTGGACATCTGGGTACGATGCATTCAGGAGACTTGGCTTAGTTCAGGGGTTGCCCATAGGATGGCTACTAGCCCCAATACCAGTGGCTGGAAACCTCAGGAGGGGAGGGGAGGGCTCCTGTGTTCATAGAATTGTGCCCAGTAGACCAGAAGGAGTGTCTCCACCCCCACCATTCTGCCCGGACGCTGAGGTCTAGTGCCAAAGGAGCCCTCGGCATCTGCAGGCAGCCCTCTTCAGGGAAGTTTTTAATGTGTGACACTCTGATGTATTTTAATCTTTGTTGGAAGCTGTCCAGAGTGGCTGGGGAAACCCAGCCAGATGGGCGGGGTACAAATAAAAATTATTATTATTATTATTATTATTATTATTATTATTATTATTAATAATAATAATATAGAACTGTAGACTTGGAAGGGACCACTAGGATCATCTAGTCCAGGGGTCGGCAAGGTTTACCTCGCCTGGGCTGGTGCTCACCAGTGGAGATCCCTCCGTGGGCCGGATCACGCATGCGCATGAGCGTGCATGGCTGCGATTTCCGGCGTCTGTACAGACACGATTTTTGGCATCTGCGCAGATGCGATTTTTGGCATCTGAGCATGCACAGATGCCATTTCTGGCAACGCGGAAACAAGTCCCCGTTCCACGCTGCTCCGGTTTAGAGGACTCTAACCTCTTAGAGGTCCAGAGCTCCCATAAGTTTGTGGGTTTCCCACTGTGGCACCTGTGAGAACAGGGGGTTGGGCTAGATGGGGCATTGGCCTGATTCAGCAGGCTCCTCTGATGTTCTTAGGCTGACATTTGACGGCCACAGGCTGCCCTGGAAGTGGTGACTTCATGGCTGTTCTGCAGTGGCTTTCCATCCAGCTCAAACAGACCAATGCATAGCTGTGATTCTTGCATTGCTGGGGGTTGGACTAGATGACCCTTGGGGTCAGTGGCTCCGTGGAGATGCCATCAAACCTCCCTCTGCTTCAAAGGTACGTTGTGCTTCCTCTTTCTTTCTCCCCCTCCTTCAAGCGCTCTGTTCCCCTTCCTCTTGCATTTGTTCTCCTGCATCGCAAGAAGTCAAAAAATGGTCAAAGGCCTGGAAACGATGCCTTATGAGGAAGGGCTAAGGGAGCTGGGCATGTTTAGCCTGGAGAAGAGGAGGTTAAGGGGTGATACGATAGCCATGTTCAAATATATAAAAGGATGTCACATAGAGGAGGGAGAAAAGTTGTTTTCTGCTGCTCCAGAGAAGCGGACACGGAGCAATGGATCCAAACTACAAGAAAGAAGATCCCACCTAAACATTAGGAAGAACTTCCTGACAGTAAGAGCTGTTCGACAGTGGAATTTGCTGCCAAGGAGTGTGGTGGAGTCTCCTCCTTTGGAGGTCTTTAAGCAGAGGCTTGACAACCATATGTCAGGAGTGCTCTGATGGTGTTTCCTGCTTGGCAGGGGGTTGGACTCGATGGCCCTTGTGGTCTCTTCCAACTCTAGGATGCTATGATTCTATTCTAAGTGAGGAGGAAGGTGATGAGGACTTTCCTCTGTGCCCAAAGCACATGCAGACCATAAAATGGAAAGCTGAGAGTTTCCATCAGAGTCAATTGCTTTGACTTTATAGCCACATTTAAAGATGGTGCATTGGAATTAAAATTTAAGGACAGGACTTGGGTGGCTGTTTCCACTCTGCTATAAAAAGGACAAATCTGCAGAGGGCTGGCTCAATTCCTCTGCTGCTTGGAGACCAGAAAATCAAGATGGACCACATTTCCCATGCACAAGGGAGCTGCCTTGGAAGGAAGGTTGGGATACAAATTTAGCAAATAAATTATCTGTTCTCTTCTTCTAGTGAGGCGGGGATGTTGGAGTATATTTGTCCAATCAATTTGGCAGGTTAATTGCAAAATAAAATGTTTGGATAGAGGTCTTTCTTTTGGTCAAGTCTTTAGTTGAGTTCAGGAAGCCCAGTAAAGTGCAATAGTGACACCTAGTGACAGAACGAAGTATTAGGTATCTTTGTTAAAATTTTATTTATGTATTTATTACATTTATATATCACTTTTTTTCTTCCAAGGAGCTCAAGGAAGTGTGATTGGTTCTCCTCCTCCCCATATCCCCACAACAACTCTGTGAGGTAGGTTAGGCTAAGCGATGGTGATTGGCTCAAGGTTGCCCAGTGGGTTTTCTGGCTGATTGGGGATTCGAACCCTGCTCTCCCAGGTCCATGTACCCTGCCTTTTGCTCTTTGGGGGGAAAGTTAGGATATAGATGCAGCAAGCAAATAAATAACAAGCGGAACTATGTAGAGGCAAAGTTAACAGAGGCAGCTTTTTTAAAAAGCCTTTGATCTAGTCCATCTGCTCCAAAGGAACAAAACAGCGCTTTAAACTCTAGATACCTCTGATTTCCTGACCTATTTTATCTGCTGCTTCCCACCTCCTTTGGCCTGGTAGACCCACTAGGGGAGGTTTTGAGGAGTTGGGATTGGAGGATGAGACATTAGCGGGTTAGAGGCCAGTTGCGCTCAGCGCTGGGGCCGGCGTCTGTGGGGAGGCAGAGGGTCTCATCCTGCCCGGGCGGAGAGCCCCAGCGCTCAGCCCCCATAAATATTTAGCATGCTTTTAGTGGCGGAAGGTCTTGCCGCGAGGCTCCCATCCTCTGAAGCGAAGGCCAAGCTTGATTAATGGCCCAAAGTACTCCCGTTTATGGGAGGTTGGGATCAATCCCAGATCTCTGCTAATTTCCTCCGTCTTTAGAGCTCTTTTTACCGGGGGAGGATTTACTTGGCAAAGGTTGGAGTTTTAATAGGGCCACTTTAACGGCATAGATTTTAAGAGAGGCAAAGGCAAAAGAGAGAAAAGAAATCCTTTTATTTAAAAAAGAGATTTAAATGTTAAAGATGTTAAATGAAAAGGAAATTAAGAAGGGGATATATATATACAAAGTTTCACTTAGCACAGGCCATTTTTCTTCCCCGACGATTTTATGGGATGTTTCCACACACACCAGCTCCATTTGCAGAATTTCCATTTACGGAGACTCCTCCTTTGCACAATCCACGGGGGACGTTTATTTCTTGCAGAGGTTCCAGACTGGTTACTCCAAAGGAGACTGGTCCAGCCCTATGGACCCCACACTCTCATGCAAATTGCCTCAGCTGCTCTCATCTTAGCAAGTCTGGGGATGGTGGGGTAGCTTCTGGCAGCGGTGGAGCAATACAACCCAGGTGGTTAAGAAAGCCCAACAGAGACTCCATCTCCTCAGAGTTTTGCAGAAGAATGATGTCAATCAACATTTGATGATCTCCTTCTCCCGGTCCACAACAGAAAGTGTCCTTTCATACTGCATCACGGTGTGGTACACTGGTTTGTCATCAACTGATAGGAAGTGCCTACAGAGGGTGGTGAATACAGCACAAGATATTATGGGCTGTCCCGTGAATCCCACGGATGAAATAGCGGAAGAACGTTGCCTCAGGAGAGTGAGGGAAATTCTCAGGGATGATTCACACCTTGGCCAACACTTTCTTGATCTTCTGCCCTCGGGCAGAAGATATAGAAGCATAATTAGTCGCACCAACAGGGTAAAGAACAGCTTCTATCCGTGGGCTGTTCGGCTGCTGGATGAAAAGATAACAACAGGGCAACCGACTTTTGGGTTTGGTGGGTGTGCGTCAGTAAACGAGGGGAATTAAGACTAAGAGAGCTGAGTACGGGGTGCTGGTGTAATCTCACTGTATACAAGTTGTACAAGTGACAATAAAGTACAGTGGTACCGCGGGATGCGAACAGGATCCGTTCCGGAGCCCCGTTTGCATCTCGAACAGAACATAAGATGCGATGGTGTGACTGCGCGTGTGCGTGTTGCATTTTGCCGCTTCCGTGCATGCGCGTGACATCATTTTTAGCATCTACACATGCACGAGCATCGAAACCCAGAAGTAACGTGCTCTGTTACTTCCGGGTTGCTGCAGAGCACCACCCGAAAGCACTCAACCTGAAGCACTTTCAACCCGAGGTATGACTGTATTTCAATTTCAAAACCGATGGGGCGCCTGGGGCAGCGTGCGTGCCCTGCGCCCAGGGGCGGGGCCAGCCACCCGCAGGGCGGGGCCAGCCGGGCAGGACGCTCCACGGGGCCTCCAAGGAGTCTGCCTGCCTCCTCCCACTCAGCCGCCCTACAGCGTTTGGGGCAGTGCGGAGCCTGCGGGCGCGCAAGCCACCGCGGCACTCACAGGAGAGACGCGTGGCTCGGGTGTGCAGCAGGCCCCGCGACGCGTGCCGCCCGCCATTTTGTCACCCCTCTCGGGGATTGACACCTGCCCCCGCCGCACCCCCCTTCTTCCACCCCAGGCTTCAGGGAAGACCATCTGCCTTTCCGTGCATTGTAGTGGGTTGGATTAGTTAACCCTTTGGATCCCTCCCAACACTACAGTTTTATGGCTGCAAGTTCAAGGCCGAGTCACCAATAGCATCTCCAGGTGGAGCTGAGAAATATTGGGTAGCTGCTGCCTGCCAGAGTAGGCACTTCTGAGCTAGATGGACCAAAGAATCATAGGACTGTAGAGCTGCAGGGGATCCTCCAGAGCCATCTATTTATTATTATTATTATTATTATTATTATTATTATTATTATTATTATTTAACATAACATTTCCAGCAATTAATAAACATACTTTTATATCTTATACAATTTTTTGACTTCCATCAATCACATGTGAATCTTTTCCAATCCAAGAAGTAAGAAAGTAATTTCTTACTTTCACTGTTACATTTAAATATCATAACTAATATCTCTCTTCTTTGCAATATTTCATATATTCCTCCTTACAAAATTACTTGTAGTCCTACTAGCGTAATTTGTTGATTACAGTTGCTCTTCAAATAATTTGTATATTTCTTCCACTCTTCTGTAAATCTCTGGTCTCAAGGGCCATCTAGTCCAACCCCCTGTAATTCAGCAATCACAGCTAGAGAATCCTTGACCACCCAACCTCAGCTGAAAATCTCCAAGGAAGGGGAGTCCTTCACCTTCCAATGTTGAGTTATCATCTCCTTTCTTGTAACTTGTTTGGGTCCTGCCCCTTGGAGCAGGAGAAAACAAGCTTGCTCCATCTTCCAGGTGACATCTCTTAGATATTTGGCTACCACATCTCTCAGTCTCCTCTTCTCCAGGCTGCAGAGTTTGTTGTTGTTGAGTCGTTTAGTCGTGTCCGCCTCTTCGTGACCCCCTGGACCAGAGCACGCCAGGCACTCCTGTCTTCCACTGTCTCCCGCAGTTTGGTCAAACTCCTGCTGGCAGCTTCGAGAACACTGTCCAACCATCTCATCCTCCGTCGTCCCCTTCTCCTTGTGCCCTCCATCTTTCCCAGCATCAGGGTCTTTCCCAGGGAGTCTTCCCTTCTCATGAGGTGGCCAAAGGATTGGAGCCTCAGCTTCAGGATCTGTCCTTCCAGTGAGCGCTCAGGGCTGATTTCCTTCAGAATTGAGAGGTTTGATCTTCTTGCAGTCCATGGGACTCTCCAGAGTCTCCTCCAGCACCAGAATTCAAAAGCATCCATTCTTCGGCGATCAGCCTTCTTTATGGTCCAGCTCTCACTTCCATACATCA
The DNA here is from genome assembly GCF_965113315.1 of Podarcis vaucheri. NCBI lineage: Eukaryota > Metazoa > Chordata > Lepidosauria > Squamata > Lacertidae > Podarcis > Podarcis vaucheri. The sequence continues at coordinate 2,013,050 of NC_138749.1, read as the reverse complement.
CTACTGGGAAAACCATAGCTTTAACTATATGGACCTTTGTTGGCAAGGTGATATCTCTGCTTTTAAGATGCTGTCTAGGTTTGTCATTGCTTTTCTCCCAAGAAGCAGGCATCTTTGAATTTCGTGACTGCTGTCACCATCTGCAGTGATCATGGAGCGCAAGAAAGTAAAATCTCTCACTGCCTCCATTTCTTCCCCTTCTATTTGCCAGGAGGTGATGGGACCAGTGGCCATGATCTTCGTTTTTTTGATGTTGAGCTTCAGACCATATTTTGCGCTCTCCTCTTTCACCCTCATTAAAAGGTTCTTTAATTCCTCTTCACTTTCTGCCATCAAGGTTGTGTCCTCTGCATATCTGAGGTTGTTGATATTTCTTCCGGCAATCTTAATTCCGGCTTGGGATTCATCCAGCCCAGCCTTTCACATGATGAATTCTGCATATAAGTTAAATAAGCAGGGAGACAATATACAGCCTTGCCGTACTCCTTTCTCAATTTTGAATCAATCAGTTGTTCCATATCTAGTTCTAACTGTAGCTTCTTGTCCCACATAGAGATTTCTCAGGAGACAGATGAGGTGATCAGGCACTCCCATTTCATTAAGAACTTGCCATAGTTTGCTGTGGTCGACACAGTCACATCTTCTCTCAGTCTCCTCTTCTCCAGGCTGACATGAACCCTAATGGCAAGCATGCAACACATGTTCAAACATCCATGATTTAACATCTGAGTTGGCAAAGACTGATTTAAATATTTTTCCCCCATTGACAATTTTAAGTCATCTCTTACAATGCTGAATCAATTTCCCTTGATTTTATATCAGTCCACTCTGGGATGAATTCCTACAGTCTTGAATCTGGGTGATCCCCTGTCTGGAAAACTCAGCTCTCTCCTTCCTCTGGTGACTTGAGAGTGCCCACTTCTATGTTCCCGAATTTTCTGCCTCTGGCAATTACAGCCTGAAAATAATTCCTGAAACGTGACCCTCTATAATCCACTGCAGCCTTCCATGGAATGAAATGGTTGGAACCATGCAAGGCTGTGTTGGCGTCCTGGGGTGGGAGATGCCTTAAAATTGGGACTGGTGCATGTTAAGCCTTGTCCGTTGTCATGACATATCTTAAATCTGTTTGATTGCAGAGGCAATGAGCTTTTGCCAAAGTCTTATGCTGTGATCTTATAAGCTCAGCTGATTACAAAGCTGATCGTAATGTGTAGTGACTTTTCAATATAAGTTTAGCCGAGAAATTTCAATTTTGCACCGTGCCTTGGACAGCATTTTTTTTTTTTGGGGGGGGAGACAAATCAGAAGATGAAACTTGTAAGGTTCAGTAGTCGGGTGGGGAGGAAAGCAAAGAAGCATTCAGTTTTCTGCGGAAGTCTTCCTCAACCTGGTGTTTTGGATAACAATTGCCAGCAGCTGAGGGCGAGAGATGGCAGATCCCATTTCTTCACCCTATATGTGCATTGCTGAGAATCAGCTGATAGGTGAAGCTAGCAGTACATGAGAAAAGGATGGAGGGGTCTTGGTGGACCCCAAGCTTAGCATGAGTCAACAGTGTGATGCAGCAGCAAAGTAAAGCTAATGCTATTCTAGGCTGCATCAAGAGAAGTCTAGTGTCCAGATCAAGGGAAGGAATCGTCCCACTCTCTTCTGCCTTGGTCAGGCCACACCTGGAGTCCTGTGTCCAGTTCTGGGCACCACAAGGATGTTGACAAACTGGAAGGTGTGCAGAGATGGGTGAGCAAGATGATCAGGGGTCTGGAAACCAAGCCTTATGAGGAATGGTTGAAGGAGATGGGTATGTTTAGCCTGGAAAAGAGAAGACTGAGAGGAGAAAAGATAGCCGTCTTCAGATATCTTAAGGGCTGTCACATGGAAGAGGGAGCAAGCTTGAGCCCATGGTTTTCTGGTTTTGTAGCCCAAGTTTCTGGTTTTGTAGCCCAAGCAGTTTGCCGGTCACCTGACAGGCTGGGAAAAGTGGCCCGGGCCGCCATGGTTTTTCAGGCCTGCCCCTTCTCATGTGCCCCTAGGACACACGGAGCATTAAGCCTCTTTTCCTGTTCTGGCCTGACAATCCCCCAAATGAAATTTAATGGGAATTTTGCTCAACTCTTTTGTCTGCGTCAGATCAAAGGCAGTATAAAAAATCAGTTTGAGCTGCTTTGGATCCCGAGTCGGGCTGCAGTTTTGGCAAACTGCCTTCGTTACATTTCTGCGCTCTCCTCTACCCCCCCCCCCGCCAGCCCCAGCATCCGTGAACGCGCGAGACCTTGTTGGGCACTCTCCGACAAAATGTGTTTCATTAGCCACGTATCAAAGTTGTTTTGCTGCTGTCATGCAGCCGAAAAGTTAAACATGCCTGATCAAAGCCGCGTAAACACAGCTTCTCAACAAATGCCTCGGGGCCCTGCCAGAAAACACAAGAGCTGTCGAAAGCTGAGCCCCTTTTTCTGAAGACCCAGCGCCGAGTCCCACATGAGCGCCTCTCAAAGAGGATCTGCGAGACCGTGAAATTTCATCTTCGTTTTTCCCCCCGGTCAAAAGGGCTATTAATACACCCGCAAACAGCCAGGCTCCAAGTGGACGCCTGCTGTCTCCTGAATGCCAGCATCTCCCGGTGGAAACTCTGGGGTTTCCAGTTGTCTGAAAGATGCGCTGCGGCTGAAAGATGGGTGTTTGGGAGTTTCAAGCATCTGTCAAAGGTTCAATCCTTTTTCTCCCTCTCCACCTCTTGCTTCCATTCTTCCTTCAGGCTCTTTCGAATCACATAGATCAATCTGTCCATTGGAACCTCCTGGAGCTGCAGGATTCGGTCAAGTTTTCACTGGGTCAGGGTCTTTGCAGCACCACATGCACCCGCACAGACGCACACTTCTAACTTCTAGCTCAGACCCAACTTTTTCTTCTTTGGCGATCCCTCGTAGCCGAGTATGATTGTCTTCCATAAACACAGTTTTAAAAAGTGAGTCCGTAAGTGACTTTGGAGGCCAATTCTGGATCCACACGTCCTTCCACAGTGGGGACATAGGTCTCTGGGTGGGAATTGATCACAGTGTGGATTTGCCAAGCGTGCCTTCCTCTTAGCATGTTTCTCCCTTGCGTCCTGAGTTCGAGTGTCTTCAAAACCCATGACACTTTTGGTAAAGGCTGTTCTCCAACTGGAGCGCTCGCAGGCCAGTGTTTCCCAGTTGTCGGTGTTTACACTACATTTTTTTAGATTTGCCTTGAGAGAGTCTTTGAACCTCTTTTGTTGACCACCAGCATTACACTTACCATTTTAAAGTTCGGAACAGAGTAGTTGCTTTGGAAGACGATAATCCTAGTATTCTAGCAGTGAGCTAGACCCATGTCCTTGCAAAATGAAAATGGAGGATGGGAATCACTTAAAAAAGAAAGATAATGTAGATTTATTTGTTTCTTTATTTTATTGGCTCCATTTATTTACCACTCTTAATTTCCATAAATTACAGAGTGGTTCAGAAATCAAAGATTTGTCAGAGTTGTGCGCTCCAGTGTTGGAGAGAGGAACAGCAGTTATTGAAGAAGCAAGGAGTTGGGGGTATTGGCGAGGGGGGCAATACTTAGGTGTGGTGAGTAAATCCTAGAAGAGCCCAGAAGAGCCATTCTGTGCTGTGCAGGGATTTCAAATGGGGACTTGAATGTGGAGATGCTGAATTGCGTTACACCAAGTGTCAGAGCTGCCACCCAGTCCCAGCTCACATAGGACTAAGTCCGCCAGCGTTCACTTTATAAGAGTCTTTATTAAGTTACAGGTTTCATTTCCGAACTGCAGCGTGCAGCTCTACACCTTCTGCCCTAGGTCGGCGAAGACCCGTCTGAGTCCCCGCCTCTTGCACACCAGCTTAATACCCTAGCCTTGCTCCACCTCCTTCGCCTCTCCCTACGTCTCTGGGTCCTTCTGCCCCCCTGGGCCTCCTCCCTTCTACTCTCCTCTGACGCTGACCCCCCTGATCCTTCTGCCTCCTTGCGGCGGGCTTTGGGACCTGGCTCACTCTCCGGGCTGCTTACTGCTCCAGCTTCCGCTGCATTTGAACTTGGCGCGCGCGCCCAACTCTCTACTTTCCTCTTAACCGTTGCCTCGCTCTCTGAGGAGGGCGTGACCACCCCTGACTCGTGCCCTCCCTCCTGCTGACAGCCTCCGGAACCCGATGCCTGGCTACCTTCCTCCCTGCTGCTCTCAGTCTTGAGCGTGGGTCCCGACTTCCAGCTGCTACTCTCTGAATCTCCTCTGTTCCCTTCCTCCTGGGGTGTCCCCCCGGATCCCCCCCTTGCTCTGCTCACTGGGGCTCCCTTTTGGGAGTCCTCTGACTCACTGCTTAGGCTTGGAGATCTCGGGTCGTCATCATCACTCATTTTCCCTTCGGATTCCTCCCCCTCGCTCTCTGCTTCCTCCCTTCTCTGCGTCTCTGCTCCTGAACCCCTGACATCCATCCCCCCCTCGAAGCCCCCCCTTCCCCCCTCCCCGCTTTCAGGTGTGGGTGCTGGGTGCTCCATCATCACGGGAGGGAATGCCGGATACAGTTCGCTCCCCGTGGTTGGCCGCCAACTGAAGACCTCCGAGTCTTCCTCCTCGCGGTCGCCGACGTTGACCTGTTCCGCTTCCATCTCTGTACCGCCGTGCTCGAACCCAAGGTCCTCCCCGAACACGTCCATGTCAGTCTCTGCGTCGGTCGCTCGACCTGGCATCTCCAGCCACTTCCGGCGCCATTGCTCCTCCGGTCGATCGTCCCACCAATACGAGGTGTCTGACGCCGAACCCGCCGGCGATCCTTCTGGGGAACGGGTGCTCAGTGCGGGTTCCCCGTCCGAGTCGAATCCATGGAACGTGCTGGAAGAAAGTGTGGGCGTGAACAGCCAGTCGTCGAAGAAGCTCGCTGTCATGGGTCTGTGTGGGAAAAGGGCATGAAACTCGTCCTTGAGCAGGGGTTCCTCCAAAGCGTAGTCTGGCACCCAGCTATTGGCGCTGGCCCGGGTGCCCTCTCTGGCTAGGAGGTATTCGACTCCCTCTTCCCCCCATCTGGAGTCCAAAATCTCCGTGACCTCGTTGATGGGGTCTTGCTGCGTCACCCCTCGCGTCTCCGTCCGCTCCCGGAACGGACTCGGTGCCGTCCCTGGCTCCTGGAATCTGTGAGGTGCCTTGTAGGGAGTGAGCACCGACCTGTGGAACACCGGATGCATTCTGGAACCCTCCGGCAGCACCAGTCGGAAGGCTACCGGGTTGATCTGTGCTTCGACTTGGTACGGACCAATTTGCTTGTGTCCCAACTTCTTCTTGGCTAGTGACCTGGTCGGCACTGCGTGGGCTGCCAACCAGACCCAGTCTCCCACTTGGATCTCTTCGCCAACCCGCCTGTGCTTGTCAGCTTGCACCTTGTAGGCGTGCTTAGCTAGCTCCAGCTGCCGTCTGAGTTGATCGTGTACCGCCTGCAACTCTGACGCGAACGCGTCCGCCGTCTGTGGTTCTCCGTTCCCCACTCTCTCCCGTCCCGGGAAGGTTCTGGGATTCCTCCCATTGTTGGCGAAGAACGGCGTCACCCCTGTGGACACGTGCTTCGTGTTGTTGTAAGCGAACTCGGCGAGCGGCAGGTAATCCACCCAGGTCGCAGGTTGTTGATTGGCATAGCATCTCAGGTACTGCTGCATGATGGCATTGACCCTCTCTGCTTGCCCGTTGGTCTGCGGGTGTCTTGCTGATGCCAGATCGACCTTGACATTTAGAAAACTCATCAGCTTCTGCCAGAAATTCGAGACGAACTGGCGCCCGCGGTCGGACAGGATAGACCGCGGCAGACCATGCACTTTGAACACGTGATCTATGAACAGTTTGGCGGTTTGTTCCGCCGTGGCCACCTTCGCACACGGAATGAAATGTGCCATCTTGGTGAACAAGTCCACCACCACTAGTACAGCTGTCTTGCCTCTCGAGCTGGGTAGATCCGTAACAAAGTCCAGGGCCACCCTCTCCCACGGTTCAAACGGCGTTTGCAGCGGTTCCAGCAGTCCCGCCGGTGGTTTGTGCACCGGTTTGGCCCTCTGGCAGGTGTCGCACCTCGCAACGTAGTCCGCGACTTCCCCTCTCAGTCTGGGCCACCAAAAGTCCCTTGCGACTAATTCCACCGTTTTCTCCGTGCCAAAGTGCCCGGCCGTGGGTGCGTCGTGCAGCTGCTGCAGTACCCTGGCGCGAAGTTCGTCTCCCGGCACGTAGATGGCCCCTTTACGTAAGAGCAAGCCGTCTCGTATCTGGAACTCGTCGCCCTTCGCCGTGCCCTTGTGCACCTCTGCCATCTTCGCCTGCGCGAAGGAGTCGTCCTGCAACGCCCGCCGCACCGCATCCAGGTCTACTGTGGCTGAAGCGCACGCCCACGCTGTTGGCGCGAAGATGTGCATGGCTGCCGCTGGCGTCGCCTCTTCGAGGTATTGCGGTTTGCGGGACAGTGCATCCGCCATGACGTTGGTGTCGCCTGGGACGTACTCTATTCGGAAATTGAAGTCAGCGAAGAACTCCGCCCAACGTATCTGCCTCTGGTTCAGGAACTGAGCCGTGCGCCAGTGCTCCAGATTCTTGTGATCCGTGCAGACCTGCACCGTGTGCTTGGCGCCGATCAGGAAGTGCCTCCACGCCTTGAAAGCTGCATGAATGGCCAGCAACTCCCTGTCCCAGATGGTGTAGTTCTGCTCCGACTTGCTGAGCTTTCTGGAGTAGAACGCTCCCGGCCTCCAGACCCCCTGTGGGTCCCTTTGCAGCAGGACAGCTCCCACTGCTCTATCGGACGCGTCTGTCTCTACCCGCATCGGTCTGCTGGGGTCGATATGCAGCAGTTGCTCTTCCGACGCGAAGAGACGCTTGAGTGCTTGAAAGGACTGCTCCGCCTGCTCCGTCCAGATGAATTTCTTTTTCTTGGAGCTTAGCGTGTCCGTAATGGCCGCCGTCTGCATCGCGAACCCCTTGATAAACTTGCGATAGAAGTTGGCGAAGCCGACAAACCGCTGGACCTCCTTCCGGTTGCGCGGGCTCTTCCAATCCAACACCGCACGAACCTTGGCGCTGTCCATGGCTAGCCCCTTGTCCGACAACTTGTAACCCAAGAAGTCCACCTCCGTCGTGTCGAACTGGCACTTCTCCAGTTTGGCGTACAGTCTATGCTGCTGCAGCCTCTTCAGCACCTCCCGAACATCTTGGTCATGGGCTTGCTGCGATTCGGAGAATATCAGGATGTCATCCAGAAAGCAGACGCACTTCTTGTAAAGGAGTCCCGCCAACACATGATGCATGAAAGCTTGGAAACAGTGAGAACCGTTTTGCAATCCAAACGGCATCACTCTGTATTCGTAGGTGCCCAGAGGCGTGAACATGGCTGTCTTCCACTCATCGCCCTCCCTCATGCGGATGAGATTGTGCGCACCTCGCAGGTCCAACTTGGTGAACACGCGTCCCTTGCGCACCGTCGCTAGTAGGTCGTCAATCCTGGGCATGGGGAAATCAGAAGGCTTGGTCATCTTGTTTAAGAGGCGAAAATCCACCACCAGTCTTTTTTGGGGCGTGTCTTTCTTCTTCACGAAGAAAACAGGACTGCCCCCTACTGCCCTGGACTCCCGGATGAAACCGCGCTGCAAATTGTGATCTATGAACTGTTTGAGTTCCTGTAGTTCGTCCTCAGACATGGAATACAGCTTCCCTTTCGGCAGCGTCGCCCCTGGTAGGAGTTCAATCTTGCAGTCATATTGCCTGTGCGGTGGTAGCTTGTCAGCCTCTTTCTCGCAGAAGACCTCCAGAAAGTCTGCGTATTTGTGGGGGACTGCTTGCAACGTTCCCAACTGCAGTTGTGATTCCTCCTCCTCTCCCTCCTGTCTGGGCAGGATGCAGTGTTCTGCGCAATAAGAGGAGCCGAAGATCAGCTGTCTCTGGTACCAAGCCAGTGTCGGACTGTGCCTGTCCAGCCAACTCATGCCCAACACAATGGGCGTGTCCGACAGTTGGGTGACATTAAAACTGATGACTTCCCTGTGGTTGCCAAGGCGCATCACCATCGGTGGCGTTTGCTTCACCACCTGCCCCCCTAGCAACTCTCTGCCATCCACTGTGACGACTTGCAGGGGCAGAGTGGCAGGCAGTAGCTGTATAGCGTGCTGCTCCACAAAATCCTGCGCTATAAAGTCTGCGTTGCTTCCAGAATCCACAGAAAGCGGCACTTCGATAGTGACGCCATCGGGTAGCTGGAGAGATGCTGTGAGCTGCACTACTGGTTTGGGTGGGAGGGGGTCCGTGGGTTGCAAGATCGCTGGGGACTGCTTCACTGATGCGTCTGGCTGGGCCCCAGTGCCTCTGTCTCCAGCCAGACATCGTCGTTTCCCTGCTGTGGTTCTCCTTGCTGCGTTGCTGCAGTCACCATTGCTGAGGCTGCAGTGTGCTTGTGGAGCCTCCGGGGACACTCTTTCGCCAAATGGCCTGGATCCTCGCAGATGTAACACTTCCTGTTCCCTCTAGGAGGCTTCGCTTTCACTGCTGTCGGTGCTTGGGCTCTGGCTGCTGACTGAGCCCTTGCACCTCCAACCTCCATCGGTTCCCCTCCCCCTCCAGGCGGAGGTGTGGATTGCGCACGCGCTGCTTCTCTTGGAATGAAAGAGAAACTTCTCGCTGCTTCGCGCCCTCCACGTCCTTCATCTCTGCACCATGGACGTTCTTCCAGCCTCACCCCCACAGTCAGCGCCCTTTGGACCACCTCCTGCGTGCTTCGGGGCCTCTCCCCCCTTGCAATCTCATCCTTGACCGCAGAGCTTAGACCCTCCCAGAACAGGTCTCTGACAGGGGGCGAATCCCGGTCCCACTCTAAGGCACTGACCAGCGCAAAAAAGCGGGCGTGGTACTGCCGGACGCTTGCCCTCCCTTGTTTTAGTCCATGAATCTCCCGTCGGGCAAGATCCACATCAATAGTAGACAAAAAACACGCATCCATCGCTTTGATAAAGGCATCTGCATTCTGAAGCGCCGGATCTTTATCCCTCCACAAATTGCGTAGCCACGCTTTAGCATCCCCATGCAAATGGGATAGTATGAACCCCACTTTCTCTTCCTCATCTCTAAAGTCTTTTGCCAGCAGTTGCAGTGCGCACATTACGTCTGCTCGAAAATTGGGGTACTGTTGTAAATTCCCATCGAAGTGAGCCACAAGCCCTCCTGCTCTCCGTGCCAACCCAACCCCCTCCGGTCTGGGTCCTGGCTGCCCGTGTTTAACCCATGCTTCAAACCTGGCGTGGAGATCTCTGTAGGCGGCTGCCGCATCCTCCTCCCTCTTCTTGGATGCCAGTACCTCCGCGTTCAATTGGGTAACTGCCTGTTGCAGCACTGCAACTGTCTCTGCTTCCGTCATCTCTGCTAACCGTCGTGAGCTTGCTCCCAAACACCGATCCCCTCCTCCAGCTGCCTCTCTCTCCGCTGCGAGATATCAGGTGTCCGAAGCTTTTGTCAGAGACGGGTCTTACTGTCAGAGCTGCCACCCAGTCCCAGCTCACATAGGACTAAGTCCGCCAGCGTTCACTTTATAAGAGTCTTTATTAAGTTACAGGTTTCATTTCCGAACTGCAGCGTGCAGCTCTACACCTTCTGCCCTAGGTCGGCGAAGACCCGTCTGAGTCCCCGCCTCTTGCACACCAGCTTAATACCCTAGCCTTGCTCCACCTCCTTCGCCTCTCCCTACGTCTCTGGGTCCTTCTGCCCCCCTGGGCCTCCTCCCTTCTACTCTCCTCTGACGCTGACCCCCCTGATCCTTCTGCCTCCTTGCGGCGGGCTTTGGGACCTGGCTCACTCTCCGGGCTGCTTACTGCTCCAGCTTCCGCTGCATTTGAACTTGGCGCGCGCGCCCAACTCTCTACTTTCCTCTTAACCGTTGCCTCGCTCTCTGAGGAGGGCGTGACCACCCCTGACTCGTGCCCTCCCTCCTGCTGACAGCCTCCGGAACCCGATGCCTGGCTACCTTCCTCCCTGCTGCTCTCAGTCTTGAGCGTGGGTCCCGACTTCCAGCTGCTACTCTCTGAATCTCCTCTGTTCCCTTCCTCCTGGGGTGTCCCCCCGGATCCCCCCCTTGCTCTGCTCACTGGGGCTCCCTTTTGGGAGTCCTCTGACTCACTGCTTAGGCTTGGAGATCTCGGGTCGTCATCATCACTCATTTTCCCTTCGGATTCCTCCCCCTCGCTCTCTGCTTCCTCCCTTCTCTGCGTCTCTGCTCCTGAACCCCTGACACCAAGATTTTTGGTTCTGGCCATTTGGGGACAAATGAGGACAATGGAGTCCTATCCTGCATACAGCGTGTATATACTACCTTGGCAATGTTAAGATGACAGTGTTATCTGCCATCTTGAGAGCTAGCCTGGCATGGGGGTTACAGTGTCAGATTAGGACCTGGGAGGTCAGGGTTCAAATCCTGGGTTGGCTGTGAAGCCATCCAACCTCTGCTTAAAAATCTCAAACAAAGGAGAAGGAAACCATTCCACTGTCAAGTATCTGTTACTGCCAGAAAGTTTTTCCTGATGTTGAGTTGGAATCTCCTTTCTTGGAGCTTGAAGCCATGGGTTCGAGTCCTACCCTGTGGAATAGGAGAAAACAAGCTTGCTCAGTCTTCTATTTGACATTTGACAATGACTATCATTCATGGGGAGGAGGAAAGGTGGTTGACACATGTAATAAAATAATAATACAGTGGTACCTCAGGTTAAGTACTTAATTCATTCTGGAGGTCCGTTCTTAACCTGAAACTGTTCTTAACCTGAAGCACCACTTTAACTAATGGGGCCTCCCACTGCCGCCACACCGCCAGAGCACGATTTCTGTTCTCATCCTGAAGCAAAGTTCTTAACCCGAGGTACTATTTCTGATTTCTGGGTTAGCAGAGTCTGTAACCTGAAGTGTATGTAACCTGAAGCATATGTAACCCGAGGTATAATAATAATAATAATAATAATAATAATAATAATAATAATACCGCCTACTGGAAATGACCATTGCCCTATTGGTGCATATATTTCAATGTCATTGTCACAGCTTGTGCTTTGCGCATTTCATGGCATTTCAGCCCATGTTTAGCCATCCAATGCCATTGCCCCTTCCTTGTGCACAAGTTCCAGCCAGTGGAGGGTCACCTTCCTACGTACCTGATGAACTGGACTGTGGTCCACGTAGACCAGGGGTCAGCAAGGTTTATTGCGATTTGCGGCGCTGTGGAAGCGAGTCCCCGTGCCGCGCTGTGCCGGTTTAGCGCTGCGCGTAAGCAGCACCTTAGTTCGGGGGCAGCTCGTGGGCCGGTCAAACAACCTCCGTGGGCCACTTCCAGCTCATGGATTTTGGGTTGCTGACCCCTGATGTAGACGTCTTCTGCCACCCCATATTTGTTGGTCATTGAGCGGCTCTTGTTTTCCAGTCATTGGATTTCAGAGTTGGAGACAGTGCTGGAAAATGGTGCTCCCCCCCCCGCCCCCAGCAAACCCCACACAACCCAAAGCAGTTCCGGGGTCACATCTGGAGTTTTGAGTATCCCCTCTTATGAAAGCCACACCTGGGATGGGCACAGTGTTCCTGAAACCCTTTTGTCCGATCTCAAGATTTCTGCATCCGTGAATTTTGGCCGCATCTGCCCAGCGTTTCCGCATTTGCCTCGCTCGTTGGCTCTGACGGGCGTTGCAGGGGCCTCGTCTGATCTCTGATCAAGCCCTTCCCCGTTCCAAACCCAGTGCCCGATGGCTTCAGCGAGGAAGGCCAGACGTAATTGGCGCTCTTCCTCGTTTGTGCTTGTACAGTCCTTGGCGTGCTGAGAAGTCCCCCCAGGTGGCTGGGCTTCGGTGAAAGGTCAGCAACCGCGTCAACTTCCATAAATCAACCCTAACGAGACACAACAGAATTTGGTCCGAGGGACTGTTGACTCTTCCTCCGAAGGCTGGGGGATCTGATTCCTCTTCCTCATTATTCTTTTCTCGGATCCGTTTTTTGAGACGGCAGGGGGGAGACGTGTGGGCGAGTTTCACGTCAGCCACCCTGGGAGATGCAGACTCTGGTTATCAGCAGGATCAAGGAGAGCACGTCCAGGAAAGAGAAGGAACAAGCTATAATTAAATGAACCAATCCAAGTATGATTAGGAAATGCAAACGTTTCATTTGGGAGCACAGTGCCTCTTGGAGTCGTTCCCTGGCGAGGGAAACTTAGCGTATACTTGAATTCGCTCCCAAAGGAGACGGTGAAGGCAACCAACTCGGATGGTTTTTAAAGAGGTTTGGGCAAATTCATGGAGGAGGAGAGGGCTGTTGAGGTCTACTCACCAGGAGGGCTCTGTTCTGCACCCACAGATGGAGCCAGTGATGCTTCTGAACCCCAGTTGCTGGAAACCGCAAGCTAGGAGAGCCCATCACCTCCCAAGGGAGTCCGTTCCACTGCCAAACAGCTCTTACCATCAGAAAGTTCTTCTTGATATTGAGTCGGAATCTCCTCTCTTGTAACTTGCAGCCATGGGTTCGAGTCCTACCCTCGGAAGCAGGAAAAAACAAGCATATTCCCTCTTCCATGTGGCAGCCCTTTTTAATTTTTAAATAATTTTTATTGATTTTCCAATAGAAAACATCCAATTAATATATCCAATCATAATACTCCAATTAAAATAAAAAACTAAAATAAAAAAGACCAAATCATAATTATTAATTTTTCGGAGCTCCCCACAGTCTGGATTTCAGAAGCATATGTCCACATCTCAGTCCTGCCTCTCTGCGTAGCTTCCATATTTCCCACATCTCGATTTTAACGCTTTATAATTCTCCATCGCTGAGTCCACGATTCTCAATCATGTCTACCTGAAGGAGCGTCTCCACCCCCATCGTTCAGCCTGGACAGTGAGGTCCAGCGCTGAGGGCCTTCTGGCGGTTCCCTCCCTGAGAGAAGCCAAGTTACAGTGAACCAGGCAGAGGGCCTTCTTGGTAGTGGCGCCTTCCCTCTGGAACGCCCTCCCTTCAGATGTAAAGTAAATAAGCAGCTATCTTATCTTTAAAAGACATCTGAAGGCAGCCCTGTTTAGGGAAGTTTTTAATATTTAATGCTGTATTGTTTTTAACCCTCGATTGGGAGCATCCCAGAGTGGCAGGGGCAACCCAGCCAGATGGGCGGGGTATAAGTAATAATTTATTATTATTATTATTATTATTATTATTATTATTATTATTATTATTATATTATTATTATTATATTATTATTATTATTATTATTATTATTATTATTATTATTATTATGTCAAACATCATATACTTTCATCCGTCGAATACAGCTTTATTAGCGTGGCAGCCCTTGAGATATTTGAAGATGTGTGCTGGTCCAGGGGGGAGGTTACCGTGGGGCGAGGTCCAGGACCTGAGTTGAGGGTCAGCAGACAGTCCTCCACGGGCGAAGCGGGGTCCAAAGCGAGGAGCCGGGCAAGGACAGGAACTCTGGGGGAACAGGACTGGGTGCTGGCCGAAACAGCTCATCAACGACGTTGCTCTCGCAACCTGGGACCGGGCTGACTGGCCTTTATCTTCTCTGAGGCCAGGGGCGGCCCTGGCCCCCAGGAGACCCGCCTCTCCTGGCCTTAAGGCGAACACTCCTCCTGGGAGAAACCAGTTCCCTTCACCTCTCTGCCCTGAGCCTCTGCACTTCAGGAGAGGCTGAAGGGTTACTGGGCCCAGGGGGAGACTCACCTGTAGGCACTGAGTCCTCAACCACCTCTGGAGCCAGAGTGGATTCACCTGGTGCCTGCTCCTGAGGATGCGGCACAGGTGCAGGCGCCTCAGAATCAAGGCCCTGCCCCAGTTCAGCCGGCCCTGGAGGCGGGGACTCCTGTGCAGGCTGGGATTCCTCCGGTTCAGCCTCAGAAGATGGCTCTCAAATCTCTCAGTCTCCTCTTTTCCAGGATGAACATACCCAGCTCCTTCAACCATTCCTCATCAGGCTTAGTTTCCAGACTGTTAATAATTTTAGTCGCCCTCCCTCCGCACACCTTCCAGCTTGTCAACATCCTTCTTAAATTGTAGTGCCCAGAATTGGACACAGTATTCCAGGTGTGGTCTGACCAAGGCAGAAGAGAGTGGCTATTCTATTACTTCCCTTGATCTGGACACTAGACTTCTCTTGATGCAGCCTAGAAGAACATTAATTAATTTATTCATTTTTTGCTGCTCCATCACACTGTTGACTGATGTTAAGCTTGTGGTCCACCAAGACCCCTAGGTCCTTTTCCTCTTGCATGTGACAGCCCTTGAGATGTCTATCGTATCTCCTCTCAATTTCCTCCTTTCAAAAAAGTTTAGAAAGTTTGTGTGTTTTAATCTGTTTTTAGTTTACTGATCATTAAACTTTTTCCAAAGTCTTAGATTAGTGTTGCAAATATTTCTAAGCAATCATTTTATTGTTTTATCTTTTTTGGTAAACCACTTTGAGGGTTTTTTTTTTGGGGGGGAGGAGCAATCAGTCAGTGTACTATAGATTTTATGAAATACATAGACGATCCTTCCTCAATGTCTCCCATCCCCACCCCTGCTAGAACCAGGTTGCCTGCTGAGTATTTATGGGAGCTGTTGGTGATGGAGCAGCTGGAACATGAATGGAATGCAAATGAAGGAAAATTCAAGATGAATCTTGATTGAACACAGACAAGGACTCACTTCAAGGCCTCTTATGTGGCAGTGATGGAAGCGAACAAGAACTTTTCTCTGCCGGCGTCACGTCTTTTGAATGCTGTTTGGATAAAATTATTGCGGCAATGAGAAGATTTCTGCGTTTGGAGCCTCAGAAAGAATAGCCATAACCTTTGGTAGCCCACGGGGACCCATTTGGCCAGCATTCTGCAGTTAAAACAGGCATAGGCAAACACGGCCCGCAAGATGTTTTGGGACTATAATTCCCATCACCCCTGACCGCTGGTCCTGTTAGCTAGGGATCATGGGAGTTGTAGTCCCAAAACATCTGGAGGGCTGAGTTTGCCTATGCCTGAGTTAAAATTGCTTGTTTTTGCTTGCTTGAAGATTACCCAGAGTTCAGGGGCAGGATATTCCTGAAGAGTTTCTTCAGTTTGTTGTTGCAGCTAAAGGATGCTTTGAGAGGTCCAGCCTACCACATGTGTACAGTGGTACCTAGGGTTACATACGCTTCAGGTTACAGACTCCGCTAACCCAGAAATATTACCTCAGGTTAAGAACTTTGCTTCAGGTTAAGAACAGAAATCATGCAGCGGCAGCGCAGCGGCAGCAGGAGGCCCCATTAGCTAAAGTGGTGCTTCAGGTTAAGAGCAGTTTCAGGTTAAGATCGGACCTCCAGAACGAATTAAGTACTTAACCCGAGGTACCACTGTATCTGAATTCAGAGACCTTCTCCTCCTGTGGTTTCCAGCAGCTGAGCAGATCCCTCACGGCTAGTAGCCCTTGATCATCGTCTCTTCCATGAATTGGTTTCATCCTCTTTTAAAACCATCTGGGTTGGTGGCCATCCCTGCCTCATGTGGCAGTGAGTTCCATAAATTCTTCATGCGCTGCACAAAGAAGTCCTTCCTTTTCTCCATCCTGAATCTTCCAACGTTCTGCTTCATTGAATGTCGGTGGAGCAAGAGACTCTTAATTTCAGGGTTGTGGGTTCAAGCCCCACATTAGGCAAAAAGATTTCTGCATTGCAACTCTCCAATTCTATGATTCTATGTGAAAGTGAAAACTAGGACTGTCCTCTATCCACTCTCTCCATGCCATAATTTTTAAAACTTCTATCACGTCTTCTTTCCCTTGCCTTCTCTCTAAACCAAAAGGACCCAAATTCTGCAACCTTTCTTCTTTTTTTACATTTGGTTTTTCAGATTAAAATTTTACATTCACATGTGGAACGCACAACATAGAAACAAGATTCCAAGGAATATCCTGGACTTCCCTCCTCCCCTTTTTGGGTCCTGTTGTTAATCATTTCCTCCTGCATCTTTTATGATAATTCTCATCTTTTGCATCTCCATTGTATCCAAAATTCACCATTAAACTACAAGTGCTATTCGAAGCCTACTAACAATTTTAACTGTTTAAAATGGTTGTTAAGATACATTTCCCCCATTCCTTACTAAAATTTTGGTCTCCCTGATTTCTGATTCTTCTGGTCATTTTAGCCATTTCGGCACAGCCCATCAACTTGATCTGCCATTCTTCTCTTGTAGGGACTTTACCTTTTTTCTGCAACCTTTCTCCTTAGAAGAGTCTCTCCATCTCTCATTTTGAGGCAAGCTGCCTGAGCGGGGGGGGGGGTTGCAGTTGCCCTCCCGCTGCTCTCAGATAATGGGGCTCATCTCAACACATTTCAATTGGCCTTTGAGAGTGTCTCAGAGAGTGAAACTGCCTTGGTCACCCAGATGGATTATATTCTCTAGGAGAGACCCTGGGGGTGTTGGGAAAACGCCCCTGGGAATGGCTGCCAACTTCCCAAGTCTTCGGAGCGTCTCTCCGGTGGTCCTCCCTGGCTGTAAATCTCCCTCAGTCCAGAGAGCACGCCAGTCTTCTGGCATATCCTAGCAGAAGAAAAACTCAGTCTTAGTTCTAAAACTACTTTATTTACAGTCTTATATACAGAGACTCCCATCAGTGCGTCTGTGCCCTCTGAACACCAGTACAGAACCACGACACACGAAGAAGTGAAACTAAACTTCCAATACTACTCAGCAGGAAGAGATAATCCAGACTTCCTTTCTCACGCTGTCTCAGACACTCACATGATGTACACAAATCATAGTACCACTCCCTGCTACAGCTGGAGCAGCTCGGTTAGGTAAATATCCTAACAGGGAGAACATGATTTGCTGATTTCACTGGCCCTCTGGACACCTCTCAATCTCACCATAAGAATGGAAGAGGATTCCTGCATACCCAAGGCCCACCCAGCAGCCTCTTCTCATACTGGCCAACCAGAAGCCCACAAGCAGGAGCTGAGTGTCATAGGACCTGAGTGCTCTCCCCACTCACTTCCCCAGAAAGTGGTACCCAGAGGCATCCTCCCTGCAACGCATCTCCATCGTGAAGCATCCTCATCGTGAAGCATCTCCATCGTGGCTTGTAGCCATTGATAGCCATTGATGCATCCTTCTCTCAGAGCATCCTACAAGATGCTCAAATGGGATGCTCTTGCGCGTCAATTTCCATGGCACCTTTTCTGGATCCCCTGCTAGGTGTGGGAGCTGGAGACCTTTTGCTCCTCTCTCGTTCCAGAAGGGAGTCTGGAAGGGGGATTTCTTGGCAAGAAGGCAGCCTTTTATGCCCCAGGGATCTGCAGGGAGGCCCCCAACCCACCACATTATTTAACACTATTGTATATATATTATTTAACGCTGTAGGATATACTTTGTGGCTGCCTCTGGTTCTGCTCAGGTTGGCTGCTGGTGCTGCTTTGATTTGGTTTTCATGGCTGCCTTGAGAGAAGGTTTTATCAGCTGTTGAGTTTTGTACTGAAATTGTATTCTTTGGTTCAGTGGGTTCCATCTTCTTCTGAGCTGCCTTGACTACCCCTTTGCAGCAGAAAGGCGGCATAGGAGTATTTCAGATAAATGGATTTGAGCAGGTCAGAATGAGGGGCAGCCGGGGATTGAGACACCTTGCAACCGGGGAAGGAATCAGATCTCTCCAGGTCAACACGTAGGGCAATCCTGCAATGCCGGTCTCCTCAGAGGCAGTGAGGCTTCAGAATCCCAGTTCCTGGAAACTGCAGGAGGCAAGGGAGCTCTTGTGGTCGAATCCTGCTTGAGGGTTTCCCAAGGGCATCTGGCTGGCAAGATGCTGAACTCGATGGGACACTGGCCCAATCGAGCAGAACCTTCTTACATTCTCATGGATGGATTCTGTTGCTGTTCCTTCATTGTGAAAGAGGCTTTTTCAATGCATGTCCAACGCTCAGAGCTTGAGGACCAGGAAGGGTCAGTGTTTGAGAGGGAGAGAATGCACAAGCCAGACTAGGTGGAAAGGACAGGGAAACTCCAGGGATCTTGCCCGGCTGTGATTGTCACAGCAGAAACAGACCCAACAGATAGTTGGGTTACTAAGGGGAAGCTGTCTTGTCCAGAGCTTTGGTTGGGGGGTGGGCGGGGGGAGAGAAAAGCATAAAAAGGATCTGAATAAAGATGAGTATTCATCCCCCTGCTCATCTCATCACTGGGTTTCTGCAACCGTTTGAGTATTTGCAGAACTTCAAGGGGTGTTGCAACGAGTGCTTGCAAGTAATATTTGTGGAATCTCAACCTCCCCGTAGCGATCTAACTGGAGGTGGGGGGAAAATAAGAGCCCCTTATCTTTACTTGTCAAGTGGGGGGAGTGCATTTGAAAAATAAATAGCTGGTGGGGCTGCAGCAGGGAGTGCGACCTCACCTCTGCAAAAAGCAGGCTGCCCCCATTGCAATAGTTTTCTGGATGCTGCTCCTCAAAGTACCGTATTTTTCGCTCTATAGGACGCACCGGACCATAAGACGCACCTAGTTTTAGAGGGGGAGAACAAGAGAAAAAAAATTCTCTCCCTCTCTGCGCAGCGCCCCTTCAGCGAAGCGGCAGGAGAAGCGGAGCCCCTCCCATTTCTCCTCCTGCTTCGCTGAAGGGGCGCTGCGCAGAGAGGGAAAGCTGTGCAGCGCCTCTACAGTGAAGCGAAGCCAGGAGAGCAAGAGGGGTTGGTGCGCACCGATCCCTGTTGCTCTCCTGGCTTCAGGGATAGCCGCCGGAAGCCTCTGGAGAACAGCGGGAATGGCCCCGCTGCGCTCCGGAGGCTTTGCGTTGCTTTCGCTGAAGCCAGGGAGCCAGCATTTGCTCCACAAGACGCACACACATTTCCCCTTACTTTTTAGGAGGGGGAAAGTGTGTCTTATAGAGAGAAAAATACGGCAGCTTTCCTCTGCCCCCCCCACTTCCTCAAGATTAGGGTTTAGGTTTTCTTTTTGTCTTAAGGGGAAGAGGTAACAGCTGGGAGATAGCCTTGGGTGCAAGTTAAAGTTGGGAGGCTGCACTCACACTGCTTGCACAATCCAGTCCTCCATCCACCCCCCAGTTGGCTTTCTCGCTCTATCCCAAGAAACGGGGGGGGGGGAGTTCAGAAACAAAACAGGGAAATTCTGGCTGGGGAAAACCATTCTAATCTACCATTAATCTTCCCCAATCTGCTTGGCTGTTCAGTTTGGACTCTACGCAAATAAATCTGCAAGGAGCTGTCAAGACATTGCCATCCTTGCTTGGGGCGCTGCCTCTGACGTGCCTCAGTTGGGGTTGATTTTTCTTCGCAGGTGGGGAGGGGGGAATGTGCTGGGACTTGCAAGGGAACAGGAGCAGAGCCTGTCTGCTGGGTCAGGCCAAAGAGCCCACCTAGTCCAACATGCCGTTCTCAACCAGAAGCCTATGATGGGAATCCGGAAAGCTTGTGTGTGCTTTGGAAACTCAGGTTCTCAAGTCCCTGCCGCCCAGTGACTGGGGACCAAACACAGCGAGAAGTGGGTGGTGAATGATGGACTGGATTTTCATTTTGACATTTCCTTTTTTTTAAAGTGTGGAGTGAGCAGATTGGCATTGCGGCGCATGGTGGTGGCGGATAACTCTTTCCTGTTGTGCTATTTGCCTGACACAACAACAATAGCGATAATTTTAGGGATGCAGTCTCTCAAATGCTAATGCTCTCCTCCTCAGAACCAGCCCAGGGGCATGAGCCCTGACAAAATGCAGGAGTCTCTGGCCTTGGGGAATGGTTTCCATTGGGGTGGTGAGACTGGGGGTGACCTGGAGATGGTGGTAGGTAAAAAATCTCTGTGTCAGGTTGTTGCAAGAAGAAATGGGGGTTTTGTGCGTGTGGGTATCTCACACCGTGAATCCTTCTCCCATCTCTTTCTTGTCTCCCTCGCACACAGCGCCTGGTGTGTAGGAGGCAGGCTCCTGCTGTTCGGAGTCGCAGAGCTAGCGAGAGTCAAACCTGTTCCTTCTACTGCTCCTGACAGCTTCCCGGCTGGAGGCAGAGGCGGCAGCAAGGCAGACAGCAAACCTGCCTCCTCTTTCCAGCTTTGCACGGCTGCGTCATAGCTAAGCTTCAGCAGGTACATCGGTCGACGTCTCCCGCTGCCCCTCGGCCTCCCCCTGTCTCACACATGGGGTGTAATAAATGAAAATCTGCCCTTATTCCCTTATGGGGAAGGCAAGAGCCCTTATAGAGTTCTTTGTAGGTTCTCCATCGGTCGGAGAAAATAACAGAGGCCAACCAGAGAATATTGAGAAGCACAGCAGCTAGTAAGCCTGATCTTTATTGAACTGTTGCAACAGGGTGCCCCCTTCACACACAGGAAAGGAAGAGGACCCAGAACCCCGGTGTGCCCGCCCTTATATAGACATTTTAAATTGCCCGCCTTGGAGTCCAAGACTACCCCCAGAAACATCATACCTACATCACAGACAGGGCGGTCTACAGCAGAATTCTGAGTGCATTGTTTACCTCCTGTCTGGCAGGTTACCTGTTAATGCTCACTTGATTGGATACCCTGGGGAGCCTGGCCAGTCTTTTGTAATGATAAATACTTAGTTCCTGAGCCAAGTCACAGGCTCACCCTATTCATACACAGACACACCCTTAAGACAGGATTTGTGAAGGAAAAGACAATGGGGAGGCTTTTCCATCTTCCTTTGACCTTGCAGAGAAAACATTTGGTCAATTTGGGAGTCAAAATGGCTCCAGGACTGCCCTCCTGTGCTGTCTCAGACATATGGCCCATATATTTATGTACGTGTATGCCTGGCAAATCCATGAACATTACACACACACACACACACACACACACACACACATGACCTTTTTTTTATTTCAGGAGGTCTGGCAATCCAACACTTCCCTGTCCTCTTAATCATAGAATCACACGAGTTGTAGAGATGCAAGAGATCCCCAGGGGTAATTAGTCCAACCCCCTACAACACAGGAATCATAGTGAAAGAATGCCTGAGAAATGGCCATCCAACCTCTGCTTGAAAACCTCCCATGAAGAAAAAAAACTCCCACCACCTTATGCTGTCAAATGCCTTTTAGGGTCAGAATGTTCTCCCTCGTGTTTAGTCAGAATCTCATTTTTTTCCCATTTGAATGTATTGGTTCAGGCCCTTCCCCCTGGAGCAGGAGAAAACAAGCTTGCTCCCTCTTCCAGGTGACAACCCTTTAGAGGAATGGTTTTCAACCGGTGTGCCGTGGCACCCTGGGGTGCCTTGAATAATGGTCAGGGGTGCTGTGGGCAACATTGGCTTCTGTCTCTCTTTCCTTCCCTCCCTCCTCTGATGCCCTCTCGCGTCTCTACCTCCCCAAGGCTTGCACAGCTATTTGTTGCAGCAGCCCTGGCTACAAGCTCCCCAGGCGAATGTCACCTCTGGGGCTGGCCAAGGAGTGCTGGTTGCCAGGAGCAGAGGGGGCTCAGAGACCAGGGGTGGCTGTGGTGGCTGCCTGGAGGACTCCCAAGGAGAGGGGAGAAGAGAGGACGAGGGAACACTCCCCAAGGGAGGATGTTCGAGAAAGGGTGAGAGGCTGCCAGTTCTGCAGGCAAGGAGGGGCATAACTGGGCTCCTGAGTCCCACAGGGGAGCCGCAGAAAGAATGTAGTTGGTCAAGGGAGCCATGGACTCAAAAAGGTTGAAAACCTCTGTTTTAGAGATTTGAAAATGACAATCTCCATCAGTCTCCTCTCCTCCTGGCTAAACATACCCAGTTCACCAGGCCTTGGAGATTTGAATTCCTTTAAAGTACAGTGGTACCTCGAGTTACATACGCTTCAGATTACAGACTCCGCTAACCCAGAAATAGTAGTACCTCAGGTTAAGAACTTTGCTTCAGGATGAGAACAGAAATTGTGCGGCAGCAGCGGGAGGCCCCATTAGCTCAAGTGGTGCTTCAGGTTAAGAACAGATTCAGGTTAAGAACGGACCTCCGGAACAAATTAAGTACTTAACCTGAGGTACCACTGTATCTAGGTAATCCCTTATGTCAGGGGACTGCCATCAGAACAGGGAAGGGAAGCTGAGGGGCAGTTGGGATACAGGGAACCTCCGAAAAGCTTGCGAAGCAGTTCCTCTTCCTGCGGTGGGAAAAGCCACACCTCTGGGGTAAAGGAGGGAAAGGGACCAGAGGATGCTGCTGCGAGCCTTGGCACCACTCCTGGCCAAGCCTCTTCTGTCGCCCACCCTGCGCAGAGGTGTAAAATGCAAAGAAGGAAGGAAAAGGCTGGGGGTGACGAAGCTCTTAGGTTGGGGGAGGACCCGGAAACGACCACTCCCAGATTCCGCTAGTGATTGAGGCAGACGTGAATTTGTGGTTCTGCACTGTAGAAAGTTTTGCACTGAAATAAAACCTGTAAAAGACAGGTCGGAGTCCTGCCTGGTTACTCACGAGCAACCACCATTGCCATCTGACACCTTACTACCTCTTTTCCTACCTTGGGCTTCAGCTCCCTCCTTACATCATTTATTCTGTTATCACCAGGTTGGGCATCGCTTTCCTTTTGGATGAAGACGGAGGCAAAGCAGGTGTTGAGCAGTCCCACATTTTCTCTGTCACCCAACAGCGTTTCTCCGTCTTCTCCACGCAGAGAACCTACCACTTGCTTGTTCTTCCTCTTACTTCGGACATAGCCAAAGAAACCTCTTGTATTATTTTTAACCTCTCTTGCAAGCCTGAGCTCATTCTGAGCTTCAGCCGGCCTGACTTTCCTCATGCAACTATTCATGTCCACTCCTTCTTTGAGATTTCCCCTTTCTTATACATGTCCTTCTGACATCTCGGCCCATCTGTAAGCTCCTTATGCAGCCACACTAGTTTCCTGAGATGCCTCTCCCTTTTTCTTCCATCCAGTCCAACCCCCTGCAATGCAGGAGTTGCGGCTAGAGAATCCTAAAGACTTCCTCCATTCTTAAAAATGGAAGAGCTGGCGGAGAGGAACTGTTAGCAGCCTGATACTTGGGGAAATCCCCAGGGCGGGTGGGTGAGGAGGTGAGGGGGGAGAAGGTTGCCCTTCCTGTCACTGTCTCGTCAAGCAAGGCAAACTTCAGGTGGCGAATCTCATTAAAATTCATCCCGCACAGATGGAACCACTTAGGAAACCCAAACATCTTAATGCAAGCCTGTGAGATTCTCCACCTCCAGCCTCCCATTTCGCTCTGCAGGGGCCACTTCTGCTTCCAGTCGGAATTCAGATCGCCATCCGAGCTGGGCTTAGAAACCTCCGAGGAAGGAGAAGTCCTCCAGCTTTGCAAGGTTGTCCGTTCCCCTGTCAATCAGAACTTACCCTCGGAGCTAACAATTTAGCCTTTTGCTCTCCAGAGGCTTTTTAATTCCACAAAGCCAAGTGCTGGTGTTCCTTTGTGTTTTGGCACTCCAGATACGTTGCAGGGTGTTAGACGTGGAGACCCTTTGGTTCCCATCCAGCTCTAATATTCTACACATCCTTTGCTTCCTCCACCCTTTCTTCTCTTCCGCTGGTGTTCTGCTGGGGACATCTTTTTTGTTTGAGCACAGCAGTCTTACCGGCATGAGCAGTTGCCAGTGTCGGATTTACGTGGAGTCATACCTCTTTTTACGTTTGCTGCAGGTTAAATCTTTTCAGGTTGCGTCCCGCAGCGACCTGGAAGTACTGGAAAGGGTTACTTCTGGATTTTGTTTTGTTTTTCAGTTTTTTTAATTGATTTTCCAATATTATAACAAGCACAACAACAAACAACAAAAAATTACAATATCAAAAAACAACAACAACAAAGAAAGAAACATTAATCTTAACTGTTATAACCCCACTTTTGTTATCATTGTTAGGTGACTTCTTCAAATCCCCCTGGCTGAATTTCCATATAGCTCATTGTAGCTGTATGAAACACTATTTTCATATAAAATTTATTTGTTCAATTAACATCTTTCCTTTTTTTCATTTTGACTTCTATCCATAGTATTATACAATTTCACATATTTAAATCCTAGGCCAATCTGTTGCTCACAAGTATTTCTATTTAAGTTATCTTAGCATATTTAACTAAATAGTCTTTAAATTTCTTCCATTTCTCTGTATACTCCTCCTCCTCCTTCTGGTCGCAGATTCTTCCAGTCAGGTCGGCTAGTTCCCAAAAGTCCATCATCTTCATCTGCCATTCCTCCACTGTTGGTACTTCTTGTAATTTCCAATTTTTGGCCAGTAAAATTCTAGCTGCAGTTGTGGCATACAAAAACAATATGACATCTTTCTTGGGCAATTCCAAACCTATTATTCCAAGTAGAAAGGCTTCTGGTTTCTTAATAAATGTATATTTAAAAAAAAAAAATCAATTCATTATAAATCTTTCCCCAGAAGTCTCGGAAAGGGTTACTTCTAGGTTTTGCCGGTCACGTATGCGCAGACGCTCAAAATGACGTCACACACATGCGCAGAAGCGGCGAATCGCGACCCCTGCAGACATGGGTTGCGTTTTGCTCATGTTGCAAACAGGGCTCTGGAACGGATCCCGTTCGCAACCAGAGGTGCCGCTGTTATAAGCTAAACAAGCTATAGCTTAGGGCCCCACTCTCTTGGGGGGCCCCCCAAAAAATTAAAGGAGAAAATAAAACTGGGTGTACATTTCCAAAATATAAGATTAAAAACAAGTAAAATAAAACCTACATACAACAACAGTGTTTTGTGTTGTGTAGGCTCCTATTTGTTACGTGCAAATGGCTTGAGATACCTATTAGGTCCATAAATTACCATATAGCATATATTCAACACAAAAAACAGTGAGAATTTGATGTTGACAAAGGACAGCTGGACATATAAAGGGCCCCATTACCTTCAGGAGCTGAGGGCCTCATCAAAACTAAATCCATCCCTGGCCATTGCCTGTGGGTTTACTTCTGGAACTACCGGTGGAATCCTGTCTGCTTGCCGTAACTCCATGCAGAGCTGTGCAGAGACCTTCCTCTGTGGTACAAAGGGAAAGGAAAACCAACAGGAATTATTATTATTATTTTTAAAAACTAATTTTAAAAACTTCAGCAGCTGCAAGCAAAGCCGACTGTCGGTTGCTTGAGCGATGGGCACCAGTGGTTCAGGAGCTGTGAAAATGGCCTCCATGTAAAAACTGCACCACTCCTGCCTTGGCTGAAAAGCACCCCAAGAATGCAGTGTTTGTTTTCAGAAACACAAAAATAAATGGAAATGTTTTTAAAGGTGACAGAGTTCCGGAGTTCTGTATCCTTGTAAATGAGTTCATTAGCTAGTTTGCTTCTTTGTTTGCTCACATCCTTCTTTATTGTGTTTCTAGTGGGTGGCGCTGTGGGTTAAACCACAGAGCCTAGGGCTTGCCGATCAGAAGGTCGGCGGTTCAAATCCCCGCCACAGGGTGAGCTCCCGTTGCTTGGTCCCTGCTCCTGCCAACCTAGCAGTTCGAAAGCACGTCAAATTGCAAGTAGATAAACAGGTACCACCCCAGCGGGAAGGTAAACGGCGTTTCCGTGCGCTGCTCTGGTTTGCCAGAAGCGACTTGGTCATGCTGGCCACATGACCTGGAAGCTGTACGCCGGCTCCCTCAGCCAGTAAAGCGAGATGAGCGCTGCAACCCCAGAGTTGGTCATGACTGGACCTAATGGTCAGGGGTCCCTTTACCTTTACCTAGCCCACCTCCTCCCCCAGGCGCTGATGGTGGTCTCCTCATTTAATCCCCACAACGACCCTGGGAGGTAGTCTAGGCTAAGAGCAGTGACTAACAGTCACACCCAGTGAGCTTCATGGTTGAATGGGGATTTGAACCCTGTTCCCTGGTGCTGTAACTACTACTGAAGCTATAAGAAACCTGCAAGCCCAAATGTAGATTGGGTAAACCGGTATTGCTTATTAGGGAGAGAAGGCTAAACAGCAGGAGGCCTAGCATGACAGGTGGAATCTACAAAATCCGTTCTGAAAATGCTTTTTTAAAAGTGTTTTTTAAAATACATCGACTCTTTCATGAGGCTCAACATCGCCATCTAGCGTCACATTGTATATTGCACTTAAAACACACTTGAAACATTTTATTTGCAGCTGTGTAGCTGAGCCCTTAGTCCCACTAGAGCAGACTTCCCCAACCTGGTGCCCAATCTCTCTCTGTCTGTCTGTCTGTTTGACTCTCTGTCTCTTTCTCTCTCTTACACCCCCCCCCCCGGGTGCGTAGACCCAAGGTTGTGGACTGATGGGAATTGTAATCCAAAACATCCATAGATCACTTGTCTGGGGAATCATAGAAATGTAGAGTTAGAAGGGATCCTGAGGGTCATCTAGTCCAGCCCGCTGCAATGCAGGAATATTCAGGTGTCCCATTTTGGGATCGAGCCTGCAGCCTTGGCGTTATCAGCACCAGGCTCTCACCAACAGAGCTATCCATGAAGCCCACCACCTTGTAGTTGATTCTCTGTCTGCCAGTTGGTCTGGTTGGCTAGAAATCTTCTCAAAATCAAGGTCAAGGTTTTGTAAGCAGCCTTCGTAAAAAGTCCATGGCAGCATCGGTGGGGCTTCCCTTGCCTTATCAGCATACAACACCTGTGCTCAGAGATCTCCACTGGTTACTGATCTGCTCCTGGGCCAAGTTCAAGCTGTTACTATTAGTATGCAAAAGCCTTAACAACCTGGGATATATGTTTTATGAAATAAATAAAAAACATGCTGTTTCTTGCTGGGCAGAAAATGTTTCCTCCTTTAAATGAATCTGGCAATTTGGTTCCCAATTGCTGCCGATGAACAAATCTACTGGCCCTTCAGCTGTACCCAGGGGGTACTTGCTGCTCAATAAAACATTCATCCTGTTACTTAAAAGATTCCCTTTATATTTCCAGGGATGGTGATCAATTTTTGTGCAGAAAAGAAAAGAGCGTTTTGTTTGTTTTTCATCCAAACATAATATCTGGTTGCCGCGCTCTGGGCAGAATTCCCTGGAATGTTTTCCTGCGCATGCTGAGCTGAAAGGAATTGGTGCTGTGCAATGGCACAGTTGAGAGCGCTCTTGTGCAGCTCCCCTCCTTTGCAGTGTGGTTTGCCCAGAAAAACATCCCCATGGACTGTGCCGTTCCATTTTCTTTGGTAGCCAAATTATGGCAGGCGAAGAGGACACCCATTTTATGTTGGAGCAGAATCCGCGATGGCTGCAGTGACCTGTCACAAAAGGCGACATTTGATTCAGGTTCCTAGTCTTTTCTCGCAGGATGATCTCATCTGTCATGCCACAAAATGTGTGAGCGCTTTTTAGCCAGGCTGCCTTTGGCCCGTGATGTAAAAAGTCATAGAAAAAAAATTTAAACCCTGCAAAAAGAGAGGTGGAAGGAAAGGAAATGGTTTTTAATAAGATTTAATAAGATGTGTCTGAGTGCCACTCTAAATTTTTGTCAGTTCTGACTTGAGTGAAATTGACATGCAAGGGTCACCCATCAAACTGACATTCACACGGCACTGGAGGCAGGGGTGCGAAATCAAGGCCTGTTCGCGCTGAGCAACAGCGCCTCCTCCTGGCTGCTGTGGCAATCTTTCCTCCAGGCTGGAAGGGGCAGCGTTCTGCACGGCTATAAATGGATCTATGCCCAGTACTCAGAAGGCTTTGAAATCCAGGACAACCACTTGCGTTGCAGACTATTTCTTCAAGCGTTTTATTCCACCTTTTCATGCACATATTGTCCAAGGCCGTTTGCAACAATCAACACAACTCAAGTGCCCGTCATTGCACGTGAAAGTGAGCCCCATTGAACAAAGTGGAAGTTACATTGGAGTCCCTACACATAGGAGTGCACGATGAAGTACCCCGAATCAGTATAGCAAATAAAACAGCCGCAAGTGGTAATCTCCGTTTCCAAATAAGGTAGTACAGTGGACGCTCGGGTTGCAAACGTGATCTGTGCGGGAGCCACGTTCGCAACCCGCAGTGGCGCGCCTGCATGGGTTTTGATTCGGTGCTTCTGCGCATGTGCAAAGCACGATTTAGTGCTCCTGCGCGACCGCCGAAACCCGGAAGTAACCCGTTCCGGCACTTTCGGGTTTCGGCGGTCCATAACCCGAAAAAACGCAACCTGAAGTGTCTGTAACTCGAGTTATGACTGTAATCTTATTCCTCACCCTCACCTGAAATGAATGCTAAATATATAGCTGTCTAGCTCCATTTGTCTTGCCACCCTGCTTCTCCTCGGGGCATGAAGACATCCCTTTTTGCTTATGTTAACTCTGTAAAGTCCCATGTATAGGGGTGCTGCTACAAAAGGTAAAAGGACCCCTGGACGGTTAAGTCCAGTCAAAGGTGACTATGGGGTTGCAGCGCTCATCTTGCTTCAGGCCGAGGGAGCCGGCGTTTGTCCACAGACAGCTTTCCGGGTCATGTGGCCAGCAGGACTGAACAGCTTCTGGTGCAATGGGACACCGTGACAGAAACCAGAGCGCACAGAAATGCCTTTTACCTCCCCGCCTATTTATCTACTTGCACTGGTGTGCTTTCAAACTGCTAGGTTGGCAGGAGTTGGGACCATAGCCGTCAACTTTCAGATTTGAAAATAAGGGATCAGCAGCCTCTCCTGTCCCGGGGACAGTCTACGGGATATCTAACAATCCAGGATAGCAGTGGGAAGCAGTGGGAAAAGGCGCTGGAATAAGGGAATTTCCCACAAAAAAAGGGAAGGTTGACAGCTACTGCTCAGACTAAGCAATGGGAGCTCACTCGGTTGCGGGGATTCAAACCGCCGACCTTCCAATCGGCAAGCCCAAGAGGCTCAGAGTTTCAGACCACAGCGCCACCCGCGTCCTTCAGGGTGCTGCTAGAGGGCAACCAAAATGGTCAAAGGCCTGGAAACGATGCCTTATGAGGAACGGCTAAGGGAGCTGGGCATGTTTAGCCTGGAGAAGAGGAGGTTAAGGGGTGATATGATAGCCATGTTCAAATATATAAAAGGATGTCACATAGAGGAGGGAGAAAGGTTGTTTTCTGCTGCTCCAGAGAAGCAGACACGGAGCAATGGATCCAAACTACAAGAAAGAAGATTCCACCTAAACATTAGGAAGAACTTCCTGACAGTAAGAGCTGTTTGACAGTGGAATTTGCTGCCAAGGAGTGTGGTGGAGTCTCCTCCTTTGGAGGTCTTTAAGCAGAGGCTTGACAACCATATGTCAGGAGTGCTCTGATGGTGTTTCCTGCTTGGCAGGGGGTTGGACTCGATGGCCCTTGTGGTCTCTTCCAACTCTAGGATTCTATATAAATAAGGCAACTGTCATTGTTTCACCACTTGCACACATGAACTTGACTACCAGCTCCGAAGTTGGGTGCAATTTTGGAGCGCATTGAAATTGAACATAACCTCTGGAAGGCTGGCTTTGCCCATATGAGTCGACTGGATTGGGAGGCTGGACTAGACGGGCCATTGACCCGATCATCCAACAGGCTCTTCTTGTAAGAGTTTGTATGGCTGCTTGTGAACTAGCCAAGTGTTGATGGGGGAAAAGGAGGGCCTGGTTGCTGGTGTGTTGATGTCACAGGTTCCGGTCTCCTATCTGCTGCCCCATCCTCGCTGTTCCCTGCGTGCAAGAGATGCGGCCGCAGCTTATGCCTGACGGATGCAGATAGAGAAAGTTGTTCTTGCTTAAGCTGCCAAGATGGTCAGACTCTTCCTCTCTCAGCGACGCTGCTGCCGCCCATTCACTTTATCTCCAGGGGCTTTTGGTGTGTAATTAAGCCCGGACCCCCCGAACGCCTGCTAAGCTGCCGATATCCCAACCTAATCCTCTGTAGCTCACTCTCCTGTGACATTTGCTAGCCGAAAAGCGGCTTAAGTTTTTAGCACGCTTCCTGTTCTGCTCAGTCTCAGCCTTGCAACAGGGATGTGGCAGGAAGGCGAGATCTTTCTGTTGCCTTTGATTTCATTTTTGTGTTTATGGAAGATGACAGCAAGGCCGCGCTGAAACTTTGACTTTGTTTAGTACCAGAAACTGAAGTTCCAGATTCCTTTTTGAAAGAGACTTTGGAGAAGGTTCACTGGCATGTCTATCAAATCAACTTCCATTTTCTACATTTCTGGGTCTGTCTGAAAAACTACAATCCCCATCAGGCTCTGCTTGGCTTTCCTTAAAGTCTGTTTAATCACGTTCCTTTTCTGTCACCAGCGCTGCCTCTGCTGTTACTATCACCAGCTCCCTCACTTATATCTCTGCCTCTACAAAAGGTGATCTGCAAGGTCAGTCGCATTGCAGGGGGTTGGATTAGATGACCCTCGGGTCCCTTCCAGCTTGACAAATCTATGGTTCTATGATCATTTCCATAAAAAAAATTATTCATATCAGGGAAGAAGCAGAGGTTCAGTTGCACCCTGTTTTTTATTGCATGGGGTTCCACCCATAGCAGGGAAGGGAAATCAGAAATCTTGATCTCCCAGTGGGCTTTTCCAAAGCAAATGGATATGCAGACGTCTGTCACCCCATTGGCCCTTGAAGCAAATAACGCCAACGTTTGGGTTTCTTCCGCCCTCCTGAGAATAGAGTTCTGGACAAATCCAGTCCACCCACAGTTAACTGGTATTTGTAGACATAATTTGAGCTGCCTCTGGGCTGTCAGCCTCAGCCAGGCCGATAAAAGCCCAGCTTCCTATCAGATAAATCTGATCCCTTGCTGACTCTGGAATAAAAGCAAACCTGGCAAATGGTCGGGGATTTTTTTTTTAGTTTTTTTTGTAATCCAGAGGCAGATGATGTGGTATCTGTTGGCTTTTTCCTTGGGTATTAAGAATGTGACAATTTAATTGCAGGCTATCCCCTCAAGAAGGGGGCGCAAATCAATAGGTGTCAGGCAAGGCACTCGTTTTCAGATAAAATCTATTTGTAAATTACAGTCATTTGTCTCCTTGCAGAGTCAAAAGGAGTTAATTGCAAACGGTGTGAGAACGGAGCTCCAGAACGGATTCTCTGCCTCACTTCATCCATTCTGAGCCTCTTTCGTGATGTTGGGCAGGCAACCAAGAAGCGCCAAACTTTATAGCCACACCCTCCTGGCATGGGGCAGAATCCAGAGCAATAAATCGCTTTTCTTTGCATGCACCTGACATCTCATGGCAGGGACCAGGAAACATGTTGGTTGCAGGGAGGCTGAGAGTTCGATTCCACTCCCAGCCTCGTCCACAAACCAGCCATGCTGAAATGTGGGACGGATACGGACAGTGAGTGTTTTGTCCTGGGGAATAGGGACCATGGAAGGGGGGATGGCTCAAGATGCAGGGGGTTCCTTATTTCCTTTATTAAATTTATACCCCGCGTTTCATCCAAGGAGCACAGGACAGTGTTCAGTATCATGAACAACAACATCATACACCTTGAGATGTGGGTGGCGCTGTGGATTTAGGGAATGTGAGTGGCGCTGTGTTCTAAACCACTGAACCCCTTGGACTTGCCAATCAGAAGGTTGGCGGTTCAAATCCCCTCGACGGGGTGAGCTCCCATTGCTCTGTCCCAGCTCCTGCCAACCTAGCAATTCAAAAGCACACCAGTGCAAGTAGATAAATAGGTACCACTGTGGCGGGAAGGTAAACGGCGTTTCCTTGCACTCTGGTTTCTGTCATGGTTATCCGTTGCACCACAAGCAGTTTAGTCCTGCTGGCCACATGACCCAGAAAGCTGTCTGTGGACAAACGCCCGCTCCCTCGGCCTGGAGCAAGATGAACATTGCAGCCCCATAGTCGCCTTTGACTGGACTTAACCATCCAGGCGTCCTTTACCTTTACCTTTTTACACCTTGAGAACCAGGTCTTGTGCTAGATGTTTATCCAGTACAGTTGTACCTTGGATCCTGAACACCTTGCGAGTGAAACGTTTTGGCTCCTGAACGCTGCAAACCTGGAAGTGAGTGTTCACCGGTGTGTGAACGTTCTTTGGAACCCAAACGTCCGACGCAGCTTCTGATTGGCTGTAGGAGCTTGAAAGCCGCGCCTTGGTTTCCAAATGTTTTGGAAGTCGAACGAACTTCCGGAATGGAAGGAACCACTGTATTTCTATCCTGTACCTTCCCAATCCGTGGAGCGAATAAGTGATTCCTAGAAAAAGCTGCAGAACCCCTTGCGGAACTTCCTTTCACTGCTTTCTGCTAATATCCCAATCTCTGCAAATTACCACTGATCACAATCAACCCTGGATCGCCTCTCTGAATATAGTTGCTGCCCTTATCTGAGAGAAGCAGTCACGTTTCAAAGCAGAGTGACTGGCAAAGCCATCTGTTAATGTTAAACTTGTAAGTCTCCGCCAGTGTTGCAATGCAGACTGTGGACATCCTGGATCCAGCACACTGGGGAAACAAAGGCAAATGTCCCTGCCCACCTCAGAAATCACAGCTCAGCGAAAAGCTTGGGGAAAGGCTGTCGCTTGGTGGAAGAGAATCTGCTTTGCATTGCAGAAGGTCCCAGGTTGCAGCATCTGAGACTTCTTAGTTTAGAGAAAAGGCGAGGAAGACGCAACAGAATAGAAATGTATAGAATTAGGCATGGCATGGAGGAAGAGGATATAGAAAAGCTTTTATCCCTCTTGCGCAGAGGGACAGTCAGCCTCTCAATACCAGCTGCTAGAAACTGCAGGGGGGGGGAGATGGCTCTTGTGTTCGAATCCTGGTTTGTGGGCTTCCGGTTGGATACACTGGCTGGCCCGTGTGAGAGCAGGATACTGGCGAATCTTATCTTCTTATGCTATCTGGGGTGCTACCCTCCTTGTGAAACACTCTCACCAGAGGGGTTTTCTGAAGTGTTTTGTTCCAGTTTTAATATTTCCCTGAACTTTAATTTTTATTTTAATAAAGAACCAGGGATCATGATGGCTTTCCCCTGCACTAGCCTGTATTTTGCTTTACTTTGAAACTTTCCTTTCCTTTCCCCCATGTCTTCTTGCATGCCTTGCACAAAAGTCAAAGATGCAAGTTTATCCATCTTTGAAATGAGACCAAATAACTGTGTGTCTGTTTCTAAGGAATGTGATTTGGAGGAAAGCTTACCTGATTGCTTGTCTTGACTTTGGTGGGACTTCAGGATTGGGCCACCAATCTCCCCCGTGGGACTTAGAGGGTGCCCACCAAGACCCCTTTCAGGCAGCCACCCCTCCCCTCTGGCTTCCAAACACTTGGGAGGAGAAACCCTCCGGCAGGTGACAGAAGATGCTGGCATGCTTTTGGAGTCGGCTCAATTGCCTTTCCCTCCAGGCTGCTCCAAACCACGTTGGTTTAGCAATCGGAAAATAATGTCCGAAAGAGCTGTACCGTCACGTCTGCCCTGGGAGTGACTTTGACCTGGCTGTCCCAGACAGTGCGGAGGGAACATTGCATTTATACAGAAATACACTCGCAGGCAAGGACAAGCAAATTCCACCATCGCCGCCTGCAAAAAAAATATTCATGTAAGGAAATGGCAGGTTTGAGGGCTCAGAAAAATCCCCCCCCTTTGCTCCCTCTGAGAGATCAGCCTTTGCCAAGGCTGCAGTACTTGGGACACCTTGAGCCAATCCAGCTGTGCCTGGGAGCTACCTGGCAACACCCCTGGTGGGTCCACCCCCCCCAAACCAGTAAAACCAGCAGGCCTTCCTAGTTCCTGGTGGTGCCTCGCGCAGGGCTTCTGGGCTGTGTTTTGGGTTTGGCCAGCCCTGGGTTGTAGAGACCATGCAGTCTATAGTTTTGAGTCCAGCATGGCTGGAGAGAAGGCGTGTCTCCAGAAAGCGGCTCCTAAGGGCTAATGGTGGCTGATAACCCAAGCTAGTGAGCCAACTTGGAGGCAGTGTGGTGTAGTGGTTAGGGCGGGCATGTTCAAAATTGGAGTGGGGGGGGAAAGCTCCACAACTTTGGCTCAACAACTTAAATCCTATAAAGGGCTCCACAAATTTGGGGTAAAATTGTAAAATAAAATAAAAAGCTCGAAACTTTGGGGTGAAATCGTAAAAAAAGCTCAAGAACTTCAATCCCAAGCTCAGTAAATTTGGTCGGCCCTCCCGCATGTTCACTTCATCAACTCTGGCCCTCTTTGAAAAAAGTTTGGTTAGGCTGAGAGGGAGTGACTGGCTCCTTAGTTACACCCGCAGCTTCGCGGCTGAGAGGGGATTCGAACCCTTGTCTCTCCCAAGTCCTAGTCTTTGTTCAATTCCCACAGCAACCCCAGGAGGTAGGTTAGATTGAGAGACGGCGACTGACCCAAGGCCACCCAGTGACCATCATGACCAAGCTGAGATTCGAACTCTGGCCTCCCAGGTCCTGGCCCAACACTCTGACCATTGCACCACGCTGCTTCTTGCCACGCTTCCACCCCTCCGAACCATTCCTTCTCTTCCTCTCTCTCTCTCCCATACGCTTGCGCTTGCCTTCCCCTCAGTCTCTGTGCCTGCGTCTCCCCCTCCGCCGGCTTGGGCTCAGAGAGGCCACAGGAGACCCGCGCAAGTACACACATGACGGCATTCACGCCTCGCACGTTGTTGCACGTGCTGATCTAATGCGCTGAGCCTCTCCCCGGGCCCAGAGGAGCTGTCGAGAGGGAGCGCTGGGCGCCGAGCGCTGCCAAAAATCCTCTGGAATCCTCTCCCTTGCGTGGTCTCCTCGCAGGTCAGCGTCAGAGTTCAGGCCGGCAGGTGCTGGGACGACGCTCCCACCCTCCTCTCCGTTCCCAGACCAGAGGTCACTTCCCTCCTGTCACATTTGGTTTCCATGCAGCCTTAGACTTAGGAATGGCGATGTGGGAGAAGGGAGGGGAGGCAAGCAACTGCCCTCAGCCCCGGGCTGGATGCTTTCCTCGGCTGCGACTGGATGCTTCCCCTCTCAAAAACCGGGTGTCAATGAGAACCAGAGAACAGTCTGCTCCATCAGGCCAGCAAGTCCAGCACCCTCTTCTCACAGGAGCCAGCCCACGATGGGAAACCAAGGAGCAGGATCTGAGCGCAATAACCCTCTCTCCGCCAGTGGTTTCCAGCAACTGGGTGTCAGGAGTGCGTGCAGGAGCCAGGCCCTGTGACCAGTAGGTCTTTGCAGGACTGGGGCCTTCCTAAGTTTGCTCTGGAGAGGCAAGGCACAGGTGAGGTCGATTGGTAACTCACAGCACCTGGTGGCAAGAGCCGAGAAGGGATATAAGGGCAGCATTTCCCTTCGGTTCTCTGCCACAGCAATACGTTTCCAGCCTTGCTGCAGTTGGCTTCTTGCTTCTTGATCCTCAGACCCTTGACTTCTTGTCTCCTTTCTCCTCGACCCTCGGACCCTTGACTTTGTGACTCCTGGCTTCCTGACCCTCGGACCCCTGGCTTCTGGACTCTCGTTCCTGCTCCCACCCCACCATCTTGCCCCCGGTCCCGGCAGCCGGGGCTTCATTCGCCCACAGACCCGTGACACTGGGATTTGGAAGGCAGAGGAGGAAGTTTAGAGGGATCTTGAGGGCTCTACTCTGCCTCCACAATCAGAGGCAGCAATGCTTTTGAATCCCAGTCTCCGGAAACCACAGGAGGGGAGAGTTGCGCTTGTGCTCCTTGGTTTCCCATGTTTGGCCACCGTGAGAACAGGAGGCTGGACCAGAGCGGCCACTGGCCTGATCCAACAGCTGTTTCTGATGTTTATGTGCAGTAGAACTTCTGTACATGCAATGAAGCTGCACGTTGGAGGAATTGGAACAGAGAAAAGGAGATACTTTTTTATGCAGTGCATAGTTCAGCTGTGGAACTCACTGCTACGAGATCGCCTCTCCTGGGAGGACCTTAAGGTCCACAAATGACAACATTTTGGAGGTCGCAAGGTGGTTAGATTGGTCTCAACTAGGGCCAGGGCCTTTTCAGTCCTGGCCCCGACTTGGTGGAATGCCCTGTCCCAAGAGACCAGGGCCCTGCGGGACTTGACATCTTTCCGCAGGGCCTGCAAGACAGAGCTGTTCTGCCTGGCCTTTGGTTTGTACTCAGTCTGACCCTTATGTTTCCCTCCCCTTATGGTCTTGATCTATGGGCTACTTTTAAAATGAGGCTGCATTTTGAATGGCATTTTAAGCTGTATTTTAAATTGGTCCCCCCCCCCTGCCCATTATGTTTTTACTGTGATTTTATTGGTGTTAGCTGCCCTGAGCCCGGCTCTGGGCAGGGTATAAATAAAATTATTTATTATTATTATTGCTGCAGGAAACAGTGGTGGCCACCAACCTTGGTGTTTTTAAGAAAGAATCACACAAACTGTTTGAGAGAGGGTTATCAGTGGCTCCTAGTTCAGAGGCAGAAATATGCCCAAATGCCATTTGCTGGGAAATGCAGGCAGGGAGAGGGCTCTTGTTCTCGGATCCTGGACATCAAGTTGTCCACTGAGAACAAGGTGCAGGACTAGATGGGCTCCTGGCCGGATCCAGAACGCTCTCCTTAATGTCCTCATGTCCCCAGCCCCTGTTTGCACTCTGTTGAGCAATCACTTGGACGCTCTGCTTGTTGTTGTTCAGAGCTGAGCTTTGGCAAGGGCAGCCGTGCCGCTCTCCTGGGGAGCATGCTTTGGCCCACGGGTCCCAAGTGCAACCTTGGACGATGCACGTCATCCCGGGAAAGGCCAGAGCATGCGCGTTTGTGTGTGCTGGGGGTCCTTTTTGGTTGTGCAAGGGGAAGGTTTTCCCAAAGCAGGAACATGCTCCTCTCTGAGTCCGGTTCCCTGTTCCATCTCCTTGCCTGGTCTTCTGAGCTGAGTTTGCCTTCTCGCTGGGCGCTGTGAAAAGTGGACCCCGGTTAATGCCTGGGTTTAGCTAAGTTGTATCAGTTGGAAGAGGAGCAGATTCCCTGCAGGGTTTGCATAGCTGGACTTGTGGTGTGCTGAAGGCCCCAGCTGCCACACCAGACTCTGCTTCCTGACAATTTCGGGTACCCTAGAAAGACCTCGGTGGAACGCTGGACGTAGACCACCCATCGTCTTGGCAAGTCAACCTCTGGTCTGTATCTCCATCACAGCGGCTCTCCCTCTCGCCATCACAGAGCCAAGCTTGGTGCTGCCACCCTCGCAGGCTGGCTGGGTGGGGACACAGGAGAGGGCCTTCTTGGTGGTGGCTGCTCCCAGGCAACTTTGGAACTCCGTGCCTAGGGAAGCCAAACCGGCTCCCTCCTTGTTGTCCAACTTTAATGTTCCAACGGGCTTTTGAGAACTAACTGCTGTGATGATTTCTTTGGGTGAATTCTTCTTCCTTGGAGGTTTTAAAGCAGAGGTTGAATGGGAATCTGTCAGCTGAGATTCCTGCATTGCAGGTGGCTGGACTAGATGACCCCTGGGAATCCCTTTCAGCTCTTAAGATTCTATGAATTTTGTTTTTTTCCTCTCTCTCTCTCTTATATTCCATTCATGTTTACTTATTGCTCCTTTCCCCTATGTTTTAAGCTGTTTCTGTTTTATCTGTAAGTCTCTTTGAGTCCCTGATGGAGAATAGTGCAGGATATAAATAAATACAATAAGAACAATGCTCCCAGTATAACTCGGAGGTAGAGGGCACATCAGGTAGATCTGAGGGAAGCCAGGGAGAAAATCAGAAACAGTTATGGGGGAATATCTGCTCCCATCTGATTTGAACTCGGGTCTCTCTCTCTCTCTGTTTTAAGCCACCATATTCGGTGAGCTCTTTTTTATATATATTTGCATGATTTCTGAGAACTTTACGAGCAAAACCAAGGGAGCATTCTACTTCTGTTTGAATGTTTATAAGAGAAATTCGCATCCTAGCACATAACCCAAAAGGATGAAGAGAAACTGTTTAAATCCACACTCCGTATTCCGATTAGGGAGACCTTCTCCACCTCGAACATGCAACCTCCCCATTTTGAATCGCATTTCTGCGTCTTCCTTCTCTTCTTGCCCTTTTTCCCTTTCCATGATTGTCAGCCATTTCGGATGCCCCCCCCCCCACTATTCTTTCCTGGGTCTCCTCCTTTCTTCACCATTGCTTTCCCAAGAAGAGACCTTTCTCCAGTATAATTGGTTTAATTCACACTGAAATGAAAACGCCTGTGTATTAACAGTGGTTTAAAAATGTGTGTTGCTAACATTGGGCTTTGTCCACAGTAGTTTTCTAAGTGGACTTTGAGTTCTTGCTGAGTTGATAATTAGCTCCTGCTAGCTAATACATGAGTGTGTAACCTTAGATCAGGTGATGGAGGTACTGAATTGCAAATTGCTATTGGTTCCTTGTTCTCTCTCCAATTCTGTGGAGTGAGGATGTAAATGAAGCTCTCCAGGTAAACAGGGCTGTGGGGAGAGAGAGACATGTGCTTCTGGGTCTGTTTGAATTATTTCAGATTTCCTAAGATGCGGAGCCTATTCTGGACATCACAAGATATTCTATGGGTTAGGGTTAGGGTTAGGGTTCTTTGATGTGCATTTGATGGTTTCATTCCATTGTGAAGAATGTTCTGCAGGTAAAACATTGAATAGTATTTCTATGGGCCTAGACAATATTTTCTTCCAAAATATTGTCTAGGCCCATAAGAGTCAACTCTTATGCTTCCAGGCACTTTAGACTGTGCAATATTAATACCTGCCATATCCTGTAGCAGACTTCCTCAACCTCGCCCCTCCAGATGTTTTTGGCCTACAATTCCCATGATCCCTAGCTAGCAGGACCCAGTTTTCAGGGATGTTCACCCCGTCGCGGGGATTTGAACCGCCGACCTTCAGATCGGCAAGCCCTAGGCTCTGTGGTTTAAGTAGAAGTCGGCAAATGCTTCCTCTTTTTTGCTCTTAAGTTCTTATGTAAACTTTCTGATTTCCTTTCAAAGCCATCAAAGCGAGTGGCCATTGCTGCATCTACACAGTGGGACAGAATTGTGCGGTTTGTGGTTCTTGCCGACTCCAGGCAAAAGCTTGGTTTATGGCTAAGCGAAGACTTGGATTTCTCCTTCCCAAGCCCCACAGAAAAGAGACTTTTAGCCACTTTCTCCCAGGAATGGAGCACTTTTTCGCTTGCAGAAGGGTCTGCATGGATCTGGGCTGAGTGGGTTCCAGCTGGGCTCCTTCCTCCCTTGGGAGTAATTTTGATCGCCATAAAAATGGGAGACATGAATGTACTGTGGTATTAATTGCCCCTAATTTTGTTCTTTTTTTAATACCGGGATAGGATTGTCTAATAGGCCTTGGCAAAGCCATTTGTTATGTTAATGGGAATCGTTTGGGGAGAGATCTGCTGAATTCAGCACTTTGAAAGGACGGCTTTGCCCGTGTCCAGAATTGCTCTGTGCGGGCTGATTAATTGGCTGCAGGATCCCCACAAACGGGAGATGGACCTCCATCCTAGAAGGGTGCAGATTAGGCATGTTGAGGGCTTGATTCAGAAGACCACTTATTACCTTACCGTATTCTGGAGGGGCAAAACGTAAAGTTCTTTTGGCATGCCGTTCGTTGGCATAAAAAGAGCCGGGCAGGAACTGAAACATTTGTAGATCGGTTTATTTGGCTGCTTGTGAATATCCTGCCCCTCAATCTGGTGTCTGGACGGAGGCAGGCAAAACCCACCTGGCTGCAGTCGGCTTTAAGATTGAAATGTAGGACTCTTCCTTGTACCCATACAGATGAGCCTAGGACCCTCATACCTATGGGACCACCTCTCCTGGTATGTCCCACAGAGGACCTTAAGGTCCACAAATAACAACACTTTGGAGGTCCCGAGCCTCAAGGTGGTTAGATTGGTCTCAACTAGGGCCAGGCCTTTTCAGCACTGGCCCCAACGTGGTGGAACGCTCTGTCCCAAGAGACCAGGGCCCTGTGGGACTTGACATCTTTCCGCAGGGCCTGCAAGACAGAGCTGTTCCGCCTGGCCTTTGGTTTGGACTCAGTCTGACCCTTATGTTTCCCTCCCCTTATGGTCTTGATTTATCGGCTACTTTAAAATGAGGCTGCATTTTAAATTGCATTTTAACCTGTATTTTAAATTGGTCCCCCCCCTTCTTTTTCCCCTATGATATTTTTACTGTGATTTTTTTATTGGTGTGAGCTGCCCTGAGCCCGGCTCTGGCTGGGGAGGGCGGGGTATAAATAAAAATTTCATTATTATTATTATTATTATTATTATTATTATTATTATTATTAATTATCTACACTTGACTGACAGAGGCTGTCTCCGATGTTTTATGCAGGCAACATTGCCAGCCCTACCTGGAGATGTTTGGGGTTGTATCTGGGACAGTCTGGGTGCAAAGCGGACACTCTGCAGCTCAGCTGTGCCCTTTGCTCCACCAAGCTCAACATGGGATCTTGAACCCAAGACCCAAGAAATGCAAGGCAGATGCTCAGCCCCTGAGCTCTCAGGCAGGGCACCCAGCGAGAGAGTGTGGTTAGGATTCATGGCTAAGGGGGTGGGCTACAAGGCCCCCTGTTCAGCAGCTGAACTCATCCAGTGACCTAGGGCAAGCTTTGCCCAGCCTTGCCTTCCTATCTCTCTTAATATGGGCCGGGTTCGAGTCTCGCATTGGGCAAAACGGTTTTTGCATTGCAGGGGCTTGGACAAGGCCCTAGGGGATCAGGTTTTGGTACTTTTGGCAGTGTGGGCAGGTGACAAAGTCCTACTGGAAAATGAAATCGGCATCCCCATAAAGCTCGTCTGCGGAAGGAGGCATGAAGTGCTCCAAAATGGCTCCCCAGATCAACACAAACTGTGGAAACTTCACACTGGACTTCCAGCATCTGGCATTGTGTGCCTCCCCATTCTTCCTCCAGACTCTGGGTCCTTGGTTTCCAAATGAGATGCAAAAGCTGCTCTCATCAGAAAAGAGATTTGGGGAGCCATGGCATCAGCTGGTGTTGGTCCCCTGTGCTTCATTAAGTCCAGGGTCAACGCAGCCATCTACCAGGAGATTTTGGAGCACTTCATGCTTCCTTCCGCAGACGAGCTTTATGGGGATGCTAACTTCATTTTCCAGTAGGACTTTGTCACCTGCCCAAGCTGCCAAAAGTACCAAATATCTCGCTTTGCATGTCATGAGTCTATCTCATATATTAGTTTCACCTTTTAAGTTGAATTACTGAAATAAATGAACTTTTCCACAATATTCTAATTTTCCGAGTTTCACCTGTATGTGCTTTTATTTAAAATGCATCTCTGGGTTATTTGTGGAGCATAGGAATTCGTTCATGGTCTGAGGGACGGTGGACCGGCCCTTGGCTGAAAAAGGTTGCTGATCCCTGGACATGATGATCCTCGGGGTCCCTTCCAACTATGATTCTGAGAATATTTGCCCACCTTGCAGGGTTGTCGTGGAGATTGCGGCCAGGTTGTGAGCATGCAGGCAGAGAGTGATGCCTTTTGCTTGTTTGCAGAAACTAAATCAAGTGGTTGAAATTTTATCGTGTCTGCTTTGAACACCCTGTAGGTGCAATATTATTACAGATACTTGTTGGCTTCTGACGAGGTGTCTGAACCTGAGTATCAAATCCGAACCCAGCACTCTAGTCAAATAAACTAAATCAGAGACATGGGAGACAGACAGACAGACAGACAGTCTCTCTCTCTCTCTCTCTCTCTCTCTCTCTCTCTCTGTGTGTGTGTGTGTGTGTGCCTGCAGTCACACACAAATATTTATTCCCTTGCCTGGTTGCAACCTCAGGCTATTAGCCTTCAAGAGGCTCTCTATTGTCCAGAGATGGACAATGGCAAAAATGCCTCACTTCACACTGTGCCTTGTGAGAAACATATTTTTCCTTTTAAAAAAAATAAAATCAGTTTTAGTTGCTGATCCACAGCAGCCTCCGACTTTGCTGCAGACATGCTGTGTTATTTACTGTCACTTTGAATCATAGAATCATAGAATCATAGAATCATAGAGTTGGAAGAGACCACAAGGGCCATCGAGTCCAACCCCCTGCCAAGCAGGAAACACCATCAGAGCACTCCTGACATATGGTTGTCAAGCCTCTGCTTAAAGACCTCCAAAGTAGGAGACTCCACCACACTCCTTGGCAGCAAATTCCACTGTCGAACAGCTCTTACTGTCAGGAAGTTCTTCCTAATGTTTAGGTGGAATCTTCTTTCTTGTAGTTGGGATCCATTGCTCCGTGTCCGCTTCTCTGCAGCAGCAGAAAACAACCTTTCTCCCTCCTCTATGTGACATCCTTTTATATATTTGAACATGGCTATCATATCACCCCTTAACCTCCTCTTCTCCAGGCTAAACATGCCCAGCTCCCTTAGCCGTTCCTCATAAGGCATCGTTTCCAGGCCTTTGACCATTTTGGTTGCCCTCTTCTGGACACGTTCCAGTTTGTCAGTGTCCTTCTTGAATTGTGGTGCCCAGAACTGGACACAGTACTCCAGGTGAGGTCTGACCAGAGCAGAATACAGTGGCACTATTACTTCCCTTGATCTAGATGCTATACTCCTATTGATGCAGCCCAGAATTGCATTGGCTTTTTTAGCTGCCGCGTCACACTGTTGGCTCATGTCAAGTTTGTGGTCAACCAAGACTCCTAGATCCTTTTCACATGTACTGCTCTCAAGCCAGGTGTCACCCATCTTGTATTTGTGCCTCTCATTTTTTTTGCCCAAGTGCAATACTTTACATTTCTCCCTGTTAAAATTCATCTTGTTTGTTTTTGCCCAGTTCTCTAATCTGTCAAGGTCGTTTTGAAGTGTGATCCTGTCCTCTGGGGTGTTAGCCACCCCTCCCAGTTTGGTGTCATCTGCAAATTTGATCAGGATGCCCTTGAGTCCATCATCCAAGTCGTTGATAAAGATGTTGAATAAGACCGGGCCCAAGACAGAACCCTGTGGCACCCCACTAGTCACTCTTTTCCAGGATGAAGAGGAACCATTGATGAGCACCCTTTGGGTTCGGTCAGTCAGCCAGTTACAAATCCACTGAGTGGTAGCATAGTCAAGACCGCATTTTACCAGCTTCTTTACAAGAATATCATGGGGCACCTTGTCAAATGCCTTGCTGAAATCAAGGTAGGCTACATCCACTGCGTTCCCTTCATCTACCAGGCTTGTAATTCTGTCAAAAAACGAGATCAGGTTAGTCTGACATGACTTATTTTTCAGAAATCCATGCTGACTATTGGTGATCACAGCATTCCTTTCTAGGTGCTCACAGACTGTTTGCTTAATGATCTGCTCCAGAATCTTCCCTGGTATTGATGTCAGACTGACTGGGCGGTAATTATTTGGGTCCTCTCTTTCCCCCTTTTTGAAAATAGGGACAACATTTGCCCTCCTCCAGTCTGCCGGGACTTCGCCTGTTCTCCAGGAATTCTCAAAGATGACTGCCAGTGGTTCTGAGATCACATCTGCCAGTTCTTTTAATACTCTTGGATGCAGTTCATCTGGCCCTGGAGACTTGAATACATCTAAACTAGCCAAATATTCTTGTACTATCTCCTTAGTTATTCTGGGCTGTGTTTCCTTTGCTGAATCATTTGCTCCAAATTCTTCAGGTCGGGCATTGTTTTCTTTATCGGAGAAGACTGAGGCAAAGAAGGCATTGAGTAGTTCAGCCCTTTCTGTGTCCCCTGTTTGCATTTCACCATCTTCTCCTCTGAGTGACCCCACAGTTTCTTTGTTCTTCCTTTTTCTACGAACATACCCATAAAAGCCTTTTTTGTTGCTTTTAACCTCTCTAGCAAGCCTGAGTTCATTCTGTGCTTTAGCTTTTCTGACTTTGTGTCTACACGTGCTGGCTATTTGTTTGAATTCCTCTTTGGTGGTTTCCCCCCTTTTCCATTTTTTGTACACATCCTTTTTTAATCTTAATTCAGTTAAAAGTTCTTTAGATAGCCACCCTGGCTTCTTTAGGCACCTTCCATGTTTCCGTCTCATTGGTATTGCCTGTCGTTGTGCTTTTACTATCTCCCTCTTAACAAACTCCCAGCCATCATGAACTCCCTTTCCTTTTAGTATTGTTGTCCATGGGATCTCACCCAGCACTTCCCTAAGTTTTATGAAGTCGGCTTTCTTAAAGTCAAGAAATTGAGTCCTAGTATGCTTGGCTGCTCCTTTCCGCTGTATAGTAAACTTCAGAAGAGCATGATCACTCGCGCCTAATGATCCTTCCACATCTACCCCACTAACCAGGTCATCAACATTGGTTAGGACCAGATCTAAAATGGCTGTTCCTCTTGTTGCTTCTCCCACTTTCTGGACAATGAAGTTGTCTGCAAGGCCAGTGAGGAATCTGTTTGACCTTATGCTCTTGGCTGAGTTTGACGTCCAACAAATATCCGGGTAATTGAAGTCCCCCATTACTACTATCTCCCTTCCTTTTGCATGCTTGGCCATCTGTTCCAGGAAGGCATCATCTATGTCCTCCGTTTGGCTTGGGGATCTATAGTAAACTCCCACAATGAGGTCTCTGTTATTCTTCTCTCCCTTAATTTTGACCCAAATGCTCTCACTTTGGCTTTGAGGTTCTAAATCTTGGATCTCTTCACAGGTATACACATCCCTGACATATAACGCCACTCCTCCTCCTTTCTTGTCTGGTCTGTTTCTCTGAAATAGATTGTATCCCCCCATTATTACATTCCAATCGTGGGACTTATCCCACCAGGTTTCAGTGATGCCTATTATGTCATATTTAGTTTGCTGTACCAAGAGCTCAAGCTCATCTTGTTTATTTCCCATGC
The DNA here is from genome assembly GCF_965113315.1 of Podarcis vaucheri. Classification (NCBI taxonomy): domain Eukaryota; kingdom Metazoa; phylum Chordata; class Lepidosauria; order Squamata; family Lacertidae; genus Podarcis; species Podarcis vaucheri. Next base: position 1,968,455 of record NC_138749.1, on the reverse strand, counting down.
TTTGCGCATTAGTGTACAGACATTGAAGTCCATTAATCATTCCCCTGTGTCTCTTATTTAAGGATTTTTTCCTCCCACCACTAGGTCCGCGTGCTGTTTGCTCCATTTGGTCTATGACATTTGGATGATCATCTTCATTAATTGATAGACTCCTACCTTCAGGAGCATTGTCTGTCAATTGAAAGGGCCTGTCAATTAAATACTGTGTCACTCTTCTTCTTAAAAAGATGTGTCTCTCTAGGCCGCCTGGAAGGGAGCCTGAGAATACAGCCGTGCTCCTGCAAGGATCCACTTCTGGAAGGAAAGGTTTTGGTCCTGGCTTTCCCCTTTCGTGATTCACATTTTTTACGAAAGAGCTTGTCGATCCCAAGAAAGCCGAAAGAGCAAGATAATATTTGCATCCGTATGTTTGAGTATTAAATTACTTTCGCATTTGGCTTTTTCTATTTAAATTCATTTATCAGCCACCCTCGTAAACATTTGTTTTAAATGTACACACACTTTGTAATAAGAATTGCCTCTCAGATTTATCTTCAATGGGACTCCCTGAGCTAACTCTGAAAAGAAATCCATTTGTAGGCAGATTACAAAAGCATATGATTTTTATTTTTTAAAAAAAGAAAAGCTGTCAAATGTTTTGCATCTCATTCTCCTTAATCTGCCATTTAGCTGACTCTTAAATATTTCTAGCAGAGTGGAGAATTGGAGATGGACTCTTTTCCTTCCTCAAACTTTCTCTGCATTGTGTTTATCTTGGGAGCTTCCTCTCCAAAACCTCTCAAAGAAAGTAAATGATACATGTGCTTGCGTTTACACATATAAAGATATATATTACACACACGCATAAAATGTCAGCCCTTCTCTAATACGGCTTTAACTAACATAATTATTTGCCAAATCCCTGCACTTAACAAGTCCTGCAGAAATAGCATTGTGAAATAATAAACGTTAAGCTCTTGGAGTGCGGCTTAGCTCCTTCTTCCTGCAATGCCTGTAGTCTCTGGTTATGGTGTGCAGGAAGGCGATATCAATATATTGTCCCAAACTGGTCTGAAGTCCACATCATGATAGCAGTTTCATAATTTTTTGACCCAGCAATGTATCATGAATCATCCTGCTTCTGTGTTTGCTATACAAGAATCACAATGTGGGGGAAACTGTGAAGCTTGCCAGTGCTTCGACAGCTCCATCTTTATTTCAGACATCATATATATATATATATATATGCTTTCGTAGATTTTCACGGGTATAGGAATGCAGGTTTTGGTGTCTTCGGGTGTCTTCCCGTGTAAGAGTCGGGGTGTCTGTGCGACGTTTCGACGAGGTCTCACTCGTCATCTTCAGGCTGGTGCTTTCGGCTTCTTGTTACTGGAACAGAGCAGAGTCTGGTGTTTGAGTTCCTATAAATACTGTTGAGGGGTGTGGTGTATAGCCTCCAACGTTCTGGGCAGAGAGGAAGTTCCTAGATTAGTGTGCCTTTTCTTCTTTTGTTCCTTAACACGACTCTTACACGGGAAGACACCCGAAGACACCAAAACCTGCATATATATATATATATATATATTTGCTTTCGTATATATATGGTTTTGGTGTCTTCGGGTGTCTTCCCGTGTAAGAGTCGGGGTGTCTGTGCGACGTTTCGACGAGGTCTCACTCGTCATCTTCAGGCTGGTGCTTTCGGCTTCTTGTTACTGGAACAGAGCTATACACGAAGCCAAGCCAGAGCACAACTAAATGCAGCACAGCCATCTTCTCAGAAAAACTCTTCACAAGCTCAAGAGGTCAGGACACGAAAGCTTTAGCAACTAATCTACACTTAATGACCCACCCAGTGGTATTCAGAATATCACTCATGAAATCACCCATGATATCCCTCAAGTAATTAAGGAACAAAAGAAGAAAAGGCACACTAATCTAGGAACTTCCTCTCTGCCCAGAACGTTGGAGGCTATACACCACACCCCTCAACAGTATTTATAGGAACTCAAACACCAGACTCTGCTCTGTTCCAGTAACAAGAAGCCGAAAGCACCAGCCTGAAGATGACGAGTGAGACCTCGTCGAAACGTCGCACAGACACCCCGACTCTTACACGGGAAGACACCCGAAGACACCAAAACCTGCATTCCTGTACCCGTGAAAATCTACGAAAGCATATATATATATATATATATATATGAATGAGACAATGTTTAGCTGGTGATATATAATATGATATTGCCCAGCCCTATTGTGCAGGAGGATGCAGGTGCTGCTGTGGTCTAAACCACTGAGCCTCTTGGGCTTGCCGATCAGAAGGTCAGCAGTTCAAATCCCCTCGACGGGGTGAGCTCCCGTTGCTCTGTCCCAGCTCCTGCCAACCTAGCAGTTCGAAAGCACACCAGTACAAGTAGATAAACAGGTACCACTGCAGCGGGAAGGTAAATGGCGTTTCTGTGCGCTCTGGTTTCCATCGCGGTGTCCCGTTGTGCCAGAAGCGGTTTAGTCCTGCTGGCCACATGACCCAGAAAGCTGTCTGTTGACAAAAGCCGTCTCCCTCAGCCTGAAAGTGAGATGAGCGCCGCAACTCCATAGTCGCCTTTGACTGGACTTAACTGTCCAGGGGTCCTTTACCTTTACATTTACCTTTTTATTGTTCAGGGTTACTGCCAGAGCCCACCAAGGCTGGGCTTGCCAATTGGGCACAGCATCAGAGCTGCCACACAGCTTGGCATCCTTAGTTTGCAGGGGCAGGAGGGTCAGAACAGGAGCATCAGGAGCCAGCAGAGGCGTTTCTTTTATCCAGTAGACCTGAAGGGGCATCTCCACCCCCATCATTCTGCCCGGACACTGAGGTCCAGCACTGAGGGCCTTCTGGCGGTTCCCTCACTGCGAGAAGTTACAGGGAACCAGGCAGAGGGCCTTCTCGGTGGTGGTGGAATGCCCTCCCATCAGATGCCAAGGAAATAAACAACTATCTGACTTTTAGGAGACATCTGAAGGCAACCCTGCATAGGGAAGTTTTATTCTGTTTTTAATGTTCTGTTGGAAGCCGCCCAGAGTGGCTGGGGAAGCCCAGCTGGGTGGGCGGGGTAGAAATAAAAAAATATTATTATTAATAATAATAATAATACAGTGGTGCCTCGCAAGACGAAAAGAATCCGTTCTGTGATTCTCTTCGTCTAGCGGTTTTTTCGTCTTGCGAAGCAAGCCCATTGAAGGATTAGCGCTGTTAGCGGCTTTTAACGGCTTATCTGCTGATCGGATCAGCTGATAAGCGGCTTAGCGGCTTAGAAAAAGGGGGGGGGGGAAAACCAGCAGGAACTCTCAAGACATTGTCGTCTTGTGAAGCAAGCCCATAGGAAATTCGTTTTGCGAAGCACCTCCAAAACGGAAAACTCTTTCGTCTAGCGAGTTTTCCGTCTTGCAAGGCATTCGTCTTGCGGGGCACCACTGTAATAATTTCTGCGCTTGACCTTCCTGGACCATACAATGCAAAATTGCAGGGGAGAACCTTCCTCTCTCCAGAGCTCTGTTCTGCTATAAACTGAGATCTCTTCTGGCTTTTGCATTCTTCCTGTTTGCAGGCAGCTTAGAGGGAGATGCAGGAGGTCTTCTGCTTTGCACCAACCATCTGTGGGGTGGGCAGAAATCCCCTCCCTGCAGGATAATTCCTGCAACCCACCTCTTGCAGGTTCCTGGAGTCTTTTGGGTAGTGCGTTGCCCCAGGGCACCCAAGTCCTGCACCCTCTTGGATCAGTGGCACATGTGGCAGAATAAGGGTGCTCAGGATCCCATTATGCTTCGAATCCTCCTGGAGCAATGGCCGTGCAGGCGCCGTTGGGACTTGGGGGGGGGCTGCTCAGAAACATTAATTTCCCAGAGGGGTGTGCAGTAATGTGTTTTCGGTGGCTGCATCCATTCCCTTTACCTTGAGAAAGAAAAATGATATCTTAGTAAAGTTCAATAATCTTAATTTTGATCCCAGGATTTATTTTGGGGCTGTTGTCTTTGTTAAGTTGATTTAAAGCGCCTGTTCCCCTTGTAATAGACTTAAGAAACAATAAAAGAGATGACTTAGTGTGCTTTGTCAATCGGCAGGGGCGTTCTTAGTTGGGCTTTTGTAATTTCAGAGGGATTTTGTAATAATGCAATTTGATGGGGGGGAGAAGTGCAAAACGCCATCGATTGTATCGTGTAATTTATGCACACGCATAGACTCGCACTTAAGCCAATCAATATCTGTTATTAACGAGGTCTGAGATAATTTTTATGTTTCTTTCTCCAAAAGGATTTTGCGGTTAGTTTCCATTGTGAGGTTATTGATGAGAGGGTAGAATTTATTTGGTAGATTCAATGTTTCACACACCGCAGAGAAAGACTTAGCAACCCATGACAAAACACAACAGCAGTGATTTCCTTCTCCTCGTTGGAAATGTTCTGTCAATCCAAAATTGGGGATAGTTGGTGGCTTGTTCTTGGTTTTGCCTCTGCTTCTCCCCGCACCCTTCACAGTGTTCCCATCCCAGCAAGACACAAGTTTTTCCCAACCCAGTTCCCAGAAAGTATGCCTTTTGATCACCCATTAATGGACTTCAAATTAATAAATAAAATTAGCATCACCAAAGTGACCTACCTGGGGCACAAGCTTGGGCAGTGTGTGTGGAGGTCCTGGGCTTCCCAGGTGATAGGACCCCCCCCCTCCTTTTTGACCTCACTGAAGGGATCATGCAGACTAGAGAAAGATGAACTATCTGTGGGAAGTTGGCAAAGCTCTAGGTAAAAAGGTAAAGGCAAAGTAAGGTTACCAGATTTTTTCAATGAATCAGGGCACATTTTTCAACTTCCTACTAAATACAGTGGTGCCTCGCAAGACGAAAAGAATCCGTTCTGTGATTCTCTTCGTCTAGCAGTTTTTTCGTCTTAGCGGATTAGCGCTTTTAGCGGCTTTTAGCAGCTTATCGGATCAGCTGATAAGCGGCTTAGCGGCTTAGAAAAAGGGGGGGAGGAAAAAACCCCGCAGGAACTCGCAAGACATTTTCGTCTTGCGAAGCAAGCCCATAGGAGATTCGTTTTGCGAAGCACCTCCAAAACGGAAAACTCTTTCGTCTAGCGAGTTTTCCGTCTTGCGAGGCATTCGTCTTGCGGGGCACCACTGTAGATGGATTTTGTCAGGGGACTGATTTGTAAATCCAGGGACTGTCCCCAGGAAACGGGGACGTCTAGTAACATTTGCCAGCTCTTCAGAGAGGTTGTTACGCAGCCCTGGGAAAAGAAAGGGGGCTTCTGCCCACTTGTGGGTAATACAGTGGTACCTCAGGTTACAGACTCCACTAACCCAGAAATAGTACCTCGGGTTAAGAACTTTGCTTCAGGATGCAAACAGAAGTCATTCTCTGGCAGCAGCGGGAAGCCCCATTAGCTAAAGTGGTGCTTCAGATTAAGAACAGTTTCTGGTTAAGAACGGACCTCTGGAACGAATTAAGTACTTAACCCGAGGTACCACTGTATCTCAGAATGCCTTGGGCTGTGTCTTAAAGGTAAAAGGTAAAGGACCCCTGGACAGTCCAGTCAAAGGCGACTATGGGGTTGTGGCGCTCATCTCGCATTCAGACCGAGGGAGCCAGCGTTTGTCCACAGATAGTTTTCTGCTTCATGTGGCTGGCATGGCTAAACCGCTTCTGGCGCACGGAGGACCGTGTTGAGTGCCAGAGAGCACGGAAACACCGTTTACCTTTCCATCACAGCAGCACCTATTTCTTTACTTCCACTGGCGTGCTTTTGAACTGCTAGGTTGGCAGGAGCTGGGACAGAGCAACGGGAGCTCACTCTGTCATGGGGATTCAAACCGCCGACCTTCCAATCATGCACCAATCCTGCTGTGGGAGGGCATCACCGCTGGGGGGCAGGGAAATCAATTTCCTTCCTCCTTCCAATAACCAGTCCATTCAAAACTGAGAAAGCTGAGCGAGCTCAGTGGGAATATTAAAAGAGCTTGCAGGATCAGGCAAGGGCCAACTAATTCAGCGCCCTGTTTTCACACTGGCCAAGCAGATACCTGTGGGAAACCCGCGCACAAGAGCACTTTCTCCTCCTGCGGTTTCCAGCGACTGGTTTTCAGAAGCGTCCCTGCCTCCAGCCACAGAGACAGGGGATAGTGGCCCTGGCTCGTAGTCTTTGCTAGCCCTCTCCTCCTTCAGGAATTTGTCCAACTCTTTTTTAAAGGCATCCAAGTTGGTGGCCGTCACTGTCTCCAGCAGCTGTGAGTTCCATAGTTACGCGAAGAAGAGACCCACGGGCCAGTAGTGGAGTGCAAAGAGTTCTGGATTCGAATCCCTGACATCTCCAATTAAAGGTGTCTGGGGAGTGCACCTCTCCCCTTGCTACTTGAGATAGACATACTGGTTCTCAATTTGCTGGTAGGTTGGCTTGGCGTAAGGGGCCCTCACCTCTTCATCACGGAAGCACAACGAATGGCTCATAGCATTTGCATGTGAAATAACGAGGCATAACTAGATGAGTTTTACAATCCTGGAACAGGCAGGAGGGGAGTGCCAAATTTAGAATTGTCTTACGGAGCTTCAACAGCTACGGATTTTGTGTTTTTTTTTTTTAATCACAGCGCTTTAATAGTGTGAAACAGGACCCCTGGGACAGAGCGCAACCGTCTTTGCGCATGTAAAATACCAGCACACCATCTGCCAAGGATAGGGAGCTGGGAGTGGTGCCGTTCATCCATAAAGCATGGGAGAAGTTCATAAAAAAGCATATTAGTGCAGGAGGAGCAATACGTAATTGGAATGTACCTTCTAAGCGCCCTTTGACTACTGTTGGACTACAACCGCACTTGGGTGTGATGTTGGAATTGAACCGCTGCTGGTATCCATGTGTCAAAACTGAATTGCGAGTAGTTCCCATTCCTATAAATCCTTAAGGGATTGGTGTCAGTTTGAATGTTCCTTTCTGAGTTCATCTCATTCATAGAATCCTAGAGTAGTTAGGGACCCTGAGTGCAGCCCTCTGCAATGCAGGAATCTCAGTTAGAGCATTCCTGATAGGTGTCCACCTGACCTCTGTTTAAAAACCTCCAAGGTGTGCTGGGACCGGGGGTAACCCGTGAAACTGTCAGCATCGCCCTAGAGCCAGTGCGCCGACTGGACTCATGCACCTCAACCCCGACTGGGCTAGGCGAGCTGGGTAGCACCGCCAGAGACCTCCTTCTCACAGGAACAGGTCACAGTGCTGTGGACTCACAGCTTAGAGCTGAGAGCACCGGATTCACTGTCTCAATAATACAGTCGTTGCGCAGCAGAGTTTTGCAGAGTCTTGCAGAGTATAAACCACTCGGAGAGCAGCTCTGTAGAATATCTTCCTTTTATTCTGTAACTACAACTGTGATACAAAACTATATACAGAGCTGAACATTCTAAGCATAAATCAATGCTACACTGAGAGTCTGCAGCTGCTCTTAGCAGCAATCTTATCTCTAGGATCTCTAACACTCTCACTTTCTCCGATACACTGACTGACTGACTCTCTCTCTCTCACACAGAGATGTTGCTGGGCAGAATAAGTAGATAGGCAGGACACACCTCCTTCTCTCTGGAGAGTCAGCAGAGACCATCAGGAGATGATCAGGAGATTCTTGGGTATGGGAGGGGTGAAATCTCCTCAGAAACACAGTCCAGGAGCAGTCCAGAATCCAAAGGCTCTGCTAAGACTCAGTCTGACAGGGCCAAGGCAGGACACGAGGCAGGAAACCAGACAAGGACAGGTACAGGATCTCAGGCAGGTCCTGGCATACAGCAATATTGATCCCCCAACCTGGGACAGGGTCTGACAGCCTTTTATCTTTGTTGGGGTAGCGGCCGGTCCTGATCTCCCAGCGACTCACCTCCCTGTTTCGCCCGAGGGCGGGCACTCCTCCTGCGAGTACTCAGGTCTCTCCTTCTCTCAGACCTGAGTCTCTGCAGCTCAGGAGACGTTGGTGGGTTACTAGACCCAGGGGCCGCCTCAGCCTCCCATGACCCAACCGGTAGTGGAGCAGCTGTAAGCGATGGCCCACCTGGAGGCAACGAGGGAATCTCCATATCTGGAGCCAGGGCAGGATCAGGCCCCTGACTCGGCCCAGCTGGTGCTTGTTGCAGGGGAACCTGTGCCGACTGGGACTCTTCAGGATCAGGCCCCAGACTCGGTTCAGATGATTCCTGAGGCAAAGGATCCGGTGCAGACTGAGTCTCCTCTGGTCTGAGCCTGAGTTCCAGACCATCACACCAGGGAGGAGAGTCCACCACATCCCAAGGGAGACCATTCCACTGCCGAACAGCTCTTCCTGTCACAAAGTTTTTCCTGATGTTTAGCTGGAATCTCCTTTCTTGGAACTTGAAGCCATTGGATCATTTCCTACCCTCAAGAGGGGAAGAAAACAACCTTGTTCCCTCTCCCATGTGACGGCCCTTCAGATCTTTGAAGATGGCTCTCATGTTGTTGTTTAGTCATTTAGTCGTGTCCGCCTCTTCATGACCCCACGGACCAGAGCACGCCAGGCACTCCTGTCTTCCACTGCCTCCCTCATGCTGGTAGCTTCGAGAACACTGTTCCACCATCTCGTCCTCTGTCGTCCCCTTCTCCTTGTGCCCTCCATCTTTGCCAGCATCAGGGTCTTTTCCAGGGAGTCTTCTCTTCTCTTCTCATGAGGTGGCCAAAGTCTTGGAGCCTCAGCTTCAGGATCTGTCCTTCCAGTGAGCACTCAGGGCTGATTTCCTTCAGAATGGATCAGTTTGATCTTCTTGCTGTCCATGGGACTCTCAAGTGTCTCCTCCAGCACCAGAATTCAAAAGCATCCATTCTTTGGCGATCAGCCTTCTTTATGGTCCAGCTCTCACTTCCATACATCACTACTGGGGAAAACATAGCTTTAACTTCAACCATTCCTCATCAGGCTTGGTTTCCAGTCCCTTGACAATCTTGGTCACCCTCCTCTGCACACCTTCCAGCTTGTCAATCTCCTTCTTAATCTGGGGTGCCCCAGGACTGGACACAGGACTCCAGCTGGGGTCCATCATCTCTTCATCCAGATATTACCACAGTTCAGTGACACATTTGCACCCTGGCAAAGGTAGAGCAGAGTGGGGCCTTTGAGGGGTGTGGCCTGGAGACAGGGGGCTTGGCTTTGGAAGGTGTGTGGCCTCTGAAAAATCTTGAGGGCCAGGCGGAGAGGCTTGGAGGGCCACATTCCGCCTGCTGATCTAGTGAGAAGGCTGGCGTTTCCTAGTCAGCAAGAAATGCAGACAAATCTCACCTGAACTATGGAAGGCTTGGTTTTCCCAAGGACTCTTTTGTACCGGCCGTTGCGGGATGTAGGTGGTAGGCTGGGCTGGATGACCTCTGGGATCCCCCCGCTACTAAGATTTCCAGACATCGCTGTTCTCAGGCCCTTTCTGCTCCTCCACGTTTATCGGACATCCCCCACGCGCATGCGATGCTTCATGACCCAGCCGTTCTTCTCCCACCACGTTGCAAATCCAAACTCCACCAGGACAAGCCAAATTCACTTAATTTATTGCGGACAGAGACTCTGGGATTGTTTGAGGGCAGAAAAATTACGGCCTCTCTCCGCCTGAGAACCGGCACTCTGCAAATGAGCGGTGCAGCGATAGCAGCCAAGTTCTGTGCAGCGAGAGGTTCCTTCGGCCGGGCCTGGTAAATGGCATGTTTAAGTTTGATTGCTGTTGGGGAGCTGCGATTCCCCCGAAAGGCATTCCTTATTTGCTTTACATTAGTGTTTCTTAACTGGCCCGATTCCTCCAGGAGGGGCAGAGGAAATCTCTTAACAGATAGGAAATGTGAATAAGATGAAAAGAGAAACTGGAGGAGAGCAAGGCGGAGGGAAGGAAGGATTGGCGAAGATATGTACCTTGCAAGCTTGTCCAGAGAGGGGGGGGGTCATTTAAATCGCCCCCAGGGGAAGGAGGAAGAATGTTTAAAGGTCCTGTGCTATTTTCTTGCATCCTTCTCTCGCACTAGTTGGCTTGCGCCAGTAGGATTTATAATTTCATTCGCTTACAGCAGCCCCCTCCCTATTTTACGCAGAGAGGCAGTGCAGCATAGTTGTTAGGGAAACACAGAGGAAAGCAAAAGCACAGGCTTGATGTGACGGAGAAGAAATAGCTTGGAAGGATGGCAAGAGGCAGGGCGGTGCAGTGGCTAGAGCGGCAGACGAGGACCTGGGAGGCCAGGGTTCGAATTCTGGCTTGGTCATGAAGCTAAAGGGGTGACCTTGGGCCAGGTCGCTGCCTCTCAGCCTGCCCTATTTCACAGAGTTGTTGTGGGGGTTGAATAGGGAGGAGAACCATGTTCACCGCCATGATCTCTTTCCGGAACGGTGGGATATAAATGTATTGACAAAGAAATAAGTAAAATTTACATGGCTTCAGGGCAGGTAATGTTGCCATTAACGTGCCCTTGACATCACCCCTCGTCACCTGCCCTCACTTGACAGGGTCTGAGTCTGGGGTGGCTTCGCCAAAGGGCAATAATTTTATTTCTTTTCTATGGAGGTGACAGTGGCATCATTATAGAATCATAGAATCATAGAGTTGGAAGAGACCACAAGGGCCATCGAGTCCAACCCCCTGCCAAGCAGGAAACACCATCAGAGCACTCCTGACATATGGTTGTCAAGCCTCTGCTTAAAGACCTCCAAAGCAGGAGACTCCACCACACTCCTTGGCAGCAAATTCCACTGTTGAACAGCTCTTACTGTCAGGAAGTTCTTCCTAATGTTTAGGTGGGATCTTCTTTCTTGTAGTTTGAATCCATTGCTCCGTGTCCGCTTCTCTGGAGCAGCAGAAAACAACCTTTCTCCCTCCTCTATGTGACATCCTTTTATATATTTGAACATGGCTATCATATCACCCCTTAACCTCCTCTTCTCCAGGCTAAACATGCCCAGCTCCCTTAGCCGTTCCTCATAAGGCATCGTTTCCAGGCCTTGGACCATTTTGGTTGCCCTCCTCTGGACACGTTGCAGTTTGTCAGTGTCCTTCTTGAATTGTGGTGCCCAGAACTGGACACAGTACTCCAGGTGAGGTCTGACCAGAGCAGAATACAGTGGCACTATTACTTCCCTTGATCTAGATGCTATACTCCTATTGATGCAGCCCAGAATTGCATTGGCTTTTTTAGCTGCCGCGTCACACTGTTGGCTCATGTCAAGTTTGTGGTCAACCAAGACTCCTAGATCCTTTTCATTACCTGTGGTCAGCCGGTACCCTCATCCTGTTACGGTTTAATTGGGTTTTGCAGGTTCCTGAGCAGTTTAGAAGGAATTGTTGGAATTCCTGCTTTGCAAACGGGGTTGGTCTAGATGACCCTCGGGGTTCCCTTCCAACTCCAATGGTTCTGTGATTCTAAAGGGTCCTGCGAGAGTTGCCAGCGGGGTCCATTCCTCCAAAGAGCCCCATCTGGCCTCGCGGCAGGCCTGTGCAAAGGTAGATGGAAGGTGTCCTTCTGTCGATTCAATTGGTGGAAAATGCAACAGGCGCGCACCTGGCTCTGCACATAATCGATGTGAGGAGGTCCTCTCTGCAGAGGAGAGCGAACTCAGCAGGCCCGGCGCTTGCCGGAGGCTCACTGCTGCGCAGAGAAGTATAAAATTACAGGAGTTGCAAAGGGAAGCCGGCAGAATTGGCAGCAAAGAGCGACTCTCTTGTGGGCTTCTTCTCCCTGTCGTCCCCTGGGGTCTCTGCACACCCAGCGGTTCTCAAACTTCCTTCTCTGGGCCTCACTTTCAGAATTTGCTCATGCCATCCCTATTATTTTATTCATCGGAAAACAATTAGAAACAACTCCTAGCAGTGTTCGGTTTACAGCGCGGAACACAACTGCTTTGTAGTATGACCACGGGGCACCCACAAAGTAGAAAACAATGCAGCTACGTAAGAACATAAGAATTGCTCCCAAATTATAAGCCTCTTAGGTATCATGGAATCATAAAATTGTAGAATTGGAAGGGACCTTGGGGTCATCTAGTCCAACCCCCTGCAATGAAGGAATCTCAGCTAAAGCATCCAGGACAGATGACCATCGTACATATTGGAGGTGTGAGCTTGCTTTTGCCGGTCATCTCATTTATATTAGGCCTAATTTGAGACAAATGAACTTTCATCTTCTCACCAACACAAAGAAGCCCGTCTCTTTTCTGATCTTTCGTATTTGTCAGATTTGAATATCCCGGTTCACGACACTATGCCGTGGAGAGAGGTAGAAGAATAGCCAGTGCCCGTAGCTTTGCATGGAGACAGTTGCAGGATCAGACCCTGGCTGGCTCTCTTGGGGAGGAAGACTGGGAAGCAGCATTTTAAAAAAAGTTTTTTATTCAAAATTAAAACAAGCCATATTATCCAAAAACATATCATCCTTGTCCCCCCCATTTTTCCTCCTTCCCCCCACCTTCCCACACAAAACCCACCCACCCCCACCCCCCTGACTTCCCTCAGTTCCAGTCTTTGGTTTCTGCATGTTACAAAGTTGTATAGATCCTCAAACTATTTAGCTGATTATTATCAATAAAAAGTTTGTGAATGTTTATTCAAAACCAGCCAAGGAGTCCAGTTCGCTTTGTTGCGTCTTCAAATACTTTGTAAAGGGTTCCCATTCATCTTTAAAGTCACAGTTATCCTTGTCCCGTAGCTTATATGTCAGTTTTGCCAGTTCTGCATAGTCCGTCAATTTTTCTTGCCATGATTCTTTAGTTGGGGTTTCTTCAGTCTTCCATCCTTATGCTACCAGAACTTTCGCGGCTGTTGTCTCATACATGAAGATGTTTTTCAGCTTTTTTTGGCAGGTCTTTCCCCCCCAATCCCCAACAAAAATGCCTCAGGTTTTTAAACAAATGTTAAATGGAACATTTTCATCAATTCATTGTACATCATTTCCCAATTTTTTTTAATTACGTTACAATCCCACCACATATGATAAAATGTCCCTTCCTTTTCCTTACACTTCCAACATATATTTGAACTAGTTTTGTACATTTTCCCTAACTGCACTGGTGTTGTGTACCAACTGCACAACATCTTCATGTAATGCTCCTTCAATAGGGAACAATCTGTAAATTTTAAATCAGTTTTCCATAATTTTCCCCAGTCTTCCTTCATAATGTTGTGACCTACATCTTGTGCCCATTTCGGAAGCGGCATTTGCACTGCAACCCACAGAGCCACATTTCCATGGTGTTGAGTCATGACTGGCTCCAGGTGCGAGACCAGGTTGACCCTCCCTGGGCATGACCTTGGACGAGTCACTGCCTCTCTCAGACCAGCCTGCCTTGCAGGGCTGTTGTGGGATTAAATGAGGAGGGTGGGAGAGCCACGTGCAGCACCTAGATCTCCTTGGAATAAAAAGAAAAGCGGGATAAAAATGCAAAAAAAATCAAGGCAGACTGTTCTCAGAATGCTCTATCCGCCAAGGAGCAACCATGAGCATCTGTGGCGATTGCTGTTGTTTAGTCGTTTAGTCATGTCTGACCCTTCGTGACCCCCTGGACCAGAGCACGCCAGGCACTCCTGTCTTCCACTGCCTCCCACAGTTTGGTCAAACTCATGCTGGTAGCTTCAAGAACACTGTCCAACCATCTCGTCCTCTGTCGTCCCCTTCTCCTTGTGCCCTCCATCTTTCCCAACATCAGGGTCTTTTCCAGGGAGTCTTCTCTTCTCATGAGGTGGCCAAAGTCTTGGAGCCTCAGCTTCAGGATCTGTCCTTCCAGTGAGCACTCAGGGCTGATTTCCTTCAGAATGGATCAGTTTGATCTTCTTGCAGTCCATGGGACTCTCAAGAGTCTCCTCCAGCACCAGAATTCAAAAGCATCCATTCTTTGGTGATCAGCCTTCTTTATGGTCCAGCTCTCACTTCCATACATCACTACTGGGAAAACCATAGCTTTAACTATATGGACCTTTGTTGGCAAGGTGATGTCTCTGCTTTTTAAGATGCTGTCTAGGTTTGTCTGTGGTGATAGTCTCTCCTTTTCTCAATTTCCGTTCCTTCTGTCCTCACTTGTCTGCAATCCTAGATTTCAGATCCACCCAGATTTCAAACCCAAAAGTAAACTCGAACCCGGGACATCCTGCTCTGTCGCTCAGTCTCTCTTAGCCCTTGAGTTTCACCAGCATTTTTGAGGACAAAGGAGAGGCGGCTTCTGCGAGAGACGTTTTCCTTTGGCGTCCCACATTTTTTGGAAGTCCGAACCCAGATTTCTTTTGGGCTCCCTTTCCTCTCCCCCTCCCCACCGTCCACCACCGCAGATACCTTGCCCTGATCCTGTTGATCGACTCTGCACAAGTTCATTAGAGCTTTGCCATCATCTTCTCATTAATTTGTGTTGTGTGTTTTTTTGCATTTTGCCGTTGTGCGGAGAGGGGGAGATCGATAACTCAGCGGAGCATCAGAGTTATTAATTTACAAACAAACAGTGCCGGGGCTGATGAGAAGCAGGAGGAATGTCAATTTTCCATGCCGGCGTTATTACAGGTGGCCTTGAAAGAGAGTTGATTTAGCAAATCAAGGCCGCCAGAGGTGGTTTGTTCTTGGGCTGGAGGGGCAGGAAGAAGTTGCTGGAAGGGAGAGAGAGGACAGGGGTGTGGGTGGGTGGGTGGGTGAAATATACTCAGAGTCGAGAGTGGATTTCATGCTCTTTATTCAGCTCATAGTGGTGAGGAGGAATGGAAGTTCCCCCAGAATGTCTGCTTTATATACATTTTTTACACAATGGGCCCCACGTGATTGGCTAATTCCAGGATTCTCCTGTAGGCCAATCAGGTTGCGGATTCACTTCCACATGGAGCTGGATTGGGTGGCTCCTGTGGACCAATGAGAATGTTGCATTCAGAATCCTATTGTTCTAGGACCAATCAGACTGCTGCATTCTGGATCCTATTCAACTCAGTACATAACAGTTTTTGTGTGTGTGTGTTGCACAGCTGATCATAGAATCATAGAATCATAGAGTTGGAAGAGACCACAAGGGCCATCGAGTCCAACCCCCTGCCAAGCAGGAAACACCGTCAGAGCACTCCTGACATATGGTTGTCAAGCCTCTGCTTAAAGACCTCCAAAGTAGGAGACTCCACCACACTCCTTGGCAGCAAATTCCACTGTCGAACAGCTCTTACTGTCAGGAAGTTCTTCCTAATGTTTAGGTGGAATCTTCTTTCTTGTAGTTTGGATCCATTGCTCCGTGTCCGCTTCTCCGGAGCAGCAGAAAACAACCTTTCTCCCTTTCATGATCTGGGTGCATGTGGGAAAGGAAAGGGGAAAAGGAATCAGAGGATCGCTGCTCCACCTTGCCCAGTATTCTCTACTGAGTGGGACCAATAGCCCTCTGGGGTTTCAGGTGGGAGACAGTCCCAGGGGTTGAATCAGCTCTGGGGTGTTTTGGAGGTCCTGTGGGATCTCACACGTGCATCTCTAGACTTCCAGAGTTGGCATGCTGAGAGGGCCTTGCCCCCCACCCCAAGCAAGGCAGCAGCTACCCTGCACAAAAAGAGCCACACCCCAAAAAATAATTCTTTATTGATTTTCATCCAATTTAACAAGTTTGGTTCAATTTCCATACCATAGACCCGTAACATGTTGACTTCCCATCCCACCCTTTCTTCCATGATGTTTCTGTTCAAATCCTTTATCGGCTGCCTTCAACGCAACATGTATCCTACCCTACATTCCTTCTTCATTCTCATTCTTTTGCTTGTATCTCAAGTCCTGCTTGCAATTTCATTTAACTATAATATTTTTGCAGATGATGACACCTCTGGATGCAAACGGGATTCGTTCCGGAGCCCCGTTCGCATCCTGAGTAGAATGCGCCTGCACATGTGTGGGTCACGTTGCACCACTTCTGCGCATGTGCGTGATGCAATTTTGAGTGTCTACGCATGCACAAGCGGTGAAACCAGGAAGTAACATGTTCCGTTACTTCCGGGTCGCTGCGGAGCGTAACTTGAAAACGCTCAACCTGAAGCATATTTAACCCGAGGTGGAAGACAGGAGTGCCTGGCGTGCTCGGGCCTGTGGGGTCACGGAAGAGTCAGATGCAACTAAATGACTAAACAACAACGACATGACTGTAGTCCAAAAAATAAAGGATCTCCATTCTTCCACAAAGAAGAGTCTCTTATTTTTGCCAAGAATCTGGCCATCTTTGAGAGAGCTTTTTAAGCTCCCCACTTCGCTTTTAAGCTTTCTGCGGTGATTGGAGATTTTCTCTCTCTCTCTCTTCCACATGCGCTAGGTGCAACGTGGCCCTGAGGGTTTGGGTATGCGCAATATTCATGTGCACGCAGAATTCTTGGAACCGAACACCTGCAAAAGGTGCAATTGGGCTGTACTATTTCTCCCCCGGCTTTTCCTTCTCCTCCAAAATAGAAAGATGCAGAGTGTATTTCTGCACAGGCATCATTTGGGTTTCTGTGTGGAGAGGTTGGCGGTTTAGGGGGATGTCTTTTTCGCACTGCTTCCCTCTGACCGGTGGAAGCTGTCAGTTTGGAAAGCTTCGTTTTGTTCAGAGGAGTGAGAGACAAAGGCACTGAGTCAAAATGCTGCCCACGACAGCTGGAGGCAACGCTTCCTCATTGTAGCTGAGAACCTAAGAGCGCAAGAATAGCTGGATGAGGCCCATCTAGTCCACCGCCCAATTCTCACAGGGATTTGAGCTAGCAAGGGCCAGCACACTCTCCCCTCCTGTGGTTTCCAGCAACTGGTTTTCAGGAGCATTGCTTCCTCCCCCAAGAGTTCCTCTTATAACCTCCTAGACTCCCACAAGATTACAATTCCACAATAAACGCATATACCTGAAAGGGTTTTCCCAGTGTACCCGCTCATCACTCCAAAATGTGTGGCTGAGGGTATGATGAAGATGGGACTGCAGCCATGAAGCCACAAAATGTAGACTGTAATTTTATGCTGCGAACTGCTCTGAGATCTATGGGTATACAGGGCGGTATACACATTTTAATCATCCTCATAATCACCATCTCGGTGCAGGAACATCCTCCCATTACTGTGGAAAGGAAAACTGCACTCACTCTCTAATAACTGTGACTGAAGAGCAGGCATAGGCAAATTCGGCCCTCCAGATGTTTGGGGACTACAACTCCCATCATCCCTAGCTAGCAGGACCAGTGGTCAGGGATGATGGGAATTGTAGTCTCAAAACATCTGGAGGGCCGAGTTTGCCTATGCCTGCCGAAGAGGAAGCAAGCTTGATCTCGATGGTAGGACCTGAACCCAGGGGCTTCCAATGACAAGAAAAGTGTTTCCAACTCAAACTTAGGAAGAGCTTTCTGGTGGCCAGAGCTGTTAAGACAGTGGAACAGACTTCCTTCAAAGGTAGTGGACTGTCCTTCCCTGGGGATCCAAAATGCAGCAGTCTGATTGGTCCTAGAACAATAGGTTCCAGAATGCAGCAGTCTGATTGGTCCACAGGAGCCACCCAATCCAACTCCAGGTGAAAATGAATCCACAACCTGATTGGCCTACAGGTGAATCCCAGAATTAGCCAATCACGTGGGGCCCATTGTGTAAATAATGTATATAAACCAGACATTTTGGGGGAACTTCCATTCTTCACTACTATGAGCTGAATAAAGAGCATGAAATCCACACTCAACTCCGAGTATATTTCACCATCTCAAAGGCTTCAGCTCTGATATTCAAAATAAGTTCTGGAGTTCCTGGGAAACCTTCCAGAGACGCTCTCCATGCCCCTCCTTCGATTTGATGAAGACATTTTCCTGGAATCAAATTCTTCATCATCATCATCTTAACGTTCCTTATCGTGGCAGACAGAAGCCCTAAGTGTTGGAACTGACATCTCAAGCGGATTGTGTTCTCTCTGCAAGCTCCCTCATTAATTTTCGAATTTGGACAGGGGCTTTGAGATGCTAAGTCTGAAATCCTGATGAAATTGGATGACATCTCTCTCCCTGCCCCCCCCCCCAAAAAAACCCTGGGCATTTGTGACGGAAAGAAAAGAGGAGCCTGAGTGGATGTTTCATCAACTTCTGTGGCCGTTTGACGGAGGAGAAATGAAGATGAACAGAAAGGAAGAACTTTTTCTCTCTGCTGCTGCCTTTGCTCATTTGATCCTTGCACAATGCAAGTTCATCATCTTCCAACCAGATGCGGAGTGAGCCCAGTTCACAGGTTTGACTGCGCTGTTAAATTTTGGACAGTCAGTTTCCTCTTCTCTGCACTGTGCTGTTTCCAGAACTAACACTTTACTCAGTATGCAGAACATACAACTGGCAAGACTTGAGCCTGTATCTGCAAACTCAGCGGCAGCCTGATGTTCACCTTTGCAAAGCTGCTGGGGTTTTGCCACATCCCAAGATTGCAATGTACTGTGTGATGCATTTCTCATCCAATTTTTTAAAAACTTAGGAAGGCTCTCTGCTCTTTTCAGCCTTGCTGAGGTTCAGCTCTCCTGTTTCAGCGAGAGGGTCTGGCAGGAGGTACGTGGGGTGAAGCAGTAATTAAATTCAAGACCGTCTTGGTAATAAAGCGGGGGAAGCCATGCTCAAAGCAACAAATTGAAATTAAATCAAGGACAACTGTGAAGTATTTTTCTTTTCCTGTGCGTAAGGAGCACGTGCGAGATTAAAGCAAACGGGCCACTTTAGAAAGCACCTTGAGGTTTGCTCAAGCTATGAAGCTGAAAAAGAGCCAGCAATGTGATGCTGCAGCAAACAAGGCCAATTCCTTTTTAGGGCACAATTCGCCAGGAAAGTTTCCTGCTATGCCCTTTTGCTGCTCCCATTCATCTCCGTGGGCCTGGGGCAGAGGAACTACCCAAGGACTTACATTATTGGGTTTCAGTAACAGAAATGTTTGCTTTTCTAAATCTTGGGAAGCAAACTTACCGTTTCTGTTAGTACTGGCAGGAAATGATTGGAAAGCTTGCATTCCGTTCCCGGCACCCTAGTTCCGCGTTGACAAGTTGCGAAAGATTCAGAGGTGAGCTGAGAAAACAAATGGCACCAAAGTCCCCAGTCACTCTCTTTCCTAGACTTCTGTTCCCTGAAAGCTCAACATGTGGTTTATGTAATAAAACAGCAGACAACTTTATAAAACCACATTAAAAAACACACACAACCCTAACAGTGACATGGGTGGGGCTGTGGGTTAAACCACAGAGCCTAGGACTTGCCAATCAGAAGGTCAGCGGTTCGAATCCCCACGACGGGGTGAGCTCCCGTTGCTCGGTCCCTGCTCCTGCCAACCTAGCAGTTCGCAAGCACGTCAACGTGCAAGTAGATAAATAGGTACCACTCCGGCGGGAAGGTAAACGGTGTTTCCGTGCGCTGCTCTAGTTCGCCAGAAGCGGCTTAGTCCTGCTGGCCACAAGACCCGGAAGCTGTACGCCGGCTCCCTCGGCCAGTAAAGCGAGATGAGCGCCGCAACCCCAGAGTCGGCCACGACTGGACCTAATGGTCAGGGGTCCCTTTACCTTACCTTTAACAATACACAGAATGCTGGCTGATCATTGCCGGGAGCTAGAAATTGTGGGGGAAATGGAATAGAGTATCCTGGGAAGGGCACCACTGGCTGGCTGGCTGGCACCCAAACAGCTCTCCCAAGTGCAACATTTTGTTGCAGGTCCCGCTGGTAAGGCCTAGTTTTCCTCCACTTCTGTAAACTCACGAGTGGTTGGGTTTTAATCTCTCCCTCGGGAAGGGCATGCCACATTGGCAAAGTATTTATTTATTTATTTAGACAGACAGACATACGCTGCCCATCTGGCTGGGTTTTCCCTGCCACTCTGAGTGGCTCCCAACAGAATATTAAAAACATGATAAAACACCACACATTAAAATCTTCCCTAAACAGGGTTGCCTTCAGATGCCTTCTAAAAGTTGTGTAGTTCTTGATCTCATTGACATCTGATGGGAGGGAGTTTCACAGGGCGGGCGCCACTACCAAGAAGGCCTTCTGCCCAGTTCCCTGTAGCTTCCCATCTCGCAGTGAAATAACAATAAATTTCAGAATTCAAAAATCAATTTAGGGGGGAAATCCATCCAATAGATAATCCCCAGAACTAGCTGGCTGAATTAGTCCTACTTGGGCCAGCGAGGAGACGAGGGGAGAATTAGCTGTGGGATCCCAGAGCGGGTAATCTTCATAAAGATAATCTTCATAAAAAGGGGAGAAGGAGGGAAGGAAGGGGAATAAAAGATCAGGCTGAATTCAAATTAAAAGCCAGGCGGAATAGCTCTGTCTTACAGTTAAATGGTCTCCTGAGACAGAGCATTCCACCAGGCCGGAGCCATCACTGAGAAGGCCTTGGCCCTGGTGGAGGATAATCTGACTTCCTTAGGGCTCGGGACTCAATCTTACTAGGTGCAGGACTCATGTGGAGCTGGGCAAACCGAGTGCCCAACCCACACTCAGTTGCACCAGTGACGTACCATGGTTCCTGAATTGTTGCTTGCTGACACCCCCAACATAGAATCAAAGAACTGTAGAGTTGGAAGGGACCCTGAGGGTCATCCAGTCCAACCCCCTGCAATGCAGGAATCTCAGCTCAAGCATCCCTGACAGATGCCCATCCAACCTCTGCTTAGAAACCTCCGAGGACGGAGAGCCCACCCAAGGGAGACCATCGGCTAAGGGAGCTGGGCATGTTTAGCCTGGAGAAGAGGAGGTTAAGGGGTGATATGATAGCCATGTTCAAATATATAAAAGGATGTCGTATAGAGGAGGGAGAAAGGTTGTTTTCTGCTGCTCCAGAGAAGCGGACACGGAGCAATGGATCCAAACTACAAGAAAGAAGATTCCACCTAAACATTAGGAAGAACTTCCTGACAGTAAGAGCTGTTCGACAGTGGGATTTGCTGCCAAGGAGTGTGGTGGAGTCTCCTACTTTGGAGGTCTTTAAGCAGAGGCTTGACAACCATATGTCAGGAGTGCTCTGATGGTGTTTCCTGCTTGGCAGGGGGTTGGACTCGAGGGCCCTTGGGGTCTCTTCCAGCTCTATGATTCTATGATTCTATCTGTTCCACCATGCTCAGAAGGGGGGCATTTTGCCTTTCTCCAGTGCCTTGGGTGACAGGAGGTGTTCTTTGTCACTCTTGGGGTGCAGTTCCATTTTCTGGGTTCGTGATGGAAAGGAGGGAATTTGCAGCCTTTCTGTATCCTGGCGGAGAAACGGCACTGACCTTCTGCTGCCGGTTGCGGCTGAGGGGGAGAGAAGTGGCGGTGATATGACACACATGTGCGCGAGACTGGCACTTGAGGGCTGAGCCATCAGTCATGCAGATAAAAGGCTTCGCTTTCCCCTCAAGCAGCTGCCCAAGGCTGCAGAAGCGGCTGTCGAGGGCCCTCCAAGTGGCAATTATCAGCTCTGGACCCAGGAGTCCTGGGCTTGAGAGTGCTGAGCTTTCTGGCTAAGAGGCTCCCATTAAGGGGCGCCTCGCCACTGAGGCCGGATTCAGGCTCTCTTAAGAGGCACTTCAGCCCCACCAAAGAGAATCCTGCGGCCCCGTAGGTCGTGGCGGATTCTCCTCGCGATGGGATCAAGCACCAAGTGGGTGAACTCTCCTTGCAAAGTCAGTAGCGGGAGTCAGGAGGAACTCAGGAAGGTGTGTCGCACCAGCTCCGACTTGACACAGGCTCCCTCAGAAGGAGGCAGAGGACAAAATTTGGCCCTTGGTACCCTTTGCAGAGTGGGACGCGGGTGGCGCTGTGGGTAAAAGCCTCAGCGCCAAGGGCTTGCCGATCGAAAGGTCGGCGGTTCGAATCCCCGCGGCGGGGTGCGCTCCCGTTGTTCGGTCCCAGCGCCTGTCAACCTAGCAGTTCGAAAGCACCCTCGGGTGCAAGTAGATAAATAGGGACCGCTTACTAGCGGGAAGGTAAACGGCGTTTCCGTGTGCGGCTCTGGCTCGCCAGAGCAGCGATGTCACGCTGGCCACGTGACCCGGAAGTGTCTCCGGACAGCGCTGGCCCCCGGCCTCTTGAGTGAGATGGGCACACAACCCCAGAGTCTGTCAAGACTGCCCGTACGGGCAGGGGTACCTTTACCTTTACCTTTACCCTTTGCAGAAGAACTGCCCGGGCCACCCTAAATCTGGCGTTGCCTTCATTGGAGGTTTCGAAGCAGAGTTTGATGGCCGTCTGCCTGGGATTCTTTAGTTGCGATTCCTGGGCCAGATGACTCTCTGGTTCCTCTCAACTCTACAATTCTCTCATACCTCTCCTGGTATTCCCCGCGGAGGACCTTAAGGCCCACAAATGACAACACTTTGGAGGTCCCAAGTCGCAAGGTGGTTAGATTGGTCTCAGTCAGGGCCAGGGCCTTTTCAGTGCTGGCCCCGACATGGTGGAACGCTCTGTCACAAGAGACCAGGGCCCTGCGGGACTTGACATCTTTCCGCAGGGCCTGCAAGACAGAGCTGTTCCGCCTGGCCTTTGGTTTGGACTCAGTCTGACCCTTATGTTTCCTTCCCCTTATGGTCTTGATTTATTGGCTACTTTTAAAATGAGGCTGCATTTTAAATCGCATTTTAACCTGTATTTTAAATTGTGGATTTTCCCCCCTATTATGTTTTTACTGTAATTTTACTGGTGTTAGTGGCCCTGAGCCCGGGGAGGGCGGGGTATAAATAATATTTATTAGTATTGTTAAGTTTGGTTTGGTATGGTTGCTCTAACTGACCGTTTCTGCCCATGTGCTCAGAGACTTTCCGCCTGTTCATTGAGGGAGATAGAAAGCATAGAGCTTCTTTAGATGTCCCTTTTTCGAAGAGGCACGTAGT
The DNA here is from genome assembly GCF_965113315.1 of Podarcis vaucheri. Classification (NCBI taxonomy): domain Eukaryota; kingdom Metazoa; phylum Chordata; class Lepidosauria; order Squamata; family Lacertidae; genus Podarcis; species Podarcis vaucheri. The sequence goes on along the minus strand of NC_138749.1, from coordinate 1,945,665 downwards.
GAGACCATTGATCCCCTGTTGGTGAGGCTCGCTGACCTCCCAGAAAAGCAAAAAAATTGACCTTTTCCTGTTAGGCAAAGATCAGAAGATGACTCGGATGGTCACCAGATTCTGTGTACAGATCTGTAGGCGCAGACCATCCCCTGACCCAAACTAGTTTGTGAACAAAACCCCCAGAGTCGGTTCCATGGGTGACTCTGGGTTATCTCTCTGCAGTAGCTTATCTGAAAGTTTTAAGTGTCTATACGCTTATAAAAAACTAAAAAGTCCCAAGCACAGCAATCTTTGGGACGTGGGTGGCGCTATGGGTTAAACCACAGAGCCTAGGGCTTGCCGATCGGAAGGTCGGCGGTTCGAATCCCCGCAACGGGGTGAGCTCCCATTTCTCGGTCCCTGCTTCTGTCAACCTAGCAGTTCCAAAGCACGCCAAAGTGCAAGTAGATAAATAGGTACTGCTCCGGCGGGAAGGTAAACGGTGTTTCCGTGTACTGCTCTGGTTCGCCATGAGTCATGCTTAGTCATGCTGGCCACATGACCTGGAAGCTGTACACTGGCTCCCTCGGCCAGTAAAGCAAGATGAGCACCGCAACCCCAGAGTCGGTCGCGACTGGACCTAATGGTCAGGGGTCCCTTTACCCTTTACTGCAGTCTTTCAAGACATTGGATCTGGCCATGAGCTCCATATAAAGCCTTTGAAGAGGCTTCTCAGCCTCCTGAATTGTACTCAGAAGGCTTTGGGGACACAGTCCTAGCCTTGCTCTTGCACCCGGGCTTGCGGGCTTCGCTTTGGGGTGTCCAGTTGGCCGTTCTTTAGAATAGGACGCTGGACCAATTGGAGTCTGATCCTGCCAGCTCTTCTTATATTCATCCAAACCCCGAAAGGGTTTTGTGGATGCGGGAATAAAGTTCGCTGTAATCCGATCACAGCTTGGCTGCCGACTTCCCCTTACACAAAAGTAAAGGAGGACTTCAAAGGAAACGAAACCATCCAATTTGCTCTGCTGGCTTGGGTTTTTGCTGAGCTGAGCTTTCTCTGGGATGAAGCGAGGAGCTCTTTGCCCAGGCTGATCGCATCCAGCAAAGCCAAAATTGTAAGTGCTTTCCCCGGCCTTTTCTCTCTCTCTTTTACTCTGGAACAGAACGAGCTCCGGAAACCAACCTGCCTGGCTTTTATTGGACACGCAGCAATTTCCAAAGTAAGATGTGCTACTTTTGCAGAGCCCTGGACTGGGCAAAGCATTAGGAAGCAAGGCCGTGGGGAGCTTTGACAGAAGTTTCCCACCTTTTTTGTATTTCTGGGACTCTCTGAAACTCCCCCCCCCCAAAAAAAACCACAGTTCTCTGCACAGAATTGCTTGACTGACCTCTGGCTGCCCTTGAGCAGTTCGTTTTGTCTCATGAAATCCTCTTGACAGAGGCTGGCCAGTGGCAAAAATTATTATGATTTATTTTTATTTCATTTCTGTACCTCTTTATATTTTTCTTAGCAAAATCCTGAGATGGGCCATTTGAGAAATTGCCCTGGGAATGAGGGTCTGTAGAGCAATGTGACGATCTCTCCAGGGATGGTGGGAAGTGACCTGTTCTCTCCAGGGAATGGCAGTGAAGCCCTTTTAGTTATTCAGTGGGTTAGAATGTGGTGTTGATAATGCTAAGGCTGCAGGTTCGATCCCCGTATGGGGCAGCTGCACATTCCTTCATTCTAGGGGGTTGAATGAGATGATCTTCAGAGTCTCTTGGTTTCTATGATTTCCAAATACGTTTGCCGCACAACTCGGTCCATAGAGTGCAGGAAGCAGCAGGGGTTTAAAGTAAAGGTATGTTGCTGCCATACCCCTTAATGTAGTTGTCAACTCACCCCTCAACCCTGAGGAAAAAAGCAGTTATTAATGAGGAGATCCTTGTCTGCATTGCCTGGGCTAAAAGAGTTCATTTTATTCATTTCATAGAATTTATACATGGCTTGATTGTAAACTGAACATCATCATCCCCTCAAAGTGGTTTACAAAAAAAGATAATAAAATCATCACTAAGAAAACTCAACAACAAAAATTCAAGACTTTCCAAAAGTTAAAATGACATTAGATTAAATTTCGCACCCGCTTTCTAAACCTGAACCCGCTTTCTAAATCTGAACAGGCTTGTCTAAACAATGTTTTTAGCAGTAGCTGAAAAGGGGACAGTGAAGGTGCCTTCCTGTTTTCACTAGGCAGGGAGTTTTAGGTGCTATCACATTGAAAAAATAAATTCTTAATAATAATAATAATAATAATAATAATAATAATAATAATAATAATAATAGATTATTTATACCCCGCCCATCTGGCTGGGCTTCCCTGGGCACTCTGGATGGCTTTCAACAGAATATTAAAATGCAATAGTCTATTAAACATTAAAAGCTTCCCTGAACAGGGCTGCCTTCAGATGTCTTCTAAAAGTCTGGTAGTTGTTGTTCTCTTTGACATCTGGTGGGAGGGTCTTCCACAGGGCGGGTGCCACTACCGAGAAGGCCCTCTGCCTGGTTCCCTGTAGCTTTGCTTCTTGCAATGAGGGAACCGCCAGAAGGCCCTCGGCGCTGGACCTCAGCGTCCAGGCAGAACGATGGGGGTGGAGAAGCTCCTTCAGGTATACAGGACCGAGGCCATTTAGGGCTTTAAAGGTCAGCACCAATGTGGAACGGGTCTTGTGACAGCGGCAGTTCTGCAGATGAAAGAGGTTGAGAAATGTGTTTGCTAACTCGTGCCCTCCTCTCAGACCCTGTCCCAACTGGTGGGTTTCTTTTCTTGTAGGTGTCTACTGCACAGTGCTTTTTTCCTTGGGGGTACGCAGTACCAGAACCATTTTTTCCTAGAAGAAAAGCACTGGTTAAAAGCGTGGCCCTTTCTGTAACAACTTCATGGTGAGTCCCTGCACCTCCCATGGTCCAGCTCAGTATTTTGGCCTCTGACCAGCCTCAGAAGACTGTAGGGGGAAGGGGCTTCCTTTAAGTAGATTTTGGGTGGCTGCTGGGTGCCCAGGAAGGAACAGCTGACTTACACATGCTCTGCACCTGCCATCTGTCTTGAGGTCTAGCAGCTTGGGCTGTGACCCAACCCCTTTAAATCCTTTTGCTGCAGTTGAACGAGATGATGTGTGATTCCCAAGTCGTCCCCACACCTCACTTGAATTCACAGCAGCAACAGCCTGTGTGGAAATGTGTCAGACGCTCGGAGACAACTCCGTTTGCTTCGCGACTTGCAACTTGAGAGATTTCACATCCCGTAACCCCCAGCTCTACTGCTGAAGCAAAACAGGTTTCTTGAGAACTCACAGTCTCAGGCTCCGCAGAAGACAGAGGAAGTTATCTCTCTCTCTCTTTTGGAGGGGAAGGGGTGCTGATACGTGATTTATTGCCTCTCTGGGTAGCCAAAATCCCTCACAGGAAGCTTTGTCTGTTTTCCGCAATGGTGACATTTTGCCCCTTCCACCTTCTCGCCGTTCGCTCAGCACATTTCCTCCCAGCCTGCTTCTCAGAAAGGCTCCTAGAACAATGCTTAATATTATTACACTTCGGCAGCAGAAGCAGGTAATTTAAGATCACATCTGCTTGCAATCTGGGTGCAGGGAAGGGGCGCTGTGCCTCCGCGGCAACGGGCTTGCTCAAAGACTTGGAAGTGGCAGCAAGACTCTCCTTAAGAAGAGACGGCAATTATCATAGAATTGTAGACTTGAATGGGACCCAGGGGTCATCTAGTCCAACCCCCTGCAATACAGGAATCTCAGGACAGAGGGCCACCCAACCTCTGCTTAAAAACCACCCTTCTGAGGGTGTCTGTTCCACTGTTGAACAGCTCCTACCATCAGAGGTAAAGGACCCCTGGCCAGTTAAGTCCAGTCAGCTAGGTTGGCAGGAGCTGGGACAGAGCAATGGGAGACACCATTGATCCTTTGCCGAAGAGGCTCGCCGATCTTTCAGACAAGTCTAAGCTTAATTTGCTCCTCTTAGGCAAAGATCACAAGACGACCTGGCTGGTAGCCAGATTCTGCGCCCAGATTTGTAGGCACAGATCATCCTCTAGAATAAAATAGCTTACTGGGGAAATCCTGAAGTCGCCCTTTGGGGTGCCTCAGGGTCAGTTTTTATGGTAGCCCAAATCTCAGTTGTCCGGGTGTGTTCTCGAAGCTATCAGCATGAGTTTGACCAAACTGTGGGAGGCAGTGGAAGACAGGAGTGCCTGGCGTGCTCTGGTCCAGGCGGTAACAAAGATTCGGACACGGCTAAACAACAACAACAATGTATATATCTCAATTTTAATTCATGAGCTATTGCTGCAATCTGCTCCGACTGTATATTTTATCTTTATGAATGCTGTTTTTATTGTGTTATGCGAGCTGGTCTTTGGCCGTAATAAATTATCTATCTATCTACCCCTGTTAAGTCCAGTCAGCTAGGTTGGCAGCAGCTGGAACAGAGCAGTGGGACCTCACCCCATTGCATGGATCCAAACTTCCGACCTTCCGATTGGGAAGCCCAAGAGGTTCAGTGGTTTAGACCAGAGCACCGCCTGCTCCCCTGAGCCAGCCTTTCAGACTATTATGTTCAATTTCAATGCACTCCAAAATTGCGCCCAACTTCGGAGCCAGTAGTCAAGTTCACTTATGCAACTAGTGGAATAATGGTGATTGCCTTATTTATATAGCAGCACCGCGAGGGATGAAGTAGGGAGTTAGCGAGACTTGTGTTTCTGGCTGGGGAGAAAAATTGCAGGGAGACCTGACAGGCAAGGAGGCAAATCTTGTATGCACAGTTGCTACCTGGAATTTCTGCGTGTGGGGAGAGAGGCAAACAGGTGAGCTAACTGGGAGCCAATGTGCGAAACAGCCTAAGCCTAAATGTGGAAGGTGCAGTATTTTCAAAATGTACAACAGTTTTGTGAATAAACTAAATTGCCCTCTAATAAAATGAGGCCACATTTTTTGTCCCAGAGCTTTTGCACCCGTTGGTCAGAGTGCTGGAAGGGCAGGATACAATTATGCTGTGCTGAGCAACCAAGCAGAGAACTGTCTTTTATCTCCAAGAGGCAAAGAGCAGGAAAGGGGCCTGGAGCATCTGAGGGGGGAGCAAAAACCCCCTTCTCGCTCCCAGCCGGCCACTGAGAGAAGAGGACATGGGACTAGCCAGGCCTTAGGCTGGACCCAGATTCAGGGCTCTCCTTAAGTTCCTTTCCAGCCTCATGAGTGATACCGTAGGGTTGAGAATCGTAGGGCTGGAAGGAACCCTTTGGGCATAGCTGTCAACTTTTCCCTTTTCTTGCGAGGAATCCTATTTGGAAAAAGGGAATTTCCCTTAAAAAGGGGGAAATGTTGACAGCTATGCCTTTGGGGTCATCTAAGCCAATGTCAGGCTTCTTTCTCACTTTGACCATAGATAGGTAAAAAGCTAAAGGACCCCTGGACGGTCCAGTCCAGTCAAAGACAACTATGGGGTTGCAGTGCTCATCTTGCTTTCAGGCTAAGGGAGCCGGCATTTGTCCACAGACAGCTTTCCGGGTCATGTGGCCAGCAGGACTAAACCGCTTCTGGCGCATGGAGGATCGTGACGGAAACCAGAGCGCACAGAAACACTGTTTACTTTCCCGCCGCAGAGGTACCTATTTATCTACTTGCACTGGTGTGCTTTCGAACTGCTAGGTTGGCAGGAGCTGGGACCGAGCAACAGGAGCTCACCCCATCATGGGGATTCGAACCGTCGACCTTCCAATCGGCAAGCCCAAGAGGCTCAGTGGTTTAGACCACAGCGCCACCCGTGTCCCTATTACCTTTTAGCTACTGTAGATAAGTGATCCGAAATAAAGCAGTCTCTTACCAGCAACAGAGATGTTTAATGAATGCAGCAAAAGAACAAACAGCCATTCTCGCAGTGCAGGTGCTCCCATTTAAGTTCCTCCCACTTCCCTCTAGTCACTTCCATCTTGCCGTCTCCTATTTACCCAATCTCTCAACCAATAACCGTTCTGCAAAGTTACCTTATCCAGTCTCCTAGCCCTGTGACTAAGAGGCTGTATGCCTTCCAGTGAGGGAGATTCGGTTAACTCTCTCTCCTCCAGTTCTGCCTCTTCTGGTTTTTCACCTCCCAGTTCTGCCCAACTCCCATCCTCTGAACTGTGCCCCTCCTCAAACCATCGTTCCAGGTCAATACTACTCTCCTGCTCCTGTGGAGCCCCAGGATCCTGGTTCCACCACTCCTCCCCAGAGTAGTGCTCCCTGGCCTGATCCCTGACAGCCAACCACCTGCAAGGCAGGAATCAGAATCCCTGAAAGAGGGCTATCCACATCCAAACACAGGATGTATTTTTGGGGTAGCTTTTGCTGGTTTGTCCTTTTACGACCTGTGCAGGAGCAGTAATGATTGCACAAACCAGTGGATCATGTAACCGTGTGGTCTTTCTGGAAGGATCAGGGCTCGCTACTTTTTGAGAAGGGGTTTAGATATGCCTTCTGGGCCTCTCGGTTTCCCATCCACATTTCCATTCCCTTCGTTGCCGAGAGAGAAACAGAAAGAGAGACCCTTCGATGTGCGTCGCTTTGGGGTTTGCTCTCTAGGAATCTGGTGGACCTCGCTGAGGTTCCTGCTGAGTCCTGGACTAGGAGAAGATGGATTGCAAAGCTCAGTGGAGCCATGAGAGGAGCAGGAATGGAGGGGGGTGAGAGAGAGAGAGAGAGAGAGATATGCTCTCTCCATATTGCTGCGTCTTCTGTCTGGCAGCTCGCGAGAGATGGGTCCGGCGGGAGGAAGGACCATTGCCTTGAGTCATCTGAAATGGTCCGGCAAGCGCTTCCTCTCACTGGCTTACGTGGCTCCTCTGAGTGGGAGGACAGATTTGGAGCGCACAGCTGGCTGCGGCCTTTTCCTCAGGGCTGGAGCCTTCTCCCCCTCCTCAAAAAATAAAATAAAATTTTATTGGGTTAAGTCAGGAGTAGGGAATCTGTGGCCCGCTAGATGCTTCACGGTGCAGTTTATTCGTTTATTTATATCCCATCTTTCTTTCTCCCAAGGAGCTCGGTGGGGTGTCCGTGGGTCTCCCCCTCCTCATTTGCTCCCCACAACACCCCTGTAAGGGAGGCGATGGTGAGAGGCAACGTGATTGGCCCAAGGTCACGGCCAGGTGGGGATTCGAACCCTGGTCTCCCGGGTCCCAGCCTGACACTGTAACCACTGTGCCAGGCTGGACATGGAGAATGGATACAGACTGATCATCCCTCCCTTTTTTTGCTTTTTAAAATAATATTCTTTTAAAAGAATTTCATTTTTAAAATACTGGTGAAAAGAAAAAGAAGAAGAAGAAAAATGTGAATGAGAATCTAAGTAGAAGAAAAATACTCAATTACATTTCCATACATTAGTATACAAATGTGTATAGTCTTATTATCCTGGAACAAATTTATTTATCAATAACCTCATATAAAGTCGTTCCAAATATCTTTATATTTATCTGCGTCTATAAGTGGTCTGCGTCCATTCATATATTGCCAATATTGTCATGTTGTCAAGCCATCGATTAAGGGGAAACACATCTCTATTCTTCCGGTTTGTCAGTATCAATATCTTAGCCACCATTACGGCTCATAAAATCCATTTTCGCTGTCCCTGCTGTCGCTTCCCATACAACAGGTAAATCGTTCAAAAGAATATTCACCTCTGAAAATCTCAACTTTCTCCGTAGCGTCTAATTTATATCGTCCGGCACTCTTTCCCCAAACGTAGAAGCAGCTCTGCCACATTAGGAGAGAAGCCCTGAGCAGGAGGGGAAATGACAGATATCCCCGTTCCTGTTGCCGCCGCTGCCTCTGGCCCCTCTGGCTCTGTGCAAGGTGGTGATGAGGCAGGCAGGTGACTTTTCAGGTGAGCGGTCCATCAGCTGCCGCTCGGAAAGAAGCCATCCTTCTGGCACCAATCAGTTTCCTCTTATCGCTCGGCTTGACAGGGACTTTTATCTTCGCTGCCAAGAGAGCGAGATCAGGCACCTGGGGAAGGTATGCCTGACGCGGCCGATGTTTCCTGAGAGACTCGTTTGTCCTCTCATTTTTTGCTTTTGCTCTACCCTGCCTCACCTGTCTTGGCTCTGCACAAAACGTCTTCGCTAACTCACTTTCTGCGGCTCCCCAGATTCTTAGGGAATCGTTTTGGTCCTTTTGGAGGTGGCAGGTTCCTGGGGCTGGTTAGGGCTGCAGGGGAAGATGGGAGTGAGGGCATCCTGCTGCCTTCCCCAATAGCTCTCCCGAGGACTCTTCTCCGGGCCTGATCCTGCCACTGCTGCAAACCCCTCATGGCCTTATTATTATTATTAGTACCCTGCCCATCTGGCTGCATTTCCCCAGCAACTCTGGGTGGCTTCCAACAAAAGATTAAAAATACATTAAAACATCAGTCATAAAAAACTTCCCTGAACTCAGATGTCTTCTAAAAGTGGTTGCTTAGGCATTGGTTACAACTGTCTCCACCCAGGGACAGAACTGACTTCCGCAACCCTGCGGAAGTCAGTAAGGGAAAACATTTTGGGGAGAAAGATGGAGCTGGGAACCATGCCCTCACCTCTCCCCACATGCTCCCAGGGGCTCTGGCATGGCCCGAGCCCCTTGATGGGTTCGGACAAAAGCATGGCGAACCCCTGGGTTCCTTTAATGGAATACACTTGCGGCAGCAGCAGTGGAGGGGCAGGCACAGCCAGTCCATGCCCCTCCACCAACCATTTCATAAAACCAATGCCTAACGGCAATCTTACAAGTTGTAACGATTTGCTACGCAGTTGGCAAAAACCAAATGGCACCGGCCAATCCAAATGGACAAAATTCCTACCAGGCCCCTGCCCCAAAAGCAGATACCACATGACAGGCATAGCAAGGTCAGACACACAAGCCCTAACTTAGGGAGGGTGGGCGGGTGATCCGATGCACGCAGCAAAAGGGAACGTTAAATGCTGTGTGCTAAGTATATAAACCCTCAAGCCATCCCACAAATTGGCAGCATCATAATTTGCCCAACAGCCCAGAAGAGCCAGTCACAATCCTGGACATTGAAACAATCCCACCCAGCAACCAAGAGGGGGGTGTCCTGTTAGACCCCACCGCAACACGTGCTCTCCATGAAGGAGAACACACTTTGTCGAACAAATTGGCTCCCGAATGCTGCAAACCTGGAATTGAGTGTTCCGTTTTGTGAACGTTTTTCAGAAGCCGAACGTCTGACACCGCTTCTGCTTGAGTGCAGGAATCCGTGCCTTGGTTTTCGAATGGTTTTGGGAGTCAAATGGACTCCTGGAACAGATTAAATTCAAGAACAAAGGTACCCCTGTACTTGAAGAAGTCTTTCATATCTCTCTTCTAATTCTTTCTGTTCAGCCCTGGCACTTTCTGATGGATGCTTTGTGCATGCCCAGAGGTGTGCAAAAGCACATTTGCAAAAATTTCCCAGGTGTTTCTTGAGTAGATTAGAATACCCAGAAGTGCCATTTTCCCCTTGGGCTGTTTGGCCCTTGCACAAAGTCCCAGCAAGGAGCCTGTGCTCTTTATGCATTTGCTGCCTTTAATGGGGTTTCTGGATGCAGCCAGAACTTTTCTCTTTTAGGGAAGGGGGTGGTTATATATTTTGGCCAGTTCCACACACATCCTCCAGTTGCCAGCAGCTCCCTTTTCTACCCACCTTCCAGTCCACCTTCCCCTTTCTAGCTCCTCTCTCACTGCAGTTTCCTATCCAAAGAACATTTGTCTCTCTTCTGGGGGTGGTCTGGGGGTCACCAAAGACTCCCTTAGCACTATCCTCCAATTTGCCAGGATCTGCTCTGGGCTGCAGACCTCCCTCAACCCCCCCAATCCAATTTCATTTCACACATTTGAAATGTTGCCAGGAAAGCAGCCGACCTTTTTTTGGAGAGAGCCAGGCATGAATCAGTTCAATCGGGGAGATATTTCTCAATTTCTAAATTGATTAAACAAGCAAAAAACCACCTCTTTGAGATCGATTCCGTAATTTTTGACCAAACGAATAATTTGGGAGGTGAGAATCAATCCTCTATTAATTGATTTTTAAAAGCTGGGGATGGAGGGAGGGAGGAGAGATGAATTAATATCGTTCTTGATGAAATTGCTTTGTTGGTACCTAATGAGAGTAAACCTCAACTTCCCACTGCTCCTGCACTCAGAGGAGATATTTAGGCAATTGGGTGGAGGTTGACCCCCTGGAATCTCTCATTTGGGGCTGCGAGGTGGGTGAAACCTTCCATATCCCGCTTTCCACTGAGTTTCACTGCTCCCCCCCCCCAAGAAATCTCTCTTCTGTTTTCTGCCTTCTCCCCGGACCACTTTCTCTTGGCTTTGCACAATAACTGCTAAAGGAAAGGCAATCAGTTACTGATATCCAATCTCACCAGTGACTGGGACTTGGACATGTGGATTTGTAAGAGCGTGGGAAAAGGCCTGAGCTGTTGGCAAAGCCAGGTGAAAAATAATTTCGCCGGGTTTGGGAGGAAGCAAAGCGGCTCTCTCGCTCTCCATCATACGAAGGGACATTTCCAGAGGGAAAGGGAAGAATTTCCCATTAGAGGGGAGCCGGACGAGTCTGGCTCTGGGGCCCCAGAGTGTGTCTGTGAGCAAAGAAGAACACATATACTCGTCTCTGAACATGTATAAAGGAAAGAGTTCAGGGTAGCCATAGGATGCCCAGACTCTCAGCCTGGGTCTCCTCTGCCGTAGCATCTGAATGCAGAAGCCAGCTTTCCTTTTTGGGGGGGTGTTTAAATATTTTTTTTATTAAATTTTACATTTTTATCATAGTAACATCAAATAAAAAAACATACAATTCCCAAATGACTTCCCTCAACTTCTGGTTTCTTAACATATAAACTTCTCCTGCTTGTTTTATTAAATCTTAATATTAAATTCCTTAACTTAAATGTAGTTATCATTATCTCATTATAACGTTAATTTGTATTTTCTGTATTTATTTTGTCCATTGTAAGTGTTTACTCAAAACCTACTAATGAATCCATTTCTTTACATCGTTTCTGTAAATACTGTACAACATAAATGGTTCCCATTCTTTTTTAAAGTCTCTATTGTCTTTGTTGCTTAGTCTTTCAGTTAACTTCGCCATTTCAGAGTATTCCATCAATTTTTCTTGCCATTGTTCTTTAGTTGATATTTCATCGCTTTTCCATCTTTGGGCTAGTAATATTCTAGCCACAGTTGTTGCATACATAAAAAGTTTCTTCTTCTCTTTTGGCAGGTCTTGAAATACCTAATAAAAATGCTTTTGGTGTCTTAACAAAAGTTATCTTAATTTTTCTTTTCATTTCGTTGTAGATCATTTCCCAGTAATTTTAAATTATTTTACAATTCCACCACATACGAAAAAAGTGCCTTCATTTTCTTTCCATTTCCAACACTTATTGGAGCCCGGAAGCCAGTTTTCCTGATCAAAAAGCCATTGGCTTGTAGGAAAGGGTAACACTGAGAGACTCAGTACAGAGAAAAGAAAGGACTTCTCTGTACAGCACTTAGTTAACTTACGGAACTCCCTGCCACTTGATGCAGTGAAGCCGCTAGCTCCGATTCCCACATATATCTAGGAATGCTGTCTTTGGTGACTTCCATCGAGTCCATTCTTGTTCCCTTTAAGCTTTTGGGATACCATATGGCATGGTTTCTCCAGCTCAAGCAGAGATCAGTGTGCTCTCACCCCTATTCCAGTAGGGATCTTCCAGGAATACTTAGGCACTGAAGACTTTGCAAATCCACCATTCCATTAGTACACATTGCCAACGGTTAGTGACACAGAACTTTTTTAAAAAGCAAACTAATAAAAAAAATGTGTGTGTGTGATTTAACCCTAAGGCTTTACTTGATATCTTATAAAGCAATGTAGGTGACTAATAACTTGAACATCCTTTTCCTTTCCAAACCTGCACTTTTGTTCTCGGGGAGCTGCGGGATCCTTACTTGGAGAACGAACTCCTTGATTTATTACGGTGCATTTGGGGCCAGGCAGATTCCTCGACCTCTACGGCTGAAATGGGCCATGCTTAGGAGAAACGGTATTCTCTGCAGATGGTAGGAAGACAGATGTGCTCAGGAGCCATCTGAGATGAGATAAACGGCGCAGCTGTAGGAGGGGACCCAGGGAGCTGGCCTGCGTTTGCACCCCCAGCTTCAGCCTCTGGTTCCCTGACTCAACTGGGTCATTGGGCCTTTCAGCGTTTCCAGATGCAGTTCAGATAGGGAGGAAGCATCCGAAATCTTCGGGGGCCGTTCACTCCCAGAAAGTTTCCAGACCAGCTTTGCAGATGCTTCAAAGCTGGAACGCGCTCAAAGGAATAGTGTGCCTCTTTCCCTCTTCTCCCCTTGCAAGCGAGTCAAGCCAGACACACACACACACACACACACAGACACAATTTCCCCTGCAAAAGTCACACTGCAGTGACTGTGAGCGACGCAAGACAGCCAATTTAGCCCCGCACGTTCAGGATAAATCCCTCGTTGCTTATGCCCAGCATGTGGTTAATTGCATTTAATATGTGCACACTCTGTATTTTGCTGAGGTTATTAGGGGAAAGTTGATCTTGCCCTTAATAAACACCAGTAAAGTTTCACCCGGTGCCCTGGGTGCATCGCTGAACATCTCTCCAATGTGTTAGATCTAAAACAACATACTTCATGCTCCCCACAAAATTTTGGATGCGGCAGGAAGTTTTGAACACCTTGGGCGGTCAAAAGAAGCTGGTATCTGTTCAGGAAACGCAGGCATGCAGCCAAATGTAATGAAACACAACTGTCTGGCAGATTTGGGGGCATGAATGCAGAGCTCTGTAAGGTTCCAGGATGAAGCAGTAAATGGGACTAAGTTTTGAGAAAGCAATTTAGCAGCGCATTTCACCTGCTCGTTCAATTTTCTGTTCGATAGGTCTGCCATACAACCAGAATTTCCCAGACATATCTGGAATTCATCCATCAGAAATAGTGTCTGGGTGGAATTTCTGAAGATCGGTAGAAATGTCCTGGGTGTAGGGCAACCCATGCTGGAAACGTTGATTTCGGGGGGGGGGGTTGAAAATTTCCTTTAAAAAAAGTTCAAAAACTTCATGGGGAGGGGGGATATTTTGCAAAAAACACTCAACAACTTTAGTGTCCGGATTATCACTTTTTGAAATATGGCAACCCTACTATTTGATTGCAGGCTCTTATTTTTTGATGTGTAGTTAGCATTTGTAGTTGACGTCTGTTTGATAATTTGGTTGTTGTTGTTGCTTTTTAGTCGTTTAGTTGTGTCCAACTCTTCGTGACCCCCTGGACCAGAGCATGCCAGGCCCTCCTGTCTTCCACTGCCTCCCTCATGCTGGTAGCTTCGAGAACACTGTCCCACCATCCTCCGTCATCCCCTTCTCCTTGTGCCCTCCGTCTTTCCCAGCATCAGGGTCTTTTCCAGGGAGTCTTCTCTTCTCATGAGGTGGCGAAAGTCTTGGAGCCTCAGCTTCAGGATCTGTCCTTCCAGTGAGCACTCAGGGCTGATTTCCTTCAGAATGGATCGGTTTGATCTTCTTGCAGTCCATAGGACTCTCCAGAGTCTCCTCCAGCACCAGAATTCAAAAGCATCAATTCTTCGGCGATCAGTCTTCTTTATGGTCCAGCTCTCACTTCCATACATCACTACTGGGAAAGATAATTTGGTTAAGGCATCTTAAATGATGGGGGTGGACTAGTTGACCCTCAACGCCCCTTCCAACTCTGCAATTCCATGATTCTATAACTGAGGGCTACGCCTGGGCGATAAATCGATATATCGCGGGGGGGGGGAGAGACCGCGATGACAGCTTCACTCAGCGGTATATTGCTGCTGAAACCATCGCTGCTCTTGAGCCCCTCTGCTCAGAAGCAAACTTGCTGGGAGCTGGAGGCAGAGGGATTGGGGCTCTGCTGAAGTATTCCCCCTTCCCAGCTGAGACAGGCCCAACCCCGTTCCTGCTTGCACATGAGTAGGAGCGGGATCGGGGCTGCTCAGCTGGGGATCACGAAGCCTGCCCTTCCCAACTGAGAGAGAGCCCTGACCGCCAGTTTTTTTCAACATTGCGGTATATCGCCAAACCACAATGTTTGGCTGGCGATCCACTGCGATGTTGAAAACCCAACATTGTCCAGCTCTACTGAGGGCAAAACAAAATATTAAAACAACCTTAATTGATTGCTAAGTGTATTATGAATGCAACGCACATAGCCAGACGGGTGACAATTTTCTAATGGGAGAATCAACTGCAGCCTTTAGCCAGACCCTGAAAAACTTACGTTTCCAGTTCTGCAATCTTCCCTTGTAATTACCTTTTTCTTTCCTTCTGGATCATAGCACCTTAAAGTTTCTTGGTCAGGGCACCTGGGATATAGCCTTCCTTTGCCTGGCTCATCTGTTTCTTTTCTGCAGGAGATAAAGCTTCGGAGCACTGCTGGAAGTGCTGCAAAAACTATTACTAGGATGGCAATTCCACTAATAATGGGTCTAGCCCACTGGGAACCTCTCTTTCCTGAGTCCCACTGGGAGGAACGAGAGATGCACCAGATATATCAGAGGAAGGCAAGGTTCTTGAGAGATCTGGCGGATGCAGCTGTTATTAGACACGAAAAGGAGATTCTCCCCTCCTGTCTTTAAAATGCGGCTTTGAAAAATGATTTTTGCATTCAGAAATATAAATTATCTAAGCTTAAAATGACTTCAGGAGTGATGGCCATAAACAGATTAGTGTCAGAATTTTAAAAGACGCCAGGAAGAAATTGGTACCCGGATCACGGCATCCTATCAAATACAAAAAAAATCCATTATCTCTGAAACAACAAGAATTGTCAGGCTGGCACTCGCTATATGATGCCCTGGGTGCTTTGTGTTTATTTGTGTGTTTTCTTTCTTTCCTGTGTCTAACTTGAATTTTTAAGCAGGAAACGAAGGGGTGATAAATAACAACTACAGGGTTTGCAAGGCTTGTCAAAGAATTCACACCATTTAGTTTGGAGATGCAGCGAATCTGATATCTCCGGGTTTGTTTTTTACTCTCCTTCCTTCCTTCCTTCCTCTTTCTCTGTGTAGAAGCTCTTCACCAGTTTAAGAACCTGCCAAGGGCAGGTGGAACAGCCTTCATTTTGGATGGCAGCCCCATTAGAGCCCATAGTCTAGGAAATATCTGTCGTCACCTTGAGCGAGGCTCTTTTAACAGATCTTTCCTAAGTCAGATTTCCTGGTGGCTTGATGTGAGGAGTTTGCCCTTGACTTTGACATTCTGGTTTTCTGTGCCATTCGCAAGAGACTTGTTTTGTTTTGTTTGCGGGTGTTTGGACGGACGATTGCCTTTGCAGTTGGCAAGACTCTTTCTCCTGGAGCCCTGGTTATGGATAGGAATTGGGACGGAAATCATTCCTGCCAGAGCCGTTACTCCACCACCCGCTTGCTGCTCTCTCTGCGCTGTTTGAATGCAAGCGGTATTAATCATCATCCACACAATGTACTTAGAGCAGCTTTCACACTGCTCCAAACAGCAGCAATAACAGAGTCCCACATCAAATCCATCACTGAGCAGAACAACTCCTGCAGAGGCTGAGAGCAAGGCAGGAGATTGAAAAGGCCACATCCAGAGGAGTACCATGGGGTGGGAACATAAGAAGAGCCTTGCAGGATCAGGCCCATGGCCCATGCAGTCCCGCAGCCTCTTCTAACCTGTGGGAAACCTACAAGCAGGATTCGAGCGCGAGAGCCCTCTCCCCTCCTGCAGATTCTAGCAAATGGGGTTAAAAAGTATCACAACCTCTTACTAGGAGCATGCTGGGGTTCCCTGGGTCCCACACCATAGATGGGGAACCTGCAGACTTCCAGATGTTGCTACACGCCAACTCCCCTCAGTCAAAACACGCAGTCAGTGGTTACCTGGGTCTTCTCCCTTTTTGGAAATGGGGAGAATATTTGCCTGCCTCATAGTCTGCAGGGACCTCCCCAGTTCTCCCAGAATTCTCGACCATTATAGACAAGAACCTCTCAGATTACATCCACAAGCTCCTTTAATACCCTTGGGCGCAGAGCGAGGAGGGATGTTTAGTTCATAGAAATCCCATGATATGGCAGCTTGAGTGAAATATACTTGGAGTCGAGTGTGGATTTCATGCTCTTTATTCAGCTCATAGTGGTGAGGAGGAATGGAAGTTCCCCCAGAATGTCTGCTTTATATACATTATTTGCACACTGGGCCCCACGTGATTGGCTAATTCCGGGATTCACCTGTAGGCCAATCCGGTTGTGGATTCACTTCTACCTGGAACTGGATTGGGTGGCTCCTGCGGACCAATCGTACTGCTGCATTCTGGACCCTATTGTTCTCGGACCAATTAGACTGCTGCATTCTGGATCCTATTGTTTGACCAATCAGACTGCTGCGTTCTGGATCCTATTGTTCTTGGACCAATCGGACTGCTGCATTCTGGATCCTATTGTTCTAGGACCAATCAGACTGCTGCATTCTGGATCCTATTGTTCTAGGACCAATCAGACTGCTGCATTCTGGATCCTATTGTTCTAGGGCCAATCAGACTGCTGCATTCTGGATCCTATTGTTCTAGGACCAATCAGACTGCTGCATTCTGGACCCTATTGTTCTAGGACCAATCAGACTGCTGCCTTTTGGATCCTATTCAAGTCAGTACATAACATTGAGGATGATAGCGACAGACTTTCAGCCAGTTCATGGCTGGCTGAGCCAAGGCACAGAGACCCCGGTTCCCTCCTTTGCCTGCGAAGTCCCTAAATTTTGAGATGTGGGCTTGAGATGCATCTTCTCTCGTGTTCCCGACTTTGCCTTGGAAACGGTTGAGAGCGTGCCAGAAAGGGAGTCTATTTTTTATTTAGTAAATACTTCTCTCTTTTTTTAACAGAACTGCGGTTTTGATTTATAGGCACCTCGGTGGTGCTCCCAGGAAGACTCGTAGAGGTTTAACTACATTTTCTCAGCATCACACCAGGCCCAATAAACCGGCGTCCATGTGCGCGGCGCACATTCTCACTCCCAATATAAATCGGGTTTTACGAGAGTGGAAGGCCCCTTGGCTCGCCGGAGCAGAGCGTGTTGGTCCAAGCCCCCTGCGTGGTGGGGTCTCTCTCTCTCTCTCTCTCTCTCTCTCTCTCTCTTTTACTCGCTCTTCCTCTTCAAGTTGTCAGACTTCAGTAACGTTTACAGCTATTTAGCTATCAAACTTTATGTGCGGCTCTGAGAGAAAACGTGTCTCTTAACTACCGCAGTGTCATAAATGGCAGTCTGTTAAACCGCGCCGATTCAACAACTGTTTCGCCAAAGCCGCCAGCTCGATTGGCTGGAGAGGGCGCTGATTACTCAAGAGGAAGCTTGCGTGCCAGGAGTTGGCATTCCTTTGCCAGCACCTCTAGTCCTTTGGCCCTAATCCGCCCTGCTTGGTTTTCACGTGGAGAATGAGGGGGTTCACTGCTGCTCCACCGAGCCATTGGAAGCCCATCAAAAACTGTTTTCAAACACTTCACAAATTCAATCCTGCAAAGGTTCCTCATATACATGCAACTAGTAACAAGGAGAGAGGTTGGGAAATGAAACGTATAGCAAATGCGAGGTGATGCGAGTCGAATATCTGAAGGGCTGTCCCATGGAGGATGGAGCAAGCTCATTTTCTCATGCTCTGGAGGTAGGACTTGAACCCGTGGCTTCAAGTTGCAGGAAAGGAGATTCCGACTAGACATACAGGAAAACTTTCTGACAGTAAGAGTTGTTCGACAGTGGAACAGTCATCCTTGGGAGGTTGTGGACTCTTCTTCCTTGGAGGTTTTTAAGCGGAGGTTGGATAGCCATCTGACAGGGATTCTATAACTTCTCCAATACTGTACAAGTTAATAATAATAATAATAATAATAATAATAATAATAATAATAATAATAATAATTTCTACCCTGCCACCTGGGTGGCTCCCAACAGAATATTAAAAACAGAATAAACCATCAAACATTGAAAACTTCCCTAAAGAGGGCTGCCTTCAGATATCTTCTAAAAGTCAGGTAGTTGTATATTTCCTTGACATCTGCTGGGAGGGCGTTCCACAGGGCGGGCGCCACCACTGAGAAGGCCCTCTGCCTGGTTCCCTGTAACTTGGCTTCTCGCAGTGAGGGAACCACCAGAAGGCCCTCGGAGCTGGACTTCAGTGTCTGGGTAGAACAATGGGGGTGGAGACGCTCCTTCAGGTAATACAGGACTGAGGCCATTTAGGGCTTTCAAGGTCAGCATCAGATATATATCTGATAAAGTGGTGCCTCGGGTTAAGAACCTAATTCGGTCCATTCTTAACCTGAAACTGTTCTTAACCTGAAGCACCACTTTAGCTAATGGGGCCTCCTGCTGCCGCTGCGCCGCGCCACCAGAACACGATTTCTGTTCACATTCCCACCATTGTTGGATTTAGCCTTTCTCATCCTCCCGATCATCCTTCAGCTGGAATTCCGGGCTCCTTTCTGGGTGCACATTCAAAGGGGTTCATTGGAGAGCACCAAAAGCCAAGTCCTACGAGGAAAGGCTTGGAGTGAACAAATATGTTTAGAGTGGAGGAGAGAAGATTCAGGGGAGGTTTGATGGCACCTTTCAGCATGCTCATGTCCAGCATGGGGGGGGGGAGCATTGTTATTGCTATCTATCTATCATCTATCTATCATCTATCTATCATCTATCTATCATCTATCTATCTATCTATCTATCTATCTATCTATCTATCAACTACATCTATCTCTATCATCTATCGATCACCTATCTGTCATCATCATCATCTCTATCTATCATCTACAGTGGTGCCTCGCAAGACGAAAAGAATCCGTTCCGCGAGTCTCTTTGTCTTGCGGTTTTTTCATCTTGTGAAGCAAGCCCATTAGTGGTTTAACGGATTAGCGCTATTAGCGGCTTAGCGGATCAGCTGATAAGTGGTTTAGCGGCTTAGCGGATCAGCTGATAAGCGGCTTAGCGGATCAGCTGATAAGCGGCTTAGCGGCTTGGGAAAGGGGGGGAGGAAAAAACCCCCGCAGGAACTCGCAAGACATTTTCGTCTTGCGAAGCAAGCCCATAGGAAATTCGTTTTGCGAAGCACCTCCAAAATGGAAAACCCTTTCGTCTAGCGGGTTTTCCGTCTTGCGAGGCATTCGTCTTGTGGGGCACCACTCTATCTATCTATCTATCTATCTATCTATCTATCTACAGTGGTACCTCGGGTTAAGTACCGTATTTTTTCACGCTATAGGATGCACTTTTCCCCCTCCATGTTGTGAACAGAGCTCTGGAACGGATCCCGTTTGCAACCAGAGGTACCACTGTATCGGGAAATGGCATTTGGGTTAACGCTCCTCGATGGCATGAACACCGAGCCACAGGAAACTCAGGAAGATGGCTTGGATGGGAAGAAAAGGTGGTTTGATCGGGGCTGGGTGTGGGGAAAGTATCTTCCTTCCCTCCCTGCTCCGACTACGGGCTTTCATGCCAGTCACTCTTCCAGGAAGGAGTTGCTTCTGCTAATCACCTGCCACTCGCCTCCTCCAGCGAATCTGTCCTGCCTTTATCCTCCCAGTGGGGCTGACCAACCTTCTCAGACATGCTCTGCATTCCGGAGATGGGCTTCTGCTCCTTGGTTAATAATCCAGCTGCGCACCAGGCTGGGCCCTGAAGGAACAGGCTTTCTTCTAACAAGGTTTGGGGTTGGAGCTGTGAGCCAAATTTGCTGGAGTGACACTAGGCGGCTGCAGTCCCTCAGACCGGGGCGTTTGCACTACTCCATCACTGGTAGAAGTTGTTTCCCATCTAGTCCAGCATCCTGTTCTCACAGGGGCCAACCAGATACCTGTGGGAACCCCACAAGCAAGTCTTGAGCTCAAGAGCCCTCTGTCCTCCTGCAGTTTCCAGCAACTGGGATTCAGAAACATTTCTGCCTCCGACTGTGGAAGCAGAACATAACCATCACGAGCAGTAGATGTCGATGGCCCTCTCCTCCGTGAATTTGTCTAGTGCTCTTTTAAAGCCATCCAAGCTGGTGGCCATCCAGTGGCAGGGAGTTCCATAGATGAACGATGTACTGCATGAAGAAACAATTTTATTTTATGTGTCCTGGATCTGTTTGTTTGTTTGTTAATTCAAGCTTGGGTAGAATTGGTGGGAGATTCATCCCTCCAGCCATGGATCTAACCGCTCTTCAGAGTGCTTGGTTATAGACACCTGGTGGGGTTGTGAACAAGTCCTACCTCCCAAGCAAGGGAATGAGTCGAGCCTTAGGAAACTCGCTGCTTCCTCCTCCTCCTTTTTTTTAAATTGGAGTTTCATTTAATACAAACAAAAAAATACAGTAAAATTCAACAATAATTTACCCACATTTTTTCCCCTACATTCTGCTGAGCATTGACTTCCTTCCCTCTCTTCAACAGGTTTTCTTATTTCAGCTACTTTTCCAGTTTCTTATTGTATCCAGTTTTATCTACATCGTAAGATTTATTTCAGTCCTGCCAGAGTCTTCAGATTTCTACAGCTATTATTTATGTACTCCATAAATTTACTCCAGTCTTTTTGGAATTTTGCTTCCTCCTGATTTTGGATTCTACAGGTCAGATTTGCTAGTTCTGCATAATCAACCATCTTCGTCTGCCACTCCTCTATTGTTGGTAATTCTGGTACTTTTGGGGCTAACAAAGTTCTGGCAGCAGTCGTAGCATACATAAATAACCTTTGATCTGCTTTTTCTATTTCCTCCCCCATCAAGCCTAGCAAGAAAGCTTCCGTCTTTTTCGGGAAAGTGTATTTAAATATCTTTTCCAATTCGTTATAAATCTCGCTGCTTCCTCCTTCAAGGTGTTGCTTCTCTTAGTCTCTCACAACATTCTTCCCTAGCCTGCTACCCTTTAGGTCTGTTTGCTTTGCAAGCCCTGGGAAGACAGACAGGCCAAATCCTATCTTCCCAGAGCATCTAACCTTCACTTCCTCAGTTAGGAAAGGAGAAGGCTCTCAGACCCATCAGTATGTCTAGCTCGGTGTTGCCCAAATTCTCCAAGGTTTCAGACTGAAGTCTCTCCTAGCCCTGTCAGAAGATTATAGCATTGTAGAGTTGGAAGGGACCCAAAGATCATCTGGTCTAACCCCTTGCAATGCAAGAATCTCTCTCTCTCTGTCTTTTAAATACATTTTTATTAATTTTTTAGCATTTCAGTTCCAACAGTCATACAACATAACTTCTCATCTTATGCAATGTTTTAGACTTCCGTCAACGCCTCTGATGATTTTCTTTTTTTATCACGTGGTCTGCATTTCTTAGTTTCTATATTGCATTCAATTGCCCTTAACTAATAATTCTTTTCATAGTCTTTCTTGTAATATTTCAGATATCACCTTACAAAACTTCTTGCAGTCCTACTAGCATAATCTGTTCATCACAATTACTTTTCAGATGTTGTTTTTGTTTAGTCGTTTAGTCGTGTCCGATTCTTCGTGACCCCCTGGACCAGAGCACGCCAGGCCCTCCTGTCTTCCACTCCCTCCTGCAATTTGGTCAAACTCACACTGGTAGCTTCGAGAACACTGTCCCACCATCTCGTCCTCTGGTGTCCCCTTCTCCTTGTGCCCTCCATCTTTCCCAACATCAGGGTCTTTTCCAGGGAGTCTTCTCTTCTCATGAGGTGGCCAAAGTATTGGAGCCTCAGCTTCAGGATCTGTCCTTCCAGTGAGCACTCAGGGCTGATTTCCTTCAGAATGGAGAGGTTTGATCTTCTTGCAGTCCATGGGACTCTCCAGAGTCTTCTCCAGCACCAGAATTCAAAAGCATCGATTCTTTGGCGATCAGCCTTCTACTTTTCAGATAGTTCATATATTTACTCCAGTCCTCTAAGAATCTCTGATCCCGCAGGTTGCGAATCCTTCCTGTTGATTTATCTAGTTCTGCATAGTTTATCAACTTCGTTCTCCATTCTTCTTTCGTCAGTAGTTCTTCTTGCTTCCATTGCAATGCAAGAATTTCAGTTGAAGCATCCATAGCTGATTCAACTTCTGCTTAAACAACTCCAATGAAGGAGAGTTGACAACCCCCGAGAGAAACCGTTCCACTGCCCAATAGCCCTTACTGTCAGAAAGTTCTTCCTGATGTTGAGTCGGAATCTCCTTTCTTGTAACTTGAAGCCATGGGTTCGGGTCCTACCCTCTGGAGCCGGAAGAAAACCAAGCTTGTTCCCTCTTTCCATATGACATCTTCCATGTGACAGCCCGTAATGGCATGCCAAGCAAATGTTCCTCTCACCCCAAAGCCTGTTCCGCAGCTTTCCTCCTTCCCTGCTTTCTTCTTCCCTTGGAAAGAGTCTCCCTCTTCGTTCTGGTATTCGGAAGCTGCTCTCCGACCGACTGCCATCTTTGTTTCTGCGATGAGTGTAATGTTGCCACGAGAGGCTGGCTTCCTCAGGAGGTCCATCGCTTCCGATCACCATCTGTGGCAGCTCCGAGTTTTACCCTTTAGCCGCACAGCACATTCCCTTCCCTCCCCAAATGGGGGTCTTGCTGCGAGTGGAGACGGGAACTTAAATTATTCAGAAAGGAAAGGTCAGGAAACAGCCTGTCCATGCCTGGGAACGTGGCAGTTCTGCCGGCCTTTGTACCGCGTGTAAACAGGGCTTGGGAGCGAAAACCACACCAGGCTCTGAAGCTTTGGAAAAATCACAGAGAGGAGAGGTGGATAAGATCCTTCCCAATGAGGCAGGTTTGAAACACTGCATTAAAAAAAAAAAAAAAGCAGCAAGCTTTGCAAACTTGTTTGCATTGCAACACATCTTGATCAGCTGTTCCTTGTTCTGGTGGTGATGGCCTGGGACTTGGGCTCAAACTCAGAACCAGAGGAGTCTCAGTCTGCACCGGATCCTTTGCCTCAGGCGGCAGCTGAACCAAGTCTGGGGCCTGATCCTGAAGAGTCCCAGTCTGCACAGGTTCCCCTGCAACAAGCACCAGCTGGGCCGAGTCAGGGGCCTGATCCTGCCCTGGCTCCAGATGCGGGGATGACCTCCTTGCCTCCAGCTGGGCCATCACTTACAGCTGCTCCACTACCAGTTGGGTCAGGGGAGGCTGAGGCAGCCCCTGGGTCTAGTCACCCACCAATGTTCTCCCGAGCTGCAGAGACTGAGGTCTGAGAGAAGGAGAGACCTGAGTACTCGCAGGAGAAGTGCTCGCCCTCGGGCGAGACAGGGAGGTGAGTCGCTGGGGGATCAGGACCGGCCGCTGCCCCGAAAGAGATAAAAGGCTGTCGGACCCTGCCTCAGGTTGCGGGAGCAACATTGCTGCTTGCTAGTTCCTGCCTGAGATCCTGTACCTGTCCTTGCCTGGTTTCCTGCCTCGTGTCCTGCCTTGGCCCTGTCAGACTGACTCCTCGCAGGACCTTTGGATTCTGGACCAGACCTGGACCGTGTTTCTCGGGTTACCCCCAGGCCCAGCACATGTGGTTTCATGACTTGCCCAGAGAGACCCTGGGCTTCCAATTCTGCTGTAGAGGCAACCTGTTGGTTTCTGTAACAATTGTCTGCCTGCGTAGGCATAATAACAAACTGTTGTCAGAATCATGGAATTGGAAGGAGCCCCCAGGGTGATGTCGGTCAACTGCCTTTGATGCAGGAATCACGGCTAAATAATCAATGGCAAAGGACCATCCAGCATCTAGTTAAAAACCTCCATGGAAGGAGAGACTAACGCCTTCTCCGGCAGTCTGCCCCGCTGTCAAACAACTCTTAGAATCATAGAATCATGGATTTGTGGAGTTGGAAGGGGTCCCGGGGATCATCTAGTCCAACCCCCCCCCCCCGCAACAGAGGAATACACAACTACCCCATACAGGGATCACACCTGCAACCTTGGTGTTATCAGCACCACACTCAAACCAACTGTTTAGTTGGAATCTCCTTTCTTGTAACTTGAAGCCATGGGTTCGAGTCCTACCCCCCGGAGCAGGAGAAAACAAGCTTGCTCCCTCTTGAGATGTTGGAAGATGGTTCTCCTATCTCCTCTTTTCCAGGCTAAACTTTCACAGCTCCTTCAACCGTTCCTCATAAGGCTTGGTTTCCAGACCCTTGATCATCTTGGTTGCCCCCCTCTGCACATCTTCCAGCTTGTCGACATCCTTCTTAAATGGTGCTGCCCAGAACTGGAGATCGCGAACCACAGTGTTGCAGAAGGTGCTGGTGCACAAGGCAAATCTCACGCAGCCAGTGATGTTCAGAGGCAACGAACCCAAAGGAGAGGATTGTTGTCGAAAAACAGTCTTTCTCAGATTCCTCAAGTGAGAGCTGCACAAGATGCATTTGTGGGCATGGAGTGTTTCCTCCCATTCCAGCGTACTTATAACTACGGTGACGAACCGTTCTGGCCCTTGGGACTAAATTCCCGAAGACGTGCTGGCAACCCCAGCGATGGGCAGGGCCAGATTTAGGTTTGATGAGGCCCTAAGCCATGGGCAGGGACATGGGTGGTGCTGTGGGTTAAATCACTGAGCCTTGGGCTTGCCGATCAGAAGGTTGGCGGTTCGAATCCTCACGACAGGGTGAGCTCCCATTGCTCTGTCCCAGTTCCTGCCAATCTAGCAGTTTGAAAGCACGTCAAAGTGCAAGTAGAGAAATAGGAGGGAAGGTAAACGGCGTTTCCGTGCTTTGGTTTGCCAGAAGCAGCTTAGTCCTGCTGGCCACATGACCCAGAAGTTGTACGGCGGCTCCCTCGGCCAGTAAAGACCTTGACAGATTAGAGAACTGGGCAAAAACAAACAAGATGAATTTTAACAGGGAGAAATGTAAAGTATTGCACTTGGGCAAAAAAAATGAGAGGCACAAATACAAGATGGGGGACACCTGGCTTGAGAGCAGTACATGTGAAAAGGATCTAGGAGTCTTGGTTGACCACAAACTTGACATGAGCCAACAGTGTGACGCGGCAGCTAAAAAAGCCAATGCAATTCTGGGCTGCATCAATAGGAGTATAGCATCTAGATCAAGGGAAGTAATAGTGCCACTGTATTCTGCTCTGGTCAGACCTCACCTGGAGTACTGTGTCCAGTTCTGGGCACCACAGTTCAAGAAGGACACTGACAAACTGGAACGTGTCCAGAGGAGGGCAACCAAAATGGTCAAAGGCCTGGAAACGATGCCTTATGAGGAACGGCTAAGGGAGCTCGGCATGTTTAGCCTGGAGAAGAAGAGGTTAAGGAGTGATATGATAGCCATGTTCAAATATATAAAAGGATGTCACATAGAGGAGGGAGAAAGGTTGTTTTCTGCTGCTCCAGAGAAGCGGACACGGAGCAATGGATCCAAACTACAAGAAAGAAGATTCCACCTAAACATTAGGAAGCACTTCCTGACCGTAAGAGCTGTTCGACAGTGGAATTTGCTGCCAAGGAGTGTGGTGGAGTCTCCTTCTTTGGAGGTCTTTAAGCAGAGGCTTGACAACCATATGTCAGGAGTGCTCTGATGGTGTTTCCTGCTTGGCAGGGGGTTGGACTCGATGGCCCTTGTGGTCTCTTCCAACTCTAGGATTCTATGAAAGTGAGATGAGTGCCGCAACCCCAGAGTCAGTCACGACTGGACCTAATGGTCAGGGGTCCCTTTACCTAAGCCATGAGCAGGCAAACTAAGGCCTGGGGGCCAGATCCGGCCCAATTGGGTTCTAAATAGGGCCCACAGGTGGTCCAGGAATCAGCATGTTTTTACGTGAGTAGAATGTGTCCTTTTATTTAAAATGGATCTCTGGGTTATTTGTGGGGCCTGTCTGGTGTTTTTACGTGAGTAGAATGTGTGCTTTTATTTAATATACATCTCTGGGTTATTTGTGGGGCATAGGGATTGGTTTTCCCCCCTTCAAAATATTGTCTGGCCCACCACATGGTCTGAGGAACGGTGGACCGGCCCCCTGCTGAAAAAGTTTGCTGACCTCTGCCCTAAGCTCCTGAAGGTAGTGGGGCCTTTCTATGTCCAGCTGTCCTCTGTCAACAACAAATTGTCACTCTTCTTTGTGTTGAATATATGCTATATGGTCATTGATGGACCTAATAGGTATCTCAAGCCATTTGCACATGTTGCCTTGCAACCAGTCCACGCAGAATATAGGCATCCTATATATAGAAAGGAGCAAAGCAGTGCTGTTTGAGGGAGCAGGCTAGCAGGCGGAGCCCATGACTTACATCATAGGAGCCTACACAAAACAAAACACGGTTGCTGTATGTTGGTTTATATGATATTTTGGAAATGTACATCCAGTGGTGTGTTTTTTCCCTTTTTGGGGGGGGGGCAAGAGAGTGGGGCCCTAAGCTATAGCTTGTTTAGCTTATACGTACCGTATTTTTTGCTCCATAAGACACACTTTTTCCTCCTAAAAAGTAAGGGGAAATGTGTGTGCGTCTTATGGAGCGAATGGCGCTGCGCAGAGAAGGAGAGCTGCGCAGCGCCTCTTCAGCGAAGCGGGGAGAGAAAGGGTGCGTCTTATGGTCAGGTGAAATCCGGCACTGGCAATGGGGTATGTTTCATGTGGCTAAGGATGACCAGGCTCACAGGACCTTGCAGGCCTCACCCTGTGCAGCTTCTCCTTGCAGGATTCGGCCCTCCCACCTCCAACAGAAATCCCAGAAATCTGTCTGTGCTTTTGCACAGCTCAGTAAGCAAAAATGGATGCTTGACGCCCAGATCACAGCTCAGGTTTTTCCCCTAAGAACCACCCTGTGCCTGACATCCGTCATATTCATTCTCTCCTTGCAACGGGACTGATCCTTCCTCCCTTCCATCACCCTACTGCTGAATCTTCTCCTTCCTTGACAGTCTTTCAACCCCCGCCTCTCCAATTCCTTGGCTGGCGGAAGAGCACAGTTACAGTAACTCGTCGTAGGTGATGCGGACGACTTTGATGGAATATTTCCCCCTCCTTTAATTTTGCAGAAGGGCATTAGCGAAAGCTTGCGCCCGGTTTTAATGGATTGTCTGACTAATGTGGTCTGAAAGGGCCGACCCCGGGGGGAATAGATTCCTAATGGCCCTGTCAAACTGTGAAGTGAGGCAGGAAAGGAGTCGAGCAGGGAGGGGGCACAGGGGCAAAGGGAGAAATCTTCAAAAGTTTATAACTTGCCCCAGAGCGAACAAAAAAGCACACACCCCATCTCTCTCTCTCTCGCAGGAAAGGGGGGCCAGGGAGTCAGGCATGTTTTGGTTTGAAACTAAAGCTGCCTTTTCTCTCGCTGCCGTCCCAGAGGACGGAGAGCGGCTCAGCACCATCAGGAATGTGGCCCTTTGCAACCTTTCGTCCGGGAGGGAGGAAGGCAGAGGAGAATGGGAGGGGGCAGGAAGCAGGAGCTGGCGGAATGCGCCGAATGCGAGTCTTAGGGTGGCGAATGCTGCAGCGCATGTCAAATCCCACACTTCGCCAGCGTTTTTAAGCAGAGTTTGGGGGGGCCGTCTGTCCGAGATGCTTTAGCTGCGATTCCTGCATCGCCGGAGGTTGGACTAGATGACCCCAGGCTCCCATTCCTTCTAATACTAATACTAATACTAATACTAATACTAATACTAATACTAATAATTATACCCCACTTCCCCAGCCACTCTGGGCGGCTTCCAACCAAATATTAAAATACAGTAATACATCAAACATTAAAAGCTTCCCTAAACGGCTGCCTTCAGATGTCATCAAAAAGTTTAGTAGTTGTTTATCTCTTTGACATCTGGTGGGAGGGCATTCCACAGGGCGGGCGCCACCACCGAGAAGGCCCTCTGCCTGGTTCCCTGTAACTTGGCTTGGAACCACCAGAAGGCCCTCGGTGCTGGATCTCAGTGTCCGGGCTGAATGATGGGGGTGGAGACGCTCCTTCATGTATCCTGGTCCGAGGCCATTTAGGGCTTTAAAGGTCAGCACCAACACTTTGAATTGTGCTCGGAAACGTACTGGGAGCCAATGCAGATCTCTCAGGACCAGTGTTATGTGGTCTCGGCGGCTGCTCCCAGTCACCAGTCTAGCTGCCGCATTCTGGATTAATTGCAGTTTCTGGGTCCCCTTCAAAGGTAGCCCCACATAGAGCGCATTGCAGTAGTCCAAGCGAGAGATAACCAGAGCATGCAACACTCTGGCGAGACAGTCTGCGGGCAGGAAGGGTCTCATCCTGTGTACCAGGTGGAGCTGGAAGACAGCTGCCCTGGATACACATTTGACCTGTGCCTCCATAGACAGCTGTGAGTCCAGAATGACTCCCAGGCTGCGCACCTGGTCCTTCAGGGGCACAGTTACCCCATTTAGGACCAGGGAGTCTTCCATACCTGCCTGCTGCCATCCATCCTCCAACTGCCTCCAGACACTCACACCAACAAGTGCTGCAGCTGACCAGTTGCTGGTCTCTGCCTTTTAGCAGAAACCCAGTTAAGAATCTGTTTCCACGCTCAACCCTTTCTCTAGCAGCCTGCATGGAAAACGTCAGACTTTGCTTATCATGAACCTTGTTAGGCTTCTGCGCAGTTCGGGTCTGTCTCCAAACATCTGTCTCCTGCTCCTCCCAGCCCACTCCTGCTCCTCCCAGCCCATCTGCTGATCCACACAAACAACATTTCCTCCGGTGCCTTGGAGGTAAACAGAACTCTGCTTCCTTTGGACGTTGGTGAGACCAGGAAGCAGCCAAAAAAACAAACGGTAGCAGGTTGGCAAATCAGCAAAGGTTGCCATTTGCGAAGCAAATGTAAAATCAGATTTAATTAGGGATGGGTGAATCTTGTCAACTTTGCTTTGTTTCATTTTCTCATTTTCACAGTCTTCACAGAATCACAGCTTTGGAGAGTTGGAAAGGGATCACAGGGGTCATCTAGTCCAACCCCCTGCAATGCAGGAATCTTCCAGAGTACGACTCGAATCCACAACCCTGAGATTAAGAGTCTTATGCTCTGCTGACTGAGCTATCTGTCAGGGTTCCGCCTGTGCATTTTTAAAAAAAGTCTGCATGAACTTTTTTACATATTTCTCCCAATACACTTTTTTAAAATATTGGATTTTACTTAATATACCGTATTTTTCGCTCTATTAGATGCACTGGACAATTGGACGCACCTAGTTTTGGGGGGAGGAAAACAATAAATAAGAAAGGAACGCAAAACATCCTGAGCGAAGAGGGAGCGCTTCTCCATCTTCGCTCAGGATGCTTTGCGGGGCTACCCCTGAAGCCAGGAGAGCAAGCGGGATCGGTGCCCCCCGATCCCCCTTGCCCTCCTGGCTTCAGCGAAAGCAAGCCTACTGGCTTTCCTCCCGCAAGAGCCATGCGCTCTGTCCCTTCCCCCACCTCCCGCAAAAGCCAGGGGCCGCCTCTCCGGCCGGGAGAGGCTGCATGCAGCTATGGCAGAAGCCAAGACAGCCAGAGGGATGGATCCTGCTCGCTGTCCTGGCTTCTTCTTTAGCCGCGAGCAGCCTCTCCCAGGCAAGGGGAGCCTTCATACCCTGCCTGGGAGAGGCTGCGTGCGGCTAAGGCTCCCCCAAGAGCCGCGCTCCCTTTAAAGAGCGTGCGGAGTGTGCGTGTGGCTCTTGGGGGCTTTTCCCGAGGAGGGAGAAGGGCAGCCCGGGAAAAGCCCCCAAGAGCCACACACACGCTCCACACGGCTCTTTAAAGGGAGTGCTGACAGAGCCTCCTGCCTGCATTCGCTCCATAAGATGCACACACATTTCCCCTTACTTTTTAGGAGGGGGAAAGTGCATCTTATAGAGCGTAAAATACGGTATACACTTTTGCAATCAGTTTTTCCCAGTTTGATTCATTTTTGTATGCTGTTTTAACTAATAACAGACATTCTTATGCACACTTTCCCCATATTTTTACATGCAATTTTTGGTTGGAGGACTATGTCAGAAAATAGCTCTGTTGTCTTCCTCACTTTACTATGTGCTGTTACCTGGCCTGTGAGCATAGCTTGCACTAAGAAACCCCTGCCTTTCCGCTTTTGTGCATTTGTTTATTTATCTCATTTTATTTACGCAAGACTTCCTATAAAACATCCCAAAGCAATTTAACAATGAAAACAGTCTTTTATGCAGATACCAGGCAGGGATTGTGATTATTTAATTCAATTTAAAAGGCTTGTTAAAAAAGAAAGGTCTTAAATAGGCAATAGAGTTGTGCCTGCCTGATATCTAGTGGCAGGGAGTTCCAGAGGGCAAGTGCTGCCTCACTAAAGGCTCAATTCCTGCATCATGTGGGGCAGACCTTCTGATAAGATGATTTCTGGAGGGGTGCAGAGTGCAGTGATTGGCAGGATATATAAGGAAGGATCTGACCTCTTAAGCGACCTCTTCCCAGGCTGTATAGGGCTTTGTACGCCAGCAGCATCACCTTGACCTTACTGGATTTATTTATCTGAGTGTAGCTTGTTGCCCACTTACCTGAACACAGCACTGAAACTACCTTTCATAATACCTAGGTTAGAGAATATGTTTAATTCCTGGCATCTTCAGGGATGAGTGGAGGGGAAGTCCATTCCTGAAACCATCGAAAGATTCTCCTATCAGTCAGTCTAGATCAGGGGTATCCAACCTGTTGACTGTGATTGCCATGTCGATCCCTGGTTGATCGCGGATCGTGGGATCCTTATTGCTCACTGTTATGTACAGTGGTGCCTCGCAAGACGAAATTAATTCGTTCCGTGAATTTTTTCGTCTAGCGAATTTTTCGTCTTGCGAAGCACAGTTTCCCATAGGAATGCATTGAAAATCAATTAATGCGTTCCTATGGTCAAAAAAAGTACAAACAAAGCCAAATTTGGTACAATAAGAGTTTACTAAGTGCTCTTTAAAGTCACACATACTGTAAAGAGCATTTCAAAAGTCAAACCCAGAATTTTTTTAAAAAAACAGCAGAGTGGCCCAATGGTCACAGAAAATCATAAAAATGCAGGAAAAAACCACAAGCTTCCAGATTCTTGCAAACCCCTTCCCAACTGTTCCCCCAGCCACCCAGCACACAGAAATTCAAATCCAGAATTTTTTTTTAAAAAAAGCAGAGTGGCCCAATGGTCACAGAAAATCATAAAAATGCAGAAAAAACACACACAAGCTTCCAGATTCTTGCAATCCCCTTCCCAACACCAAGTCCTTGAATTCTAAACACCCCAACCCAAAATCCAACCCCCCCAAAAAAAGTTTTAAAAGCTTAACTTACCAAATGGCTGCAAAAGAAGTTTTGGAAAAGCTTCAAAAATCACCAAAGTCTTTAAAAACCTCAAGAAAGGCTACTATGTACACTGCGTTGTATGAGTTGCTCCTCGAAGTCAAGTCGCAACTGTATTAACGGTGTTAAGAAAAAGGAAACAAACTTGCAAGACGTTTTCGTCTTGCAAAGCAAGCCCATAGGGAAATTCGTCTTGCGAAGCAGCTCAAAAACGGAAAACCCTTTCGTCTAGCGGGTTTTCCGTCTTGCGAGGCATTCGTGTTGCGGGGCACCACTGTACTGAGTTGAATAGGATCCAAAATGCAGCAGTCTGATTGGTCCTAGAACAATAGGGTTCAGAATGCAGCAGTACGATTGGTCCGAGAACAATAGGGTCCAGAATGCAGCAGTACGATTGGTCCACAGGAGCCACCCAATCCAGCTCCAGGTGGAAGTGAATTCGCAACCTGATTGGCCTGCAGGTGAATCCCGGAATTAGCCAATCACGTGGGGCCCAGTGTGCAAATAATGTATATAAAGCAGACATTCTGGGGGAACTTCCATTCCTCCTCACCACTATGAGCTGAATAAAGAGCATGAAATCCACTCTCGACTCCGAGTATATTTCACTCACGTTGTTTAGAATCATGTCTCCACCCCCTCTCTCCTTTCCCTATGTTTAGCTTGCATCCCTTTGTTGTCTGCTGTAGCGCTGCGTTCGTTGGTTAGCGGCCGTGTTGTTGGTGAGCGATTTAAATTAATTCTGCACAAATACTGTTGTTTTTTAAAAAAGGTCTACAACTCTGAGAAGCCCCCTCAAAAGCCCAACAACTTTGACCTGCCCCCCTAAAAAAAGCTCAACAACTTTGACTTGCTCCCCTAAAAAAACACACTCTACAACTTTATTCTCCCCCCCCCAAAAAAAGTGGGTAGATCACTGCCAGTTTTTTTTCTTTTTCCTGGGAGTAGATCGTGGTCTCTTGGGAGTTGGATGTCCCTGGTCTAGAGCAGGGGTCAGCAAACTTTTTCACAGGGGGCCAGTCCCTCAGGGGGCCAGTCCCTCAGACCTTGTGCCGGGCTATATTTTTTGGGGGGGAATGAATGAATTCCTCTGCCCCACAAATAACCCAGAGGTGCATTTTAAATAAAAGCACACTTTCTACTCATGTATAAACACGCTGATTCCCAGACCGTCCGCAGGCCGGATTTAGAAGGCGATTGGGCCGCATCCAGCCCACGGGCCTTAGTTTGACTACCCATGGTCTAGAGCAGGGGTCTGCAACCTTTAAGACAAAAAGAGCCACTTGGACCCGTTTCCAAAGAAAAAAAAACTGGGAGCCGCAAAACTGGGAAGGTGACGTCGGGACGGTGCGTGACTAACGCACGCACCGCCCCCATGCGACGTCACAGCCAGTACAGCGCCCACCACAGTGGGGAGTGTCAGGGAGCACAATGCGCCTCCTCCCCTCGCTAGTATCCGCCCCGGAGCCGCGGCAAAGGTGTAAAAGAGCCACATGCGGTTCCGGAGCCGCGGGTTGCAGACCCCTGGTCTAGAGAATATTGAGATGGGTCAACCTTTCTTCCTATTCATTTGTCAACCTGGTGCATTGCAAATTGTGCAAACCTCTCTTGCATTCTCCCAGGCCCTGGAGGGTCAAGGTGTGGGACATCAACTGCCTCTTGGATCCGCTGCATGAAATTGAACCGTGAAATTCAGTATCACACAGTACCCTTTGGGGGAATTATAGAGGCAGAACTCTGTACCCCATCTGTATAGAAATTTATTCATTCTGCAACTACAGCGGCAAGAATGTTATCTGCCCCAAAAATGGAAGGAAGAAGTAGAAGTCCCGACTAAAGAAGAATGGATACAAAAACTTATGGTATATGCAGAAATGGCGAAACTTACCAGAAAAACAAGAAATCAAGATAACAAACGTTTAATAAAAGGAATGGAAATGGTTTATTGAATATTTACAAACATACTGTAAACAGACAAGAACATTGGCAGGATCGTTGTAATAAGCTGCAGTTTTATAGGAGTTTATATCTAGATGAATAAATGAAAAAGTTAATTTGGAATATGCAGGAAATATAAAAAATAAATTTAAGGAACTGCAGAAAGAGGGGGAAGGAAGTCGGGTTTCAAAATGTTAAAAGGATTGTAAAACTATTGAAACGAATATAACTGAAAATCATTTTTTTTAATAATAAAAAAAGAAATTCAGTATCACACTGGGACACCATTTCCATTGACGATGAATTTCATTTATTTCCCACGCGTCTTCCCAAAAGAGCCCGGCAGGCTTCTGAATTGAGTGTTTCCCACTTATTTGAACTATATAGTTGGAAGATTCAGCGCAGATAAAAGAAAGCACTTCTTGATGCAGCACTTGGGGGAACTGTGGAACTCTCTGCCACCAGCTATGGCCACCAGCTTCCAAAGAGGGCTGCATAAATTCAGGAGGAGGAGAGGGCTGTCAATGGCCACTAGCCAGAATGTCTATGCTCTGCGTCTGCAGTTGGAGAGGCAGCAGAGCTTCTCAAGGCCAGCTGCTGGAAACTGCAGGAGGGGAGAGGGCTCTTGGGTTCGAATCCTGCATGCATGTTTCCTACTAGCATCTGCTTGGCCTCTGTGGGAACAGGATTATGGACTAGATAGGCCATTGGCCTGATACAGCAGGCTCTTCCTATTATATTAAAAACATGAGATAAGGAACTCTGACCACAGATCCTCCAGTCTGGACTTCAGCCTTTGTGAACTTTAGAAATCTTTTCTTCCTCTTTAGGTGCATAATGGCTTTGTAGCCTCTTTTCCCCCTGTGTAGTAAGGAAGCCTCTCCTTTGTGCATATGTTGCTGTGATGTGGGGGTTGCCAAGGTCACCCAGGAACAGCCACGCTAGCGCTGCCATCTGCGCATTCGGTTTGAGCATCAAGGGCACGTAGCTTGCTTATGCAAATCAGCTTGCGTCCCTGGTGTTAAACCAATTTAGCGGGAGAGGAGCGCAGCTCTTGCAACGTGCCTCCGCCTGAAGGGAGAAGTCCGACGGTGGCAAGGTTTACCTGGCTCGGCCTGCCGATGGCGCTAGGAGGTAGCCACCCTGCGACGACCATGGGGAGAGATATGCCTCTAGGTTGTCGCAGGTTTTAAATAGATAAACGGGACCTACTGAAACAAGGCTCGGTGTGATGGCCTGTGAATCTGATTCAGAGGCTGAACCTGAGGAATCCCAGCCTGCACACGATTCCCCGCCTCCAGAACCAGCTGAGCCGGCGCTGGGGCCTGAGCCTGAAGGGTCCTCACCTGTGCTGGATCCTCAGGAGCAGACACCAGCTGAGTCTGCTCTGGCTCCTGAGGGGATCGAGGACCCATTGCCTGCAGGTGCTCCACTCTCAGCCCCGTCAGGGGAAGGTGAGGCTGCCTCTGGGTCCAGTAACCCTCCAGCCTCTCCTGAGCTGCAGAGGCTCAGGGCAGAGAGGCGGAGGGAACTAAGTTCCCCGCAGAAGGAGGTCTCGCCTCCAGGCCAGGAGAGGCGAGTCACCTGTGGACCGGGGCCGCCCTATGCCTCCAAACGTACCCACCCACAACACAGGGTTAGGTTTACAGGTCTCACCGAAACACATGCCTTCTTTAAGGGAGGACCCGATTTGCCTTCCTGCCGCAACAGTACCAATTTATCTACTTGCGCTGGTGTGCTTTTGAACTGCTAGGTTGGCAGGAGCTGGGACGGCACAACGGGAGCTCACTCTGTTGCGGGGATTAGAACCGCCAACCTTCTGATCTGCAAGCCCTAGAGGCTCAGTGGTATAAGAGGGTTGGAACTGAGCCAATGAATTCAAATGGATAGTAGTAATGGGGGACTTCAATTACCCGGATATTTGTTGGACGTCAAACTCAGCCAAGAGCATAAGGTCAAACAGATTCCTCACTGGCCTTGCAGACAACTTCATTGTCCAGAAAGTGGGAGAAGCAACAAGAGGAACAGCCATTTTAGACCTGGTCCTAACCAATGTTGATGACCTGGTTAGTGGGGTAGATGTGGAAGGATCATTAGGCGCGAGTGATCATGCTCTTCTGAAGTTTACTATACAGCGGAAAGTAGCAGCCAAGCATACTAGGACTCAATTTCTTGACTTTAAGAAAGCCGACTTCATAAAACTTAGGGAAGTGCTGGGTGAGATCCCATGGACAGTAATACTAAAAGGAAAGGGAGTTCATGATGGCTGAGAGTTTGTTAAGAGGGAGATAGTAAAAGCACAACGACAGGCAATACCAATGAGACGGAAACATGGAAGGTGCCTAAAGAAGCCAGGGTGGCTATCTAAAGAACTTTTAACTGAATTAAGATTAAAAAAGGATGTGTACAAAAAATGGAAAAGGGGGGAAACCACCAAAGAGGAATTCAAACAAATAGCCAGCACGTGTAGACACAAAGTCAGAAAAGCTAAAGCACAGAATGAACTCAGGCTTGCTAGAGAGGTTAAAAGCAACAAAAAAGGCTTTTATGGGTATGTTCGTAGCAAAAGGAAGAACAAAGAAACAGTGGGGTCACTCAGAGGAGAAGATGGTGAAATGCAAACAGGGGACACAGAAAGGGCTGAACTCCTCAATGCCTTCTTTGCCTCAGTCTTCTCCGATAAAGAAGACAATGCCCGACCTGAAGAATTTGAAGCAAATGATTCAGCAAAGGAAACACAGCCCAGAATAACTAAGGAGATAGTACAAGAATATTTGGCTAGATTAGATGTATTCAAGTCTCCAGGGCCAGATGAACTGCATCCAAGAGTATTAAAAGAACTGGCAGATGTGATCTCAGAACCACTGGCAGTCATCTTTGAGAATTCCTGGAGAACAGGCGAAGTCCCGGCAGACTGGAGGAGGGCAAATGTTGTCCCTATTTTCAAAAAGGGGAAAAGAGAGGACCCAAATAATTACCGCCCAGTCAGTCTGACATCAATAGCAGGGAAGATTCTGGAGCAGATCATTAAGCAAACAGTCTGTGAGCACCTAGAAAGGAATGCTGTGATCACCAATAGTCAGCATGGATTTCTGAAAAATAAGTCATGTCAGACTAACCTGATCTCATTTTTTGACAGAATTACAAGCCTGGTAGATGAAGGGAACGCAGTGGATGTAGCCTACCTTGATTTCAGCAAAGCATTTGACAAGGTGCCCCATGATATTCTTGTAAAGAAGCTGGTAAAATGCGGTCTTGACTATGCTACCACTCAGTGGATTTGTAACTGGCTGACTGACCGAACCCAAAGGGTGCTCATCAATGGTTCCTCTTCATCCTGGAGAAGAGTGACTAGTGGGGTGCCACAGGGTTCTGTCTTGGGCCCGGTCTTATTCAACATCTTTATCAATGACTTGGATGATGGACTCAAGGGCATCCTGATCAAATTTGCAGATGACACCAAACTGGGAGGGGTGGCTAACACCCCAGAGGACAGGATCACACTTCAAAACGACCTTGACAGATTAGAGAACTGGGCAAAAACAAACAAGATGAATTTTAACAGAGAGAAATGTAAAGTATTGCACTTGGGCAAAAAAAATGAGAGGCACAAATACAAGATGGGTGACACCTGGCTTGAGAGCAGTACATGTGAAAAGGATCTAGGAGTCTTGGTTGACCACAAACTTGACATGAGCCAACAGTGTGACGCGGCAGCTAAAAAAGCCAATGCAATTCTGGGCTGCATCAATAGGAGTATAGCATCTAGATCAAGGGAAGTAATAGTGCCACTGTATTCTGCTCTGGTCAGACCACACCTGGAGTACTGTGTCCAGTTCTGGGCACCACAATTCAAGAAGGACACTGACAAACTGGAACGTGTCCAGAAGAGGGCAACCAAAATGGTCAAAGGCCTGGAAACGATGCCTTATGAGGAACGGCTAAGGGAGCTGGGCATGTTTAGCCTGGAGAAGAGGAGGTTAAGGGGTGATATGATAGCCATGTTCAAATATATAAAAGGATGTCACATAGAGGAGGGAGAAAGGTTGTTTTCTACTGCTCCAGAGAAGCAGACACGGAGCAATGGATCCAAACTACAAGAAAGAAGATTCCACCTAAACATTAGGAAGAACTTCCTGACAGTAAGAGCTGTTCGACAGTGGAATTTGCTGCCAAGGAGTGTGGTGGAGTCTCCTACTTTGGAGGTCTTTAAGCAGAGGCTTGACAACCATATGTCAGGAGTGCTCTGATGGTGTTTCCTGCTTGGCAGGGGGTTGGACTCGATGGCCCTTGTGGTCTCTTCCAACTCTATGATTCTATGATTCTATGATTCTATGATTCTATGAAATGGCAAGGAAGGAGATTCCGACTAGATCTCAGGAAGAATTTTATGGTGGCAAGAGCTGTTCGACCGTGGGAACGGTCTCCCTTGGGAAGTGGTGGACTCTCCTTCATTGAGGGTTCTTAAGCAGAGGCTGGATGACCCTCTGTCATGGATGCTTTAGTTGAGATCCCTGCATTGCAGGGAGTTGGACTAGATGACCCCTGGGGGTATGTCACCCATCTCTACAATTCTATGATTCCTTCCTTCCTTCCTTCCTTCCTTCCTTCCTTCTCTCTTCTGAATGTGTGTGTGTTGGTCTTGGGAAGACAGCCGTCCTTAGAACAACCTTGACCCCAGGGAGCTTCAGCAGAACAGCTGGACAACAGCAGCCAGAGCCTGCGGGCATCTCGCTGTGAGCTCCTGGCCTGTCTCATCCCATGAGCAAGAGCGAAAGTGATGGGGGAGGGGAGCATTCATGGATCAGCATGCAATTTCCACGCGGGGAGAGAATGGGGCGGGTAAAGGTGACAGGGCTCACAAATCCAACACCCCCAGAAGCAGACGAAACTCCCAAAAAAGAGAGCCGACAAGATCCAGGATGTGCTTTGATCACATCTCGGTCCCTGGGCCTAGAGGGCAGACCTCTTTCCACCCCCCTGTTTAGGAATGAACCCTTTGGGTGCCACTGAGAAAGCCACTTCTGCCCTACGGAGGAGGTGGGGTTGCGGGCGTCACAGCCCCGACACAAACGCAGCGGCTGGAACCTGCCACTGCACGATTGGGGGGATTCCCAGCCGCGTCACCCCCTGGACAGCCAATCAGCCGGCTCTGGGGGCGTGGCCTGCCCTATTTAAGGCAGGCACGGCCGGGGATCTCCCTCTTTTGCCGCCTGCCAGCTGTTCCTGTTTCCCACCCTCCCGCCCTATAAGGTTTTCATTCCTTGACCTTGCTGTGGACCTTGCTTTGTCGCCATTGAGAGGCCTGGTAGGAATTTTTCCACTTGGCAAATTGGCACCAGCCACTTGGTTTTCATCTGCCTCGTAGCAAATCATCACAACTTTCTGGGTATTGGCGGTTAGGCACTGGTGTTGCTCTGTAGATGGAAGAGGGGAGGAAACGCCGTCACCTGCCCCGCATATTGAAGGGTAGTCCGATAAAGGATTCTGGGGGGTGCAGCCCTGTCTGAAGCCTATGGAGGTGAGAGCCTAAGGCACGCCCCCTAGCGGTGACCCCGGGGGAGTTCCTAGTTGCTGTGCATCAGCAGGACTCCCCCGACTGGTGGTTAACCCTTCCCAGACTTCAAGCAGACGGGCTGAAGTCGGATATAGCCCGTTAGGACCAATGCCTAAGCCAACACCACTCATCACCTGTAACCAAGAAAGTTGTGCTCTTATTTAGCTCATTAACCTTAATAATCGTGTCATGTGTCATTATTTCCACTGGGGGTGGGGCGGGAACTCGCCACACAAACCTCTTTCTGTAAAATGGGGACACAGGTGGTCTGCTGCATGAGGTGGCGGCTGTGAAGGTGGGGAATATCAGGACTTGGCAGGGTTTAAGTAAAGGTAAAGGGACCCCTGACCA
The DNA here is from genome assembly GCF_965113315.1 of Podarcis vaucheri. Classification (NCBI taxonomy): domain Eukaryota; kingdom Metazoa; phylum Chordata; class Lepidosauria; order Squamata; family Lacertidae; genus Podarcis; species Podarcis vaucheri. The sequence continues at coordinate 1,906,592 of NC_138749.1, read as the reverse complement.
TTTGGTCCAGTCGTGGCCAACTCTGGGGCTGTGGCACTCATCTTGCTTTATTGGCTGAGGGAGCTGACGTACAGCTTCCAGGTCATGTGGCCAGCATGACTAAGCCGCTTCTGGTGAACCAGAGCAGCGCACAGAAACGCCGTTTACCTTCTCGCCGGAGTGGTACCTATTTATCTACTTGCACTTTGACGTGTTTTCGAACTGCTAGGTTGGCAGGAGCAGGGACCAAGCATTCGGGAGCTCACCCCGTGGCAGGGATTCGAACCGCCGACCTTCTGACCGGCAAGTCCTAGGCTCTGTGGTTTAACCCACAGCGCGACCCGCGCCCCTGTGGCAGGGTTCTTGTCAACATAGGGAGGGATAGACTTCGTGTTGGAAGAGTTTCTCCAAGTCTCTAGTGAAGTGTGTGTGCAAGTGTGTGTGTGCAAGGTGGGAAAGCAGGACCCTCGCAGCTCCCTCAGACTTAATGGGGTTAATAATTTGCGGTGGGGAAGCTTCTGTGTAGCTTTTGGTGTATTTATTTTCCTCCTTCCAGATTTGCCTGTTTAATTTAATTTTATCTGATTTAGGGATCCGACAATGAGTGGTCTGATATGACAGTGCCATCAGCCTTGGCTGTGTGACGATGTCTGACACTAAGGCAAGTGATCACCATGGAGAGTAAAAACAAAAGAGGGCTCTCTCCATGAATAAATTGCCATTTTTGCTGGGGAGGGGGGGGAATGCTGTAAAAGGGAAGTGCTTTTCAGTACCCCTGAAAATGTTTCTGAGGAATGAACAGTAGTTTGGGCTTAACTAAAAAAAGGGGGGGAGGATCCAAGGTTGCAGTAGCGATGTGAGGAAGTCTTGTTGAATTTAGTCAAGCTAATCTGCAAGTTAATGTGCATGAGATTGGGCTACATATCTAGCATTTTTCCAGTCTAAATTCTGTTACATTTGAAAAGATTGTTAAAAAGCTACAAGCATCCCTGAGGCCTTCCCCGCCTGGTGGTCTGGGATGGTATCTCCCGTCTGCCCCCCACCCCCCAATGCAATAGCCATGCTGGCGGGGGTTGATGGAAGTGGTGGTGCAAAGGAGCCAGAGGGCGCCAGGCAGTGGCGTAGCGTGGGTTGTCAGCACCCGGGGCAAGGCAAGTAATTTGCGCCCCCTAACCCGTGGATTTGCGCCCCCTAACCCCCAGATGTTGCGCCCGGTGCGGCCGGCCCCCCCCTGCACCCCCCACGCTACGCCACTGATGCCAGGTTGGGGAAGCTTTCCATGCCACTGGAAGCAGTCCACCTTAGGCATGTTTTCCTCTCTCCACCCAACTTGAGTCTTGCAGAAAAATGCTTCCTTGAAAGTTGTGTTGGGCTGTGGGCTGGTTGAGGTCACAGTCCACAGAAGCAGATGGTTCTGTGTCCTTGATAAAAGACATTTCCTTTCTGAATCTGAGCAAAAGGTTGCTTGCCTCCTGCTCCCTTGCCCAGCTGCTCCCGGCCAGTTCCTTTATCTCTGAATTCCATTTGCCCTAAACACAGCACTGTCTTGATGGCTTTGGTCGGGATTTCTTGGCGCGGGCATCTGAAGGGCAGAAGGCTCAGCTCTTGTCTGTGGCTTGATGTTGAGTAAATTACCTTGCGCGCAAGCTGGCAATTGCACACAGTTTCCCCGGTATCCATTCTGAAACGGGAAGCTGTAGCGAAAATTCATTGCATGCTTATTTCAGACCAACATGTTTGCGGTTTGCAGCAAAAGAAACCCCTGCACGATTTATTGAAACGCCAGTATCCATGTCCAAACAAAACAGAACGGATTAGGCAGCCCTTTCCTTCCAGCTGTGCTTCAGTGCTCTCTACATCTCCTATCGCGCTCTGCTTTGATGAGACCTCAGGCTTGCGCTGCCTGTCATATTGCAGTGTTTGGGACTTTGTAGTTTAGGGGAAATGTGGGGAAGACACAACATGGTGGAAGCTTATAAAATAACGCACCGCGTAGAGAAAGTGGGTGGAGAAGGTGGTTAATTCGCCTTCCTTGGAGGTTTCTTGGCAGAGTTTGGACCGCCACCTGTCGGGGATCCTGTAGCTGTGATTCCTGCATTGCGAGGGGTTGGACTAGATGACATCAAGGGGTCCCTTCCAACTCTACAATGCCATAGGTCTGTGAATGTGGTGATTCGGAGCCGCCCATCATGCCACCCAAAGTAGACTGACCTCGTGCCAAATTTCCCCAGTTGCCAATCCTCCCACCCTTTGCCTTTCTTGCCCCTAGGCTATAAAAGACTGTGCAAGATGTGCTGCTTCTCTGTCGCCTGGCTTTGCTCTTCGCTCCTCCAGTTGAAGAGTCTAGGATCTGGGCTTCCCCCATGTGGGTGCATAAGTAGGAGTGCTTTGGAGAAAAAGGATGCGTCTTTGGTGCCATCCTCACAGCTACAAGACCACAGTTTCTCTCTCTCTCTTTCTTTCATACATCATATCCAGTGCTTTAGTGCAACCCCCCCAAAAAAACCCCTCAAAGCAGTTTATGAAAAAGATGAAACAATAACATTATCAATAAGAAAAATCAACAACAATAATTTAAAACTTTCAAGAAGGTGAAATAACGATAGACTAAAAACAGATTAAAACTCACAACAGCTTTCTAAACACCTGGACTGCCTTATCCAAACAGGAACCTTTTTAGCAGGTGCCAAAAAGAGTACAGTCATACCTCGGATTACAGCCGCTTCAGGTTGCGTTTTTTCAGGTTACGCACCTGCCGAAACCCGGAAGTACCGGAACAGGTTACTACCAGGTTTCAGCAGTCGTGCGTGCGCAGAAGTGCTAAATCGCACTAAGTGCTGAATTGCAATCTGTGTGTGCGCAGACGCGCCGCTGTGGGTTGCGAACGTGCATCCCACACAGATCACATTTGCGACCTGAGCGTCCACTGTACAGTGAATGTGCCTGTCTGATGCCAGTCAATAGGCAAGGAGTTCCGAGGTGTAGGCACTGCCACACAGAAAGAATGAGTTATTATATAAATGTGGAATGGGTATTTTGTGACAGCTGTAACAGTCTCAGTAAGTTTCCTCGTGAGTTTTTCCTCCTCTTGCCCTTAATGGGTTAGGAGAACCGGCCAAGGCCTCCAGCATCTCTGAGCAGCCACTGATGGCATCACAAATGCAACCCTTCATCTGAGGAGGACTTTGGGGTCGGGGATCTTGCCGGCTGTCTAGGCAGGAGTTCTCCCTACCTCTTGTGGCTCGGAAGGGGAACTGCCTTCCTGCGTGTGTGCGCACACAAACACCTGGTTGCAACACACACACACACACAATTGTGTCTCCAAAGGTTCAAAGTCTTTCTGGGAAGCCTGCATTGCATCCTTGGATGTTGGTGGTGGGTCTACAGGGAGCCACAGGAAGCACATTTATGATGATAGAGTCAAGGTGTGCCGCTGCGGTTGGGGCAGAGGTCATGCGAGGGCAAGAGCGCAAGGCAGGCTCTGGCTGAATTATGTCTCTCTCCCGGCTTTAATGCACGGAGCCTTATGAGCTGAGTGGTGATGCTGTCCAGATGGTGGGGGCAAAAGACACATATGGGGGATGTTGGCGGCTGAGCCTGCAAGGTACTACCGTGAGCGCTGGGAGAGGAGAGGGAGGAAGCCTTTGCCAGAGAGCATCTGCAGTTGACGAAAGGGAAAATACTCTTCCCCAAGCCCTCTCAAAACATCTCCCTGGCCATCCTGTTCCAGTTGTGCTCACCTCTGGAAAAGTAGGTGGATGGGTGAACCTCCACAACATCTGGAAGCAGGGCCGGATTTAGGTTTGATTAGGTTTACTGAAGGTAATGGGGCCTTTTATATGTCCAGCTGTCCTTTGTCAACAACAAATTGTCACTGTTTTGTTGTGTTTAATGTATGCTATATGGTAATTTATGGACCTAATAGGTATCTAAAGCCATTTGTTAATAATAATAATAATAATAATAATAATAATAATAATAATAATAATAATAATAATTTATTTATACCCCGCCCTCCCCAGCCAAGTCCGGGCTCAGGGCGGCTAACAACCAACAATAAAAACAAGTTGATTAAAATACAATTTAAAAAACAAGATTAAAATACAAGATTTAAACATTAGGATGCAGCCTCTTCACAGGAGGAGAAAGGAAAAAGAAAGAGGGGAGGGAATCAAACTGATTCTAAGCCAAAGGCCATGCAGAATGTCGGCACCCTATATATAGAAAGGAGCAAATCAGGGATATTTTAGGGAGCAGGCGAGCAGACGGGGCCCATTTCTTACATCATAGGAGCCTACACAACACAAAACACTGTTGCTGTATGTAGGTTTTATTTCATTTGTTTTTTATCTTATGTTTTGGAAATGTACATCCAGCGTTTTTCCCCTTTAAATGTTTTTGGGGCCCCCAAGAGAGTGGGGCCCTAAGCTAGAGCTTGTTTAGTTTATACAGTCATCCCTCGGGTTACAGACGCTTCAGGTTGTGTGTTTTCGGGTTGCGCACCGTGCCGAACCCAGAAGTACCGGAACGGGTTACTTCCAGGTTTTGGCACTCGCGCATGTGCAGAAGCGCCGAATTGCAACCTGGCGTGCGCAGACGTGGCACTGCGGGTTGTGAACGCTGCGGGTTGCAAACGTGCATCCCACACGGATCACGATTGCAACCTGAACATCCACTGTGCATAAATCCGGCATTGTCTAGAAGAGTTCAGAGCTAAAAAGAACTCTGTACATGCATGGAGGGGATTCTCCAGCAATTGGTCTTGGGGCTTCCAAGTAAACATTGGCACCAGCTAATTCGAACGTCCTTCTTTTTAGCATTTATTGGCTGGAAACCACAGAAGGGCAAGGGGATCAAATCCTGCTTGTGGGTTTCCCAGAAGGGGCTTCTGGCTGGCCATGGGGAGAGCAGGATGCTGGAATAGCTGGGCCTGATCCAGCAGCCTCTACTTACATTCTTGCATTTTGTTTTAAATTGCCCATTTTAACAGTTTCAATCCAAGGGTTAATACTTTAAGCTGCCTTCCTTTTCTTTTTAAAAACCCGTTCCTCGAGAGTGACTCTTGAAAGCTGCGCATACCAAAAAACCCTGGATTCAGTTTCCAAATTTCACCCAAATGTCAGTTTGCATGGGATATTATTATTGATTTATCCATTTGGTTTGCATCCCATCCTGTCTCCCAAGGGAGCCCAAGGCAGCACTATTCCCCCACCAGCTACAGTTTTATTGCTCGCTATGTGTAGAAAATGAATTGTATTTTTACATCACCTCTGGTGCCTTCAAGGAGCATGTGATTTTTTAAAAAGAAGTATTTTCCAAGCAAGGCTGAGATTCAACACAATCCTTTTTGTTGCTCCTCAACAAGCATTGAGTAGAGGTTTTTGACAGGGCCAACAATTCTTCAAATACACGGAGGGCTGTCACCTGGAAGATGGAGCAAGCTTGTTTTGTTGTTCCGGAAGGGAGGATCTCAACTGGTGGAGTCAAATGACCCGAAAGGAAATTCTGACAGCAAGAGCTGTTCATTAGTGGAACCGACTCCCTTGGCTGGAGGTTTTTACGCAGAGGCTGGATGTCCACCTGTCTTGGATGTTTTAGCTGAGGTTCCTGCATTGCAGGGGGTTGGACTAGATGACCCTTGGGGTCCCTTCCACCTCCAAAATTCTATGCTTCTATGATTGATCTTGTCCCACATTTGCCTGCTTCCTTTTTATCCCAGTTGACCCCCGCAACTTTCCCAGGAAGGAGTTCCCAAGCCCGCTTGATTCTTAGGGGGGAGAGGTCCCGTCCTTCATCTCCTCGCCTCTCCCATCATGTGATGGCCTGGGACTCGGACTCGGAACCGGAGGAGTCTCAGTCTGCACCGGATCCTCTGCCTCAGGCATCATCTGGGGCCTGATCCTGAAGAGTCCCAGTCCACACAGGTTCCCCTGCAACAAACACCAGCTGGGCCGAGTCGGGGGCCTGAGCCTGCCCTGGCTCCAGATGCGGGGATGACCTCGTTGCCTCCAGCTGGGCCATCACTTACAGCTGCTCCACTACTGGTTGGGTCAGGGGAGGCTGAGGCGGCCCCTGGGTCTAGTCACCCACCGACGTCTCCCCAGCTGCAGAGACTGAGGTCTGAGAGAAGGAGAGACCTGAGTACTTGCAGGAGGAGTGCTCACCTTCGGGAGAAACAGGGAGGTGAGTCGTCGGGGGATCAGGACTGTCCGTTACCCCGACTAAGATAAAAGGCTGTCGGACCCTGTCCCAGGTTGCGGGAGCAACATTGCTGTATGCCAGATCCTGCCTGAGATCCTGTACCTGTCCTTGCCTGGTTTCCTGCCTCGTGTCCTGCCTTGGCCCTGTCAGGCTGACTCCTAGCAGAACCTTCAGATTCTGGACAGGCCCTGGACCGCGTTTCACAGGTTACCCCCGGGCCCAGCACACATCAGTTGTCCAACCTGCTTCCTGCGAGCTCTTGTTCCATGAAATAAATTAAATTGCAAAAACCGCTCATTGGTTTTTATAGACCACCATTGCGCTCCCTTCTCTGCTGCCACCCTTCATTTAGACTTCGCCTTTTCAGTTGTCACTTGGTGGGTTTTAAACAATCAGTTATTTACTCGTTTTGTTTAGCCGGGAAGCGGCACATCGGTGTGGCGCTCCCTGCCAGCTGGGCAGCCTGTGGCCCTGCGGCTGCCAAGACTCTCTCTCTGCATGGTTGGCAGAGCAAAGGTCAGCTGTGTGGTCCGGGGATCTCTGCCAACTGCCACCCCCCCAACCCAAAGCACACCCCCCCTGAGGTTCTTCTGCACAGCCAGACTTCCTGGAAATACCCTGGCAGGCTCCCGAGGCGTGAAAGAACAGCTTCCTTCCTGAATCGGAGCAATCCACGTCCTCTATTGCTCCGGGAAGAGGAACGACTTGCTATTTTTGGACGGATAGTAATCATCTCCATTTTTAAATAACCATATTAATCTCCACTTATTAAACTACTTACAGTTGCAATGTATCTCGAGAGTGTATTCCGGCTGCGTACTGAACTGAGCTGGGGGGGGGGAGTGGGGGCTGTAATTATAAGCAGTTTTCTATGAACATAGAAGAGGCTTCTGGATCAGGCCAAAGCCCATCTACTCCAGTTTGTCTAAGCCGTCTAGGTTGGTCTCCTGTTGGAGCGCTGTAGTTTATGCACTGCATGAAAATGAGGCTTCTTTTCTCTCTCTCCTGAACATTCAGCTTCATTTATTACCTTCATTTGGAAGGTAATAAAACCAGCATCTAAAATTAGGTCTGTAAACAGACTGGAAGCTGGTGGAGAAGGTAAAATTGTGATGGAGTTGTGTGCTCCAGGAAAGCCACTTGTGCCCTGCAGAGGAGGTGAGATTTCAGGCATCACGGCCCCAGCCCCCCCCCCCCGCGCAATTGGGGGAATCCCCGGCCGCATCATCCCCTGGCTGGCCAATTGGCTGGCTTGGGGGGCGTGGCCTGCCCTATTTAAGGCAGGTGCAGACGGGGATCTCCCTCTTTCCCCTCCTGCCAGCTGTTCCTGCTTTTCCCACCCTCCTGCCCTATAAGGTTTTCGTTCCTTGACCTTGCTATGGACCTTTGTTGGTCGCCATTGAGGGGCCTGGTAGGAATTTTTCCACTTGGCAAATTGGCACCAGCCACTTGGTTTTCGCCCACCTCATAGCACATTGTCACAACTTTCTGGGTATTGGCGGTTAGGCATTGGTATTGCTCTGTAGATGGAAGAGGGGAGGTAGCGCCATCACCTGCCCCACATATTGAAGGGTAGTCCAGTAAAGGATTCCAGGGGCATGGCCCTGTCCGAAGCCCAGGGAGGTGAGGGCCTAAGCCACGCCCCGTAGTGGTAACCCCAGGGGAGTTCCTAGTTTATGTGCATCAGCAGGACGCCCCCTACTGGTGGTTAACCCTTCCCGGACTTCAAGCGGACGGACTGGAGTCAGATAGTCGGTTAGGACCAATGCCTAAGCCAATACCGCTCATCACCTGTAACCAATGAAGTTGTGGCCTTATTTAGCCCATTAACCTTAATAATTGTGTTGTGTGTCTTTATTTCCACGGGGGTGGGGGGACTTGCCACGCAAACCAGCTCCCATCAACACTTCGCCTGTTCCTCTTTGCACCAGTTTATAAACCCAGGTTGCATTTTTCTAGCATTATTGTATTTACCATACAATTTGAGGCTGGTGTTTGGATCCAACCTTGTATCTTCCTTTCAGCTTTGCATACATAGGCTTAGATACGTTTGTAATTCCTTGCATTGCAGGGAGTTCGGCTCGATGAGCCTTGTTCTCCCTCCCAGCTCTGTGCGTCTTAAGTGCAACCTGTTGCTCAGACCATCGTCCCAATTTCCTCTTCCTTTGTGGTCTCCGTATTTGTGTGCTGCAGCCGTGACCGCTGCCGTTCTCTTTCCACTTTAGCCCTGCTGTGTGTACAATTTCTCTCTCCCTTCACTGTGCCAGCGTGTCGTGTCTGCGCTGAAATATCATCAGATTCTGACTTCAGAGAGATGTCAGCGGGGTGGAAATATTTCCTAGATGGACGCTCTTTTCTCAGTCTTGATTGCTGCCGCTTTCTTCCCGGGCGACTTCTGCTCTCCTTCCGCCTCTTACAGCTGATGTTTCCCTCTCCATCCTGGCTCAGTCACAGGGGTGATCCCAGCCAGCCAGGGATCACATAGCATATATTGGGACAGCGACAACAAGGAGCCAGTCAGATCTGTGGTTGCATGAAAAAGCCATGTGTAGATGAAGGCTGTGCAAATGAGAGGCCTTGCATTTCTCAAGGAATGTTTTTGCATTTCCCTGGGAATGCAAGGTATCTTTGAAAACCTGGAAATCGTTATCAGCAGCTAGGATTTCTGTTGCGCAAAAGTGGAAAACATTGAGTGGTTTAAATCTTACATTGTGGTGCAAACATACATGGGCTCTGGCAATTGCTGAAGAATCCACAATCTGTGCATGCTTAGAGGTAAAGACTCTACAGAACGCTTTTTCTCTTTCTTTTTCTTTGGCGATCCCTCATAGCCGAGTAAGATTGTCTTCCATAAACACAGTTTTAACAATGAGTCCAAAAGTGACTGTGGAGGCCATTTCTGGATCCACACGTCCTTCCACAGTGGGGACATTGGTTTCTGGATGGGAGTTGATCCCAGTGTGGATTTGCCAAGCATGCCTTCCTCTTAGCACATTTCTCCCTTGCGTCCTGAGTTCGAGTGTCTTCAAAGCCCATGACACCTTTGGTCAAGGCTGTTCTCCAACTGGAGCACTCACAGACCAGTGTTTCTCAATTGTTGGTGTTTATACTATATATATTTTTGGATTTGCTTTTAGACAGTCTTGAAACCTCTTTTGTTGACCACCAGCATTACGCTTCCCATTTTTAAGTTTGGAATAGAGTAGTTGCTTTGGAAGACGATCATCAGGCATCTGCACAACATGACCCGTCCAACGAAGTTGATGTTGAAGAGTCATTGCTTCAACACTGGTGATCTTTGGTTCTTTCAGTACACTGGCACTAGTTCGCCTGTCTTCCCAAGTGATGTTTTTGGAGACACCGTTGATGGAATCTTTTGAGGCGTTGGAGATGGCGTTTATAAGTGGTCCATGTTTCGCAAGCATACAGTAAGGTTGGTAGTATGATAGGAACACTTTTACGCAATATAGAACCATAGAATTATAGAGTTGGAAGGGATCTTCAGGGTCATCTAATGCCATAGCTGTCAACTTTTCCCTTTTCTTGAGAGGAATCCTATTCAGAATAAGGGAATCTCCCTTTTAAAAAGGGAAACATCGACAGCTATGTCTAATGCAGGAATCACAATCCCTACCTTCCAACCTGGAGCCACTTAAAAACCTCCAACAAAGGAAAGTCCACCACTTTCCAAGGGAGATTGTTTCACTGTTGAACAGCTCTTACTGCCCAAAAGTTTTCCTGATGTTGAGTCGGAGTCTCCTTTCTCATAACGTGAAGCCATTGGTCCTAGAACAGGAGGAAACCACCTGGAGATGCCCTTGAGATATTTGAAGGTAGCTATCTCCCCTCACCCTCCTCTTCTCCAGGCTAAACATCCCCAACTCCCTCAACCATTCCTTGCAATGCTTGGTTTCCATTTCTTCATCCTCTTCGTTTCCCTCCTCTGCACCCCTCCCAGCTTGCTGGATCTCTCTGCTGCTCCCCTTGTTGCGCCAAACCAAAGTGTCCACCCATCTGAAATTGGCCTTATTTGTTCCTCGCTGTCTGTTCCTCACTGCCTCCCGCCAGCCTGGTGCCAGCCTTTCCTTCTGCCCCCCCCTGCCAGGGCTGCCATTGTTCCTTCCAGCTGGTGGATGTGGCCCCCGCTTGCCAAGCCAAGCGTATTTTCCAGCTGGTTCACAGTCTGCCGACGGCGCTCCATCGTCACAACCCAACAGCCATTAACCGTAGACCTTCAGCCGACACTCGCTCTTCCAAACGGATGAGTGGGATTTGGGTGCCTGGGACTTCCCCAGCGGTGCCAACCCTCCTTTCCTTGACTCTTGTGGTCCTCGCCCCCCATCCTTTGCGAATTTTTATAAATGAAAAAGAGAGAGAGGAGGGATCTGGCAGGCTTCTCCTTCTTGTAATTGTCTGGATCCTCCGGGCCTTTCCCAGCTCCTTCCGTTGACAGGCGGCGCTTAAATCAGATTAAAAGTGCCCTTTCAAGTGGGAGCAGGGCTGACCCCGCAGGTAAGACTTTTTCTGAAGAGCTTGGCGGCACGGCCTGCTTTTTCTCTGGGGTTCGACGCTGACAAGCTCTCCGCAAGCACCCTGCGGCTCGAGTCCTATTAAAGGGAGACTTGTTGGGACTCTGGGATGAGGAGAGAACACCAATGGGCTTTTTCATCCTGCCAAAGCCTTTCATCCCTGGATCTGAGGAAAAGGAAATGAGATGATGCAGAGATTTGGGGGGGGGGTGTTTCATGTTCCCCCAATGCCCCTGGCACCGACACTTCCCCTCCATCAAACACACACGCACCTGCCCCACCTTTCCCTTGCTAAAGGTGTGCTTGCAGGTGAGCCGTGGTGCTTCGCTGTGGATTTGGGGCTCGAGGAAAGATTGGGAGAGGATTTGCACGGGACGCCTTACACGGGCCAGTTCTCCCTTGGGACTGAGGTAGGCATGGCTCAATCCTTCCTCTTCGCTCTCCCCTTGACCCTGACCCCTCTCCCTACAAAAACACCACACCAGTGTTCAACCGGCTAAGATTATAGTAGCTGAAAAATTGGGGGTGGGTGGGTGGGAAGCACATCTTTTGAATGGATTGTGGAAAAATTGGTCCACAGCAACTGTGATTTAAGCAAACTGATTGCAAAATAATACAGCCATACATCGGGTTGAAGTTGCTTCAGGTTGAGCGCTTTCGGGTTGCACTCCACGGCGACCCAGAAGTAACAGAACACGTTACTTCCGGGTTTCGCCGCTCGCGCATGCGCAGATGGTCAAAATGATGTCACGTGCATGCGCAGAAGTGGCGAATCGCGACCTGTGCATTTACAGGTGCGGGTTGCTTTTGCTTCAGGATGCGAACAGGACTCCGGAACAGATCCCGTTCGTATCCAGAGGTACCACCGTACCTATAAACCAGGCTGAAAGTTTTGTGAAAGAATTGCTGTTTTTTGAAATGTTTTCCAACAGCAAGATGAATGATGCCCTTGCAGTTTTCAACCTGCTGTGACGGTATAACTTTATGCTCTTTCTCTTTTGTTTATTTTGTTTATTTATAAAATAATATTTATTTCTTTAAACATAAAACAAACCCCAACCATCAGAGTAGAGAAAGGGACACTTTCATTTGTCTCGTGGCGTCCGAGAGGGTTTTTTCCCGTCCTACCGCAGGAAAGCCCACTGATTCCCAGTGAATCAGAACAATCCCCAATCAGGTTTTCTGTGGGTTGACGTTGGTTCCGTTTCAGTGGTAAACCAGGGTTTTCCTGGAGAAAGTGGCTGGGGAGAAGAAAAACCTCTCGTTCATGTGCCTAGAAGTCACAGGAGAAAAGGATTTGTGGATGAACTCATAGGGGGAAGGAGGCAGCGATGGGCACTCTCAATCCATGGCACGTCAAAGTGCAAGTAGATAAATAGGTACCACTCCAGCGGGAAGGTAAATGGTGTTTACGTACTCTGCTCTGGTTTGCCACAAGTGGCTTAGTCATGCTGGCCACATGACCTGGAAGCTGTACGCCGGCTCCCTTGGCCAGTAAAGCGAGATGAGCGCCACAACCCCAGAGTCATCCGCAACTGGACCTAATGGTCAGGGGTCCCTTTACCTTTACCTTTACAACTTCATTAGCATCTCTCAGTATTGTGAACAACACCAAACTTACCTTTTGTTGGTATCTTCATGAACTTACCTAAAAAGAAAAAGAAAACAAAAGACTGACTTAAGCGCCTGAAAAATCTATTGAAATTAGACATTGTAAGTTCATCCTAGGTTGGGTAGTTCACAAGTCTCTGTGGCTTTGCATAAGGTTTTGTATTTTTCTCAGATGATTGATAAAGAATGCATAATTATTTTGGTAATTATTGTGTATATATTAGTCTCCCAACGTGTTGCATGAGTCATACTACAAACTTTGCCACCAGCCCGGAGGAACCCAGAAGCGATGGTAGCGATAGGTTTTGCCTCTCCTACAGAGGCCCTTCGTGGAGCCGGCCTGGCGGTTGTGCACACCCTTGCCACCCCCTTGCCTTCCCCGCGACTCGCTCTCATCCACGCTCCGGATTGTGGCAGCAGTCGCTTTATCCTGAACACCGCTGCAAAGATTCTCTTTTAAAACAAGCCTGTAGAAGCAATTTGAAGTGCCGCCAATTGACAAGAAGTGAAACATTTAGACACGAGGTGTTCCATTTCCGCTCCTTCTGTGACGTTTTCACTCAATGCAAAAGAAGAGCCATTTCTTCCAAAAACATTGATTTCGGGGGGTTGGAGCAGCGGGGTGTGGGGGTCAACCTAGGAGTTTTGTGGAGAAATCTCTTCTTCCCTGTTCCCTTGCTAGTTTTGAACCGTTTTTTTCTCTCTCTCATTTCTGTTTTTAATATTATTCCCTGATTATGCATGTTAGCCTCTGAGAGCTTTTCCACACTTCTGCAGGCCTCAGGCCCCCAAAGCACGGGTTCAAGCAGCTTTCTCCTTTCCCAGGGAAAACCTGTTCTTTAGTGCTAAATTGGAGGCAAACATTCACCCGGAGAAAACCCAAATTGCTGTTTGCTCCAATTTAGCAGTAAAGAGCAGTTTCCTCCAGAGATAAGCCCTTTATCTGGCTTTCTTGTAGAGCAGCTTTTCCCAACCTGGTGCCTTCTTCTTGTTTCGCACCACAACTCTCAACAGTCTAACGGATCATTCCATTCCTTGCCTCTGCCTGTTTCATGAGCCACTACCAGAAGTTTGGTGGTTCGAGCCCACCCAGGGACAGCTGGGGGCATGATTTTCACATTGCAGAAGGTTGGGCTTTCCCTTTTTTGCACTACAACTCCCATCAGCCTCTGCCAACACAGCTCTGCTGGAGCAGACAATAGTGATTCACTGGCTGGGGCTTATGGGAGTTGTAGTTCAAAGATCCAGAAGGCACCAAGATGGGGAAAGTCTGGTCTACGCAAGTAGTTAGCTCAGCACCCCTCTTCTCTCCTTGAGGTTTCTTGGTTTTCAGCCCTCAATCCAAGAGGGCATCTTTTTGGCATCTTTTGGGGTTCGCGGAGAACGCCACGGTTTTGTATTGACCACACAATGCCCTTCCCTCTAATCTTGCGAAGATGGAGCGCGCATTTTCAGGTGACGCAACACGTGGGGACATGTGGGTTGCTGAGAGGGACAAGTCAAAGGGAATGCAGTCTGATGCCAGCTGCAGCACCTCTGAATCAAATTAAGACCTGGGAGACACGGGTTCGAATCCTGACCGTGGCACTGGGCGGTGACAGGCAGATCTCTCTCCGCTGGCCTTTGCCAGCTATGTGAGAAAGGGAAAGAGAACCAGGGTTGAAGCTGTTTTGCCCAGTACTTGTGATGCTGCAACCATTTGTGAGCTCATTTCTTATTGATTATTGCTCCCTTCTTCCCTTCCTCTCAGGTTTTGGTCCCACTCACCCCTCGCTGTTGTGTGTTTGCTCCTGCAGATGGCTTACCCTGTGTCGGCAGCGTGTTACGTGGTGCTAGCTGCGGTGGTGGTCGTTTATGCTCAGAGGCACAGCCAGCAGGGTAAGTAGTTGCCTCCTCTCTATCCCAACATCAGTGGGAGATTTATGGTTATTTTACTACTTACTTATATTCCAGCTTTTCCCCAGACCAGGTCTCAAGGTGGCTTACAGACAAATTAAAGCAGCACAGATCAAAACACAAAAATCAAAACACCTATAAAAAAAGGCAAGTCAACTCTAAGTTGAAACAATATAAAACAAATCTATTAAAACACAGACCATAAAAACACACGGTGTGATTTGAAAGCCACTGTCTCAAAAGAAACAATCAGTTTCCCAAAGGTCCCGTCAGGATAAAACAGTCTTCGCTTGCTGGTGGAAAGACAAGGAGGAAGCCAGTCTGGCTTCTTTCGGAGTCCCAAAGTTGTCTGGGAGCCACCACCGAGAAGGTCCTGTCCCCTGTCCTCGCCCAGCATGCTTGTGAGGGTGGCGGCATCTAGGAGAGTGCCTCTCTCAAAGATCCCAGAGCCCAGACAGATCTGTCTGGAAGAATTTGGTCCTTCAGATATTCTGGGCCTAAGCCAGAGCAAGAGATTTCTGCAGGACGAATGGCCAAGGCAGTTTCTTGTTTGCCCAGCAAAGACACTCCAAGACAGTGCTGGGGGGGGGCGCGAGTTGACTGAATCTGAGCTTTTCTGTGACACGTGGTGAAGCATCCAGGTGGCCACTTGTCCAGGTGTCCAACTCCTTACTCACATGGCTTGTGTAAAAAGAGTAGAAGTCAATTGCATGGAGCATTACAAGGTGTTTTTCTGCACCATCCCAAACGCCCAGAGAGCTGTCAGCTAAAGAGCAGGGTTGTGTCCGTGTAGGGATATTCCACAATTTCTTCCAAGTACTTCACAGCTACACTCCGGGGCTGAAGAGGCGAACTTGCTGCAACTCTGGAGTAGCTGAAATCCCTGCGGATGGGGCCCTCTGAGGTCCATCTAGTGGAGAAGCCAAGGGCATGCTCTCTCCCTGTTTCGATCAGGCAAATGCCAATTATGGGGCATTCTGGCCCCCCAATGAAGACATCCCTTAATATGGTTCATACTGATCACTGCACTGATTTTACTGGGTTTTATTTGTGTATTTCTTTTTTTTAAAAAAGAGGGTTGTTCTGTTTTCTTTCATGTTGAAAAAATAAGAGACGCAGGCTAGCGCACTTCGTTTTGTTTTTATTTTTGAAAGATGTCTTAGCTGTGGGCGAGTCGTTCCAAACAGCTTGCATATTACAATATTCCAGGGATACATATGTGGAACTCATAGTCGCTGGATGTCCAGAGGCCTCGCCAATTCAGGGATTCTATGTCTTTTTTTTAAAAAAAAAAAGGAAAGAGCATTAGATAACTACATGGAGGATGCAGTCTTTTAGCTATGACAGCCTAAAATGCAATCGCTGCCTTTAGAAACAGCTTAGCCTATTGGATGCGGTTGTCGATGGGCGTAGGCAGATTTTGCCTTGGTGTCCAGTTTGTGGTTTGTGAGAGCATCATTCACATCCAGGACATCTCCTCTTACGTTCTAATGGCGTAGTGTATGGTGGTAGCAAAAGTCCTGTAAACGCATTTCCTGGTCCAAAAAAGAGGGAAATCTAAGAACTATTAGGAGTTGGAATGTCTTGGGATTTTGCAGATGTTTTACTGTGGTTTTATAATTTGTTGGGTGCTGCCCAGAGTGGCTGGAGCAAGCCAATCAGATGGGTGGCTTATAAATATGATGATGATGATGGTGAAGTTCTGCCCCTTTTAGGGACAGAGGCTGGGCTCCGACAGAACTTGCCTCCAACCTGATCTTCGTGGGCTGTGGGGGTTGTTGCTTTTCGCCTTCTTCTTTTGAGCCCCTTCTCCATAATTGAGTCCTCCCTGGGTCTCGCGTGCGCCTCTCCTCGCCTGGTGATTTCTCTATTTTTAAACGAGTAATTCTCCACTATTGATCAACACCTTGGCTGAATTAACTCACATTTAAATAATAATTATGTTTTCTCCCTGGAGAAGGGAGGCAAGGAGGGAGATAAACACCCTTGGAAATGAATGAGCTTGTTCGGGCTGCATGCCGGGGTTAATATATTGATGGGTGTCCGAGCGTAGCTTAGTAACCAGCAATAAGCAATTAGGCTCCGTCATTATTCAAGCAGAGGGAGGGCGATTTGACTTTCTCAGCTCCCTCCCGCCCTCCCTGCTTCCAACTCTGGCGCTAATCTTTGCCAATCAGCTCTGCTGCAGTGCCCCACGGAGAGGTTGGAGTCGGGGGGCTGCAGGTGCCGTGATTGTGCTGCGGGCAGGGGGGGCATCTATGAGAGCAAGCGTAATCCTCAGGATGCAAGGCAAGGGGTTCATCTGATGCCCCCCCCACCTTCCAGCAGCCAGGTGCACCTCTTCCCTTCCCCTTGCCAAGAACACTTTCTCCTCTAAAGAAGAAAGGCCAGGAGCACGCAGGCCAACTCCTAGGGGCTGAGGCAGTTTGCTGTTGTTGTTGAGTCGTTTAGTCATGTCCAACTCTTTGTGACGCCATGGACCAGAGCACGCCAGCCAGATGGGTGGAGAACAAATAACAAAATTATTATTTACAGATAGGTAGCTGTGTTGGTCTGCCATAGTCAAAATAAAAAATTCCTTCCAGTAGCACCTTAAAGACCAACTAAGTTAGTTCTTGGTATGAGCTTTCGTGTGCATGCACACTTCTTCAGATACACTGAAACAGAAGTTGCCAGATCCTTCTATATAGTGAGAAGGTGGGGAGGGGTATTACTCAGAAGGGTGGTGGGAATGGGAGATTGGCAGATAGCTGAGATGAGCCTGTTGACGACTCTTAACGACTGCAATAGGTCTTACAGGAAAAGGCAAGGGGTGAGAAGGTGAAAAATGGCTTAGTCATGTATAATGAGATAAGAATCCAATGTTCCAAATTATTGTTACCATTAGTCGTGGATGCTTTAGCTGAGATTCCTGCATTTCAGGGGCTACGCTAGGTGATTCTCAGGCATAGCTGTCAACTTTCAAATTTGAAAATAAAGGATCACCTGTCCTGGGGACAGTCTACGGGATATCTAACAATCCGGGATAGCAGTGGGAAACGGCGCTGGAATAAGGGTATTTCCTGCAAAAAAGGGAAGGTTGACAGCTATGTTCTCAGGGTCCCTTCCGACTCTGCAATTCTCTGGAAATGAGGCAAGAATAAAGCAGCCTCAGAAGATATCAGCCCAGCACAACCCGCTCTCCAAACGTTGGACCTTGGCAGTCCTTTACGGTCCGGTCTCTTTCTGTTTTCCTGACGTGTCTGCTGCAGAGAGCCAGCCGGCGCTCAGGCCCTGCCAGGACGAGAAGTCCCTGCCTTCCCAAGCTGTCACACACACTCTGCTTGCGAGCCTCGGCCGGTACACCTGCCAGCGCGCAAACACACACCCATGTATATTTTAAAGGCAGGAAACAGCCTCCGGGCCGTTTTGTGTCTTGCGTCTCCCTAATACTGAATAATGGAATTCCCTCTTGCTTGTCTCGGCTGGCAGGCCAGAGGCCGAGGGCTGTGGGCTGCCGGCCGGAATCGTCTTACTGCTCCCCGAAAAGTCACTGAGCAGACTGGAAGAGGCACAACTGGGGCACGGGAGGCCAGCTGGTGGGCTTTGTTGGATGCTGGGTTATCCAGGGCAAGTGCCCAGGCTTGCTGGCCCAAAAAGGCCCTCCCTCTGAACCTCAGAGCTTCTGAGCCACTAAGTCGCTGCTTGGGCTTCCCATCTCTTGCGGGGGCTCAAATAGTGCCAGCACCTTCTGTCAAGAGCTTGGGTGTAACCTTCGACGTATCCCTTTCCATGGAGGCGCAGGTTGCAGCCACAGCAAAGGTCACCTACGGGACTGCCTCTCCTGGTATGCCCCGCGGAGGACCTTAAGGTCCACAAATGACAACATTTTGGAGGTCCCAGGCTGCAAGGTGGTTAGATTGGTCTCAACTAGGGCCAGGGCCTTTTCAGCACTGGTCCCAATGTGGTGGAACGTTCTGTCCCAAGAGACCAGGGCCCTGCGGGACTTGACATCTTTCCGCAGGGCCTGCAAGACAGAGCTGTTTCGCCTGGCCTTTGGTTTGGACTCAGTCTGACCCTTCTGTTTCCCTCCCTTATGGTCTTGATTTATTGGATACTTTTAAAATGAGGCTGCATTTTAAATTGCATTTTAACCTGTATTTTAAATTGCCCCCCCTCCATTATGTTTTTAATGTGATTTTTTTGGTGTTAGCCACCCTGAGCCCGGCTCTGGCCAGGGAGGGCGGGGTATAAATAAATTTATTGTTATTGTTATTATTATTATTATTATTATTATTATTATTATTATTATTATATAATACGAGGACAAGGACAGGGTGGTTGTTTCCTGCTGTGGAGAGAAGGCGTTTAATTTATGCCAGTCTCCCCCAAAGTGGTCCCCTCCAGATGTTCATAGAGTCACAGAATTGTAGAGTTAGAAGGGAAGCCAAGGGTCATCCATTCCTGCCCCCTACCATGTAATGGGACCCCAACCCCCATCAGCCAGCAATCCCAGGGGTCAGCAGTGGTGGGATCTGCCCTCCAAGAGCATCTGGAGGTCACCACATTGAGGGAGGGCTAATGTCATTATTGTCATCAACAAGGTTTTTACATTTACTCGCAACATTTCATAGGACAATAGAATTGTAGAGTTGGAAAGGAGGCCCCAAGAGTCATCTAGTCTTATCCCATTGCAATGCAGGAATGTCAACTAAAGCAACCATGACAGATGGCCATCCAATCTCTGCGTAAAAACCTCCAAGGAAGGAGAGGCTGCCACCTTCTGAGGGAGACTGTTCCACTATTGAACAGCTGTTACCACAAGAAAGTTCTTCCTAATACAGTGGTACCTCGGTTCTCAAACTTAATCCATTCCGGGAGTCTGTTCGACTCCCGAAATGGATTGAAAACCAAGGCATGGCTTCCGATTGGATGCAGGAGCTTCCTGCACTGAAGCGGAAACTGCGTCGGACATTCAGCTTCCGAAAAAGTTTGCAGACTGGGACACTTGCTTCCGGGTTTGCTGCACTCGAGAGCCATTTTGTTTGGGAGAGCCACTTTCGCCCTTCAGAGGAGGTGTGGTTGCGGGCTTCATGGCCCCACCATGCGCGCAACGGCTGGAACCCAGCCTCGGCGCGATTGGGGGGATTCCCGGCCACATCACACGGAAGAACCCCGACCAAACCCAAGAGGAGGCGTGTAGTGGTGATAGGGGATTCCCTACTGAGGGGAACAGAAGCAGTGATCTGTGGGCCTGACAAGATGTCTCGGGAAGTGTGCTGTCTCCCCGGGGCTAAGATCCAAGATGTAACTGAACGACTGCAAGGAATCATAAAACCCACTGACAAATACCCCTTCCTCTTGGTTCATGTGGGAACCAATGACACTGCAAGCAATAGCCTCCAGAAGATCAAAAGAGACTACGAGGCTCTCGGCAGGAAATTGAAGCAACTAAATGCACAAATTGTCATCTCATCTGTCCTCCCAGTTGAACGACGTGGCCCAGGGAGAGAGGGGGAAATAGTGGAAGTGAACAGCTGGCTTCGCAAATGGTGTAAACAGGAACGGTTTGGATTCTTAGATCACGGACTGCAGTTTCTTGAAGATGGACTTCTGGCAAGTGATGGGCTGCACCTCACAACGGTTGGGAGAAATGTTTTTGCCAAAAATCTCAGAAACCTCATCAGGAGGGCTTTAAACTGACTAATGTGGGGGAGGGAGACAGTGCTCCTGAAGGTAGGAGCCTATCAATTAATGAAGATGATCATCCAAATGTCATAGACCAAATGGAGAAAACAGCACACGGACCTAGTGGTGGGAGGAAAAAATCCTTAAATAAGAGACACGGGGGAATGATTAATGGACTTCAATGTCTGTACACTAATGCACAAAGCATGGGAAATAAACAAGATGAGCTTGAGCTCTTGGTACAGCAAACTAAATATGACATAATAGGCATCACTGAAACCTGGTGGGATAAGTCCCACGATTGGAATGTAATAATGGGGGGATACAATCTATTTCAGAGAAACAGACCAGACAAGAAAGGAGGAGGAGTGGCGTTATATGTCAGGGATGTGTATACCTGTGAAGAGATCCAAGATTTAGATCCTCAAAGCCAAAGTGAGAGCATTTGGGTCAAAATTAAGGGAGAGAAGAATAACAGAGACCTCATTGTGGGAGTTTACTATAGATCCCCAAGCCAAACGGAGGACATAGATGATGCCTTCCTGGAACAGATGGCCAAGCATGCAAAAGGAAGGGAGATAGTAGTAATGGGGGACTTCAATTACCCGGATATTTGTTGGACGTCAAACTCAGCCAAGAGCATAAGGTCAAACAGATTCCTCACTGGCCTTGCAGACAACTTCATTGTCCAGAAAGTGGGAGAAGCAACAAGAGGAACAGCCATTTTAGATCTGGTCCTAACCAATGTTGATGACCTGGTTAGTGGGGTAGAAGTGGAAGGATCATTAGGCGCGAGTGATCATGCTCTTCTGAAGTTTACTATACAGCGGAAAGGAGCAGCCAAGCATACTAGGACTCAATTTCTTGACTTTAAGAAAGCCGACTTCATAAAACTTAGGGAAGTGCTGGGTGAGATCCCATGGACAACAATACTAAAAGGAAAGGGAGTTCATGATGGCTGGGAGTTTGTTAAGAGGGAGATACTAAAAGCACAACGTCAGGCAATACCAATGAGACGGAAACATGGAAGGTGCCTAAAGAAGCCAGGGTGGCTATCTAAAGAACTTTTAACTGAGTTAAGATTAAAAAAGGATGCGTACAAAAAATGGAAAAGGGGGGAAACCACCAAAGAGGAATTCAAACAAATAGCCAGCACGTGTAGACACAAAGTCAGAAAAGCTAAAGCACAGAATGAACTCAGGCTTGCTAGAGAGGTTAAAAGCAACAAAAAAGGCTTTTATGGGTATGTTCGTAGCAAAAGGAAGAACAAAGAAACTGTGGGGTCACTCAGAGGAGAAGATGGTGAAATGCAAACAGGGGACACAGAAAGGGCTGAACTCCTCAATGCCTTCTTTGCCTCAGTCTTCTCCAATAAAGAAAACAATGCCCGACCTGAAGAATTTGGAGCAAATGATTCAGCAAAGGAAACACAGCCCAGAATAACTAAGGAGATAGTACAAGAATATTTGGCTAGTTTAGATGTATTCAAGTCTCCAGGGCCAGATGAACTGCATCCAAGAGTATTAAAAGAACTGGCAGATGTGATCTCAGAACCACTGGCAGTCATCTTTGAGAATTCCTGGAGAACAGGCGAAGTCCCGGCAGACTGGAGGAGGGCAAATGTTGTCCCTATTTTCAAAAAGGGGAAAAGAGAGGACCCAAATAATTACCGCCCAGTCAGTCTGACATCAATAGCAGGGAAGATTCTGGAGCAGATCATTAAGCAAACAGTCTGTGAGCACCTAGAAAGGAATGCTGTGATCACCAATAGTCAGCATGGATTTCTGAAAAATAAGTCATGTCAGACTAACCTGATCTCGTTTTTTGACAGAATTACAAGCCTGGTAGATGAAGGGAACGCAGTGGATGTAGCCTACCTTGATTTCAGCAAGGCATTTGACAAGGTGCCCCATGATATTCTTGTAAAGAAGCTGGTAAAATGCGGTCTTGACTATGCTACCACTCAGTGGATTTGTAACTGGCTGGCTGACCGAACCCAAAGGGTGCTCATCAATGGTTCCTCTTCATCCTGGAGAAGAGTGACTAGTGGGGTGCCACAGGGTTCTGTCTTGGGCCCGGTCTTATTCAACATCTTTATCAACGACTTGGATGATGGACTCAAGGGCATCCTGATCAAATTTGCAGATGACACCAAACTGGGAGGGGTGGCTAACACCCCAGAGGACAGGATCACACTTCAAAACGACCTTGACAGATTAGAGAACTGGGCAAAAATAAACAAGATGAATTTTAACAGGGAGAAATGTAAAGTATTGCACTTGGGCAAAAAAAATGAGAGGCACAAATACAAGATGGGTGACACCTGGCTTGAGAGCAGTACATGTGAAAAGGATCTAGGAGTCTTGGTTGACCACAAACTTGACATGAGCCAACAGTGTGACGCGGCAGCTAAAAAAGCCAATGCAATTCTGGGCTGCATCAGTAGGAGTATAGCATCTAGATCAAGGGAAGTAATAGTGCCACTGTATTCTGCTCTGGTCAGACCACACCTGGAGTACTGTGTCCAGTTCTGGGCACCACAATTCAAGAAGGACACTGACAAACTGGAACGTGTCCAGAGGAGGGCAACCAAAATGGTCAAAGGCCTGGAAACGATGCCTTATGAGGAACGGCTAAGGGAGCTGGGCATGTTTAGCCTGGAGAAGAGGAGGTTGAGGGGTGATATGATAGCCATGTTCAAATATATAAAAGGATGTCACATAGAGGAGGGAGAAAGGTTGTTTTCTGCTGTTCCGGAGAAGCGGACACGGAGCAATGGATCCAAACTACAAGAAAGAAGATTCCACCTAAACATTAGGAAGAACTTCCTGACAGTAAGAGCTGTTCGACAGTGGAATTTGCTGCCAAGGAGTGTGGTGGAGTCTCCTACTTTGGAGGTCTTTAAGCAGAGGCTTGACAACCATATGTCAGGAGTGCTCTGATGGGGCTTCCTGCTTGGCAGGGGGTTGGACTCGATGGCCCTTGTGGTCTCTTCCAACTCTAGGATTCTATGATTCTATGATTCTACATCACCTCCTGGCCAGCCAATTAGCTGGCTCTGGGGGTGTGGCCCACCTTATTTAAGGCAGGACTTGGCTGGGGATCTCCCTCTTTCCCCTCCTGCCAGCTGTTCCTGCTTTTCCCACCCTCCTGCCCTATAAGGTTTTCGTTCCTTGACCTTGCTATGGACCTTGCTTTGTCGCCATTGAGGGGCCTGGTAGGAATTTTTCCACTTGGCAAATTGGCACCAGCCACTTGGTTTTTCGCCTACCTCGTAGCAAATCGTCACAACTTCCTTGGTATTGGCGGTTAGGCATTGGTATTGCTCTGTAGATGGAAGAGGGGAGGAAGCGCCTTCACCTGCCCCACATATTGAAGGGTAGTCCAGTAAAGGATTCCGGGGGGCGTGGCCCTGTCCAAAGCCTGGGGAGGTGAGGGCCTAAGCCACGCCCACATTTGGTGACCCCCAGGAGGGGTTCCTAGTTGATGTGCATCAGCAGGACGCCCCCTACCGGTGGTTAACCCTTCCCAGACTTCAAGCAGATATAGTCGGTTAGGACCAATGCCGAAGCCAATACCGCTCATCACCTGTAACCAATAAAGTTGTAGCTTTATTTAGCCCATTAACCTTAATACAGTAATTGTGTCATGTGTCTTTATTTCCACTAGGAGCAGGGGGGGGGGGACTTGCTACGCAAGAAAGGAGATTCCAACTAAACATTAGGAAGAACTCTCTGTTGGGAAGAGCTGTTTAAGAGGGGAACGGGCTGAAGTCAGATATAGTTGGTTAGGACCAATGCCTAAGCCAATACCGCTCATCACCTGTACTAATTGTGTCATGTGTCATTATTTCCACTGTGCGGGCGGGAGCTCGCCATGCAACGGAGCTTGTCTTCCAGCACCTGCCCTGCATCTCCCTTCCGCCTGCAGACTGAGCACTGACTCAGACCCCCTTGCGTCCTGCAACAGGGAGGGACTCTTTGCAGGCACCCAGAGGCCACGACCCTCCCTGCCCCCTTCCGCTTGGTCAGTGTTCCAAAGGAGTGCGCAGGGAGCGCCAGCAAGGAACAGCGGACTCCCAAAATAGCAGCCAGAGAAATGTGACCCCATTTCTTCGCAGGCCTCTTGCTCTGCTGCTCCGTGAGGTCAGCCTCTGGGGTTTAACTGTAATTCACCCTGCGTGTCTTGACAGGGAAAGGGCAAAGGTTCAGAGCAACGGGTGAGGGGCCACCTCTCTTGTTCCCGGACGCAGAGGCATCCCAGGAGCTGCGCTTTGCCTAGGAAGGCAGAACGCGGAGGAAAGTTCGCAGATGCAGCAGAGCCTGGAAGTGACTTGTCCTTTGCAGAAGGTCTTGACTCTCCCTGGGGCCTTGACTGAGGCTACGGACCTTGCAATGGCAGCAGATCACTTATGGGTTCCCCGTCCTGATGGGGCCTTGCAAGTTTCCGGTCGGATTAATTGCTGATTTGTCCCTTGCACAGTACTCCCCGTGAGGAAAGTGATTGGGACTTTTCAGTTCAGAGAAAAGCAAGCAAGAGGCAGCATGATAAGATATTTATGAAATAACGCATGGCACTGGGAAAGGTCTCCCTCTCTCATAATGATAGAACACGTGGACATCTCATGAAGTTGCCATCTTCAAATACCTGGAGCACAGTTTCATGGGAAATGGAGCAAGCTTCATGGGAAATGAACCCAAACCAGTAGACTCAACAGACAAGAAAGGAGATTCCAACTAAATACAGTGGTACTTTGGTACTTGAACACCTTGGTTGCTGATTGGCTGGCCAGGGGATGACGTGGCCGGGAATCCCCCCCCCCAATTGCGCAGCGGCTGATTCCTGCCGCTGCACGTGTGTTGAGGCCGTGACGCCCACAAGCCCACCTCCTCTGTAGGGCACCACAATTCAAGAAGGACACTGACAAACTGGAACGTGTCCAGAGGAGGGCAACCAAAATGGTCAAAGGCCTGGAAACGATGCCTTATGAGGAACGGCTAAGGGAGCTGGGCATGTTTAGCCTGGAGAAGAGGAGGTTAAGGGGTGATATGATAGCCATGTTCAAATATATAAAAGGATGTCACATAGAGGAGGGAGAAAGGTTGTTTTCTGCTGCTCCAGAGAAGCAGACACGGAGCAATGGATCCAAACTACAAGAAAGAAGATTCCACCTAAACATTAGGAAGAACTTCCTGACAGTAAGAGCTGTTTGACAGTGGAATTTGCTGCCAAGGAGTGTGGTTGCATCTCCTTCTTTGGAGGTCTTTAAGCAGAGGCTTGACAACCATATGTCAGGAGTGCTCTGATGGTGTTTCCTGCTTGGCAGGGGGTTGGACTCGATGGCCCTTGTGGTCTCTTCCAACTCTATGATTCTATGGAAGTGGCTTTCTGGCCAGAAGCAGGAAATGGGTTTGCAAATCTTTTTACTGACACCTCCCTAGCATCATTCATTCATTCATTGCATTTATTTTCTGCATTTCCATTCCACCTTATTCTCCACGGAGCTCAAGGTGGTTGATATCCCCACAACAACTCTATAAGGTAGGGTAGGCTGAGAAGGGATGAGTGACCCCCAAGGTCAGCCGGTCAGCTTCCTGCCAATGGAAGATTTGAAGCAGAATTTGAAGTGAGCTTCGTGGCCAAGTGGGAATTCGAACCCTGGTCTCCAAGGTCCTAATCCAGCACCCTAACCACTACACCACACTGCCAGTATCAACTCAACCTAAGCTCTTGGCATAAAATTTGCTTACCAAAATTGCTTACCAATACAGAGTTTTAGTGGTTGAGCAAAGTAGGAATTCGAACTCTGATCTCCAAGGTCCTAGTCCAACACCCTAACCACTTCACCATACTGCTGTTGTGTGTTCTGCAGAACTAAGTGGTTCTGGACCAGCATAGCAGGCTGACCTCATGGGTGGTGGTGGAGAGAGAGAAAAAATCCTCGTTTACAGGACCAAGACCCAGAGGTTTTTTGTCTCTGGGCTGTTCTCCTTCGTCCAGAGGGTGGGCAGAACCCACTTCCCCTGTTCTCGGGCAACGTGGAACGGATGTCCCTGCATTGCCTGTGTTTACAAACAACCTACAGAGGGGCTATTATTATGAACAGTTATAAGGGATTATATGTACTTGGCATGAAGTTTGCTCCAAGAAGGAAAAGAGAGAGGAGGGTGTGTGTTGGTTCTGCTCTGGTGACGTTGCTCTTGTTGTTTTGAGCTGGAGGAGCTGAGATTGCAAACCAAAACAAGTTTCCTTAGACGCAAGTTCTAGGTGACCTAACTCTCTGGTTAATAGGTCTTTTATAGAGAATACATTATAGGTAACAAATGTGAATTTATTTATAATTTGTTTAAAAATTTAAATATTAATTAAAATATCATATATATATATATCTGTGTGTGTGATTTTTATTAATATTTTAAAATGGTTCTAGAAGATTCTGCAAAATACAATATTATGAGACAGGGACTGATTATGATATACATAGTCCATACAAAATTATTGATCGCTGTTGATCTATAATAAAATTAATAAACCACAGGTATGTGAATGCATGGACTAGAACTATTTATAGTGTAGACTTAATGGCTAAGACAAGGTTACAAAACATGAACCCTGTTATACCAAGAGAAATAAATTTAAGCATTCAAAAGCCCTGACCTCCTGCATCTGCCATATTGGGTTATAGCCCAAGGGGATTTTTGGCCGTCTCCCTCCTTGCTTACAAATGAAATAAATTCAGACCAAACAGGTGCATAATCGTCCTTTTCTCTTTGGTCTGTAGGGACTCTCTGCTTATTAGTTAATAGATCTTTAATTCATCATATATAGAAAGAGAGAGAGAGAATTTTAATTTTATTAGCGCTTAATTGCTTTTTAAATATTACTGTATTAGTTTTTAGCAGTTTGTATTTGATCCGTAACCCACCTTGAGTCCTTGTATGAGAAAAAGGTGGAATAATAACGTAACGTAACATAACATAAAACATAACATAACATAAAACATAACATAACATAACATAACATAACGTAATATAATATAATACGGTCATACCTCGGGTTATAGCCGCTTCAGGTTGCGTTTTTTCGGGTTACACACCTGCTGAAACCCGGAAGTACCATAATAATAATAATAATAATAATAATAATAATAATAATAATAATTGTAATAATAATAATAATAATAATAATAATAATAATCCCAGCCAGTGGGAAATTTTCCCAGCCACTCTGGGTGGCTTCCAACCAAAAATTAAAATACAGTGGTACCTCGGGTTACAGACACTTCAGGTTACATATGCTTCAGGTTACAGACTTTGCTAACCCAGAAATAGTACCTCGGGTTAAGAACTTTGCTTCAGGAAGAGAACAGAAATCACGCGGTGGCAACGGGAGGTCCCACTAGCTAAAGTGGTGGTTCAGGTTAAGAACAGTTTCAGGTTAAGAACGGACCTCTGGAACGAATTAAGTACTTAACCCGAGGTACCACTGTACAGTAGTCTTTTAAACATTAAAAACTTCCCTAAACAGGGCTGCCTTCAGATGTCTTTTAAAAGTAAAATACAGTGGTGCCTCGCAAGACGAAATTAATTCGTTCTGCGAGTTTTTTCGTCTTGCGAAGCACGGTTTCCCATAGGAATGCATTGAAAATCCAAAAGGAAACAAACTTGCAAGACGTTTTCATCTTGCGAAGCAAGCCCATAGGGAAATTCGTCTTGCGAAGCAACTCAAAAAACGAAAAACTCTTTCGTCTTGCGAGGTACCACTGTAGTTGTTTATTGCCTTGACATCTGGCGGGAGGGCGTTCCACAGGGCGGGTACCACTACTGAGAAGGCCCTGTCCCTGTTCCCTGTAACTTGGCTTCTCGCAGTGAGGGAACCGCCAGAAGGCCCTCGGCACTGGACAAACCCCCCAACTCTGTTTCTTTCTTGCATCCCATCCCTTTCTCAGCAGGCCAGGCTCTTGCCGTGCCACCAAGAGTCGAGTGTGGAAAATGAGATGCATTTTCAGCGATGCCATAGGAAGGTCTGGGCATGGGATGGCACTGCCACCCTCTTGCAGCCAGCACCCCAGGGAGGCTAATCAGAGCGTGAGCCGAGCGGAGAGGGCCAGGCTCTCTGCAGTGAGGCGGGAGGTGGCCTCGCAGCCATCCCGGCGTCTGGGGCCATTGATCCCGCCATGCTGAGCACGTTGCCGGCGGTTCTGCTTGCGTTTTTTAGCTCAGGTGCAGAAAGTTAATTGCTCTTTTCACTTTGTTTAATGGGGATGCTGCTGTCAGAACTACTCAGGAGGAAATTACCTTGGCAGGATGGTGACATTGCAGAGGGAGGGGGCCAAGGCAGGGTGGGCGATGAACCGAACACCCTTCTAGCTGAAAGCCTTCATCTCCCAGGCGGGAGTGTGTGTGAGAGAGAAGCACAAGGGCGCCACACTGGGAATGTCAAATCCTGCCCAGGCAATGGAGCAGGGAGACAGAACTTCCACCCCCTGGAAGTTCAGTGGCTTGATTTGATTTTTGCAAGCTTTCTGTTCTCTTGCTCCTCCTCATTCTTGGAACTTGGAGCTATGGGTTTGAGTGCTACCCTCCAGAGCATGATAAAACAAGCTTGCTCCATCTTCCATGTGACAGCCCTTGAGATATTTCAAGATAGCTTCCATATCTGATCTCTTCTCTCCTCTTCCCCTGGTCTAAACTACCCAGCTCCATCAAGCGCTCCTTGTATAAGGCCATCATGGTCACCCTCATCTGCATGCCTTCCAGCTTGTCAACATCCTTCTTAAATTTGGAGTGCCCAGAATTGGCGTGGTATTCCAGGTGTGGTGTGACCAAGGTAGAATAGATTCAGTAAAGGTAAAGGGACCCCTGACCATTAGGTCCAGTCATGGCCGACTCTGGGGCTGCGGCATTCATCTTGCTTTATTGGCCAAGGGAGCCGGCGTACAGCTTCCGGGTCATGTAGCCAGCAGGACTAAGCCGGAGCAGGACCTATTTATCTACTTGCACTTTGACGTGCTTTCAAACTGCTAGGTTGGCAGGAGCAGGGACCGAGGAACGGGAGCTCACCCCGTCATTGTGGGGATTCGAACCGCCGACCTTGATCGGCAAGTCCTAGGCTCTGTGGTTTAACCCACAGCGCCACCCGCATCCCATAGATTTAGTGGTTCTCGCTTAATCCCCACAAAAACCCTGCAGTTTTTTCTCAACCCTGCAGGTTGAGGGGCAGTGCCTGACTCCCAAGGTCAGCCAGTGAGCTTCCTGGCCAAGTGAGGATTCGAACCCTGGTCTGGCAGGTCCTGGTTTAGCACGCTACCCACTACAGTGTATGGTGCAATTTTAGCTATATGGCATATGGTCGCCTGGCCTTGCTACTCGTGAGGAGGGCAGGAAGGACAAGGACTTGACAGTGTATTTCATCTGTTCCCAACTGGCTTCTAAGGTGACTGTAGCAAGCAGCACCGAATATACCCTCCAACTTATCTTTGGACCCTTTTGGTCTATGGAGTTGCTTGGAAAAAAAATCCAGAAATACCAATGGAAGCTGAAACTAGGTTTTCTCTGCAATCTTCCTGCAACTTCCCTATGACATCTACCCATGAACAAATGGATTGGGGGTCAGAACACAAGTGAGAGAGAATGGTAGGTGGGAGAGGAAAAAGCCAGAATAGATGGAGGCAGGGAAACAAGGAGGCTTTGCAGTTGTTTGCTTGTTTGTGAAATTTATATACCATGGTCATTTAGTAAAGGGCACAAGATACAGTAAATAAATAACGTAATACCTTGAAAAATGGCCTTACTCCAAATATGCCCCCTTGAACACTTCAGGAAGGTCGGCGGTTCGAATCCCCGCGACAGGGTGAGCTCCCATTGCTCTGCCCCTGCTCCTGCCAACCTAGCAGTTCGAAAGCACACCACTGCGAGTAGATAAATAGGTACCACTGTGGCAAAGCTGCCCCCTTGAACATTTCAGTCTGTGGAATTGGCACGTGTGCCACACAATGGCCATTATGCATCAGTAAGAAATCAACCTTCTAGTGTGGTGGTGTGTTTTTAGTTCATTACTGGTTTCAAATGTTTGCATGTCTTAATTGTTTTTACTAATGATTTTATTGTTCTATTCTTTTTATAAACCACTTTGAGGGTTTTCTTTTTACAAACCAAGCAGTATATAAATTTTATAAAATATATACAATCAAAAATAGCCTGTGTCCCCTGCCCTCTCTGTGTTGGAAAGAAAGAGGTTTTGCAGCCAGTCTCCTAATTTGCCTGTGTCCCAGTCCCGTTGCTCTGGGACTTAGTGGGATTACTGTACCAATGAGCCTCTTGGGCTTGCCGATTGGAAGGTTGGCAGTTCGAATCCCCACGACGGAGTGAACTCCCGTTGCTCAGTCCCAGCTCCTGCCAACCTAGCAGTTTGAAAGCATACCGGCAAGAGTAGATAAATAGGTACCACTGCGACGGGAAAGGTAAACGGTGTTTTCATGTGCTCTGGCTTCCATCACAGTGTCCCATTGCGGCCAAAACCGGTTTGGTCATGCTGGCCACATGACCCGGAAATCTGTTTGTGGGCAAACGTTGGCTCCCTCAGCCTGAAAGCAAGATGAGCCCCACACCCCATAGTCACCTTTTCCTTTAAATATGCCCAGCCTGTGTGTGCCATTTTTCCACCACACAAGTGGCTTCAAAGCAGCTGACAGTCCTAGTCCTTTTCTAAGGAAGAGAAAGAGAGACAGAGAGAAATCACACCTCATCCCTCAATAAAATCGCCCAACATCTATAATGAAACAGCAGGTAAGACGATAGCAGTGGTTATTCTCGATTAAATGAGCCAAAGTAAAAGGACCTTGTGGCACTTTTAAAGACTAACAAATGTATTATGGCCTAAACTTTTATGGACGGCAGTTCATGATGCAGCCCGCAAAAGCTCAACGCCGTCATCAATTCATTTGTTTTTAAGGTGCCTCACAAGGCTCTTTGCCGTTTTTGCTGCCCCTCTGGAATCAGTAAACGGCTGCCAGTTTTGAGTTAGTGCCCCCAGAGCTTTGGGCTTTTGGATGCAGCAGCGAGGAACCATTTCTGAACCTTCTCCCATTTCCGTGGACGGGCTTTTCCCGATGCAGAGCTGCAGTGTGTGACTGAGTCTGGCAGATTCCAGCCCATAATTAATTAGCATCGACCGCCCTGCGCTTAGAGCAATAAGGAGGGATCTATAGCAAAATTAGGCAGGGAGGTGTGATGGAGTGCTAGGAGATTATATGTGATGGGAACGGCTCAATTCTTCGCTGGAGTTGTCTGGCGGTAGGATAGCGGGCGGGTGGTGAGGGGGGCCCACGGAAGCCATTTATATCCACCCCAAAGGCAGAAGGAATTATCTGGGTCCTCTTAGGAGGCAGAGGCTGTGTGGGGAGAGAGGTGGAGAAGAAGGAGTGGGTGATGTCTTCCATTGTGTGGTGTCTGCTAGTCCTCAAGCACCTTAGATGGCTTATTCTTCCGTCCGGTATTTGTGAGGTCCTTGGCTTTCCCAGGGGCTTGGCTTTTGACCTTCCCTGCTGTTTGTGGCTTGGCTTGCAAACATAAAGAACACAAAAAGAGCCTTCCGGATGAGGCCAAATGGGGTCCATCTAACCCGGCTATAGAGAAAGGGGACCAGTTTACTTTCAAAGCTATGATATTAGCACGAAAGGCAACGGCAGCTTTAGGTTGGAAAGACAGATAAAAATGGACAGTAGAGGCATGGAATAGTTATTTGTTTGAACTTATTCAGCCGGACATTGTCGCAATAATGTCGCAGGAAACAACGTGGAAGGTCAAGTCCACCACGATAAGGGACAGATGTGTTATGTACTGAGTAGAATATCTTCAGTGGATAGAAACTACTGGAACAAAAGACATTCGGTGGAAACTAAAGACCCTGTGCCCATGGCTAATTGTTTGAACCCTTCCAATGGATATGGAGGGGGATGGAAGGGAGGGGAAGGAAAAAATGTACGGGAAATTTGAAAAAATTGGAAGGAGATAATATAATGTATGTAAAAATCCCAAAATGCTGTGTTTTCCAGCAACTGGTATTCCGACGCATTGCTACCTCCAACTGTGGAATCAGAGTAGAGCCCTCCTGGCACCCGTAGCCTTCCCCTCCTCCATGAATTTGCCGAATCCTCTTTTAAATCCAACTAGTTTAAAAAGCAGAGACATCACCTTGCCAACAAAGGTCCGTATAGTTAAAGCTATGGTTTTCCCAGTAGTGATGTACGGAAGTGAGAGCTGGACCATAAAGAAGGCTGATGGCTGAAGAATTGATGCTTTTGAATTCTGGTGCTGGAGGAGACTCTTGAGAGTCCCGTGGACTGCAAGATCAAACCAATCCATTCTTAAGGAAATCAGCCCTGAGTGCTCACTGGAAGGACAGATCCTGAAGCTGAGGCTCCGAGACTTTGGCCACCTCATGAGAAGAGAAGACTCCCTGGAAAAGACCCTGATGTTGGGAAAGATGGAGGGCACAAGGAGAAGGGGACGACAGAGGACGAGATGGTGGGACAGTGTTCTCGAAGCTACCAGCATGAGTTTGACCAAGCTGCGGGAGGCAGTGGAAGACAGGAGTGCCTGGCGTGGTCTGGTCCAGGGGGTCACAAAGAGGCGGACACGACTAAATGACTAAACAACAACAACAAGTTTGGTGGCCATCACTGCCTCCCAGGGGTGCCAGCTCCTGGGGCCGGAGAACCTTGGGGAGAGGAGCCCACCGATGTCCCCAGAGTGCCGTGTCGAAGAGCTGAGTGCAGCAAGACTCCAGTGGCCAGGTCCTTCCCCTCCTGCCATGGGGTCAAGCAGCGGGGTCCCACTGGATGCAGAATGAAGAGGATGTCTGGAGTGTCCCTTGGTCACGAAGAGATTTGTGGGCAGGAGGAGAGACACGGTCCTTTCCTGGGCCACAGGTCCCTTGCCATCTCCACTTGGGTGTGCGGTTCCTAATGAAAGTTCACCCAACTTTTAATTGCCAGATGTTCTGCCGCAAGTCTCCTGGAATAAAGAGGCCTTCAGTTTGCTGGGTTTTCTCTCCCAGTGGGGAGATGCTCTCTGCCGTAAAGGTGCAACGCTTTGGCGAAGGATATTTCAGAGCACGAGAATCTTGGGATACCTCGCGCTCTCTGCCCACGTTTCCCTTCCTTCCTCCAGGTTTTTGCAATTATGTTTTTGGCAGCTCAAACGGAGATGTCCGTTTCGTTGGCAATCCACCCATGGGGATTTCATCTTGCGTCCTCAGGAGACCCAGGCCAGGATTAAGGTGGCAGGCCTAATGCCACTGCCCTGTTCACCCTGCCCTAAATCAGAGCGTGGGAACGAAGACCAGATGGAGTGGGGGGAGGTAAATCACCCAAGTGAGCTTCATGGCTAAGTGGGGATTTGAACCCAGGTCTCCCAGGTCCAAGTCTGAGACTCTGACCACTACATCACACTGTCAGTATCAGTTCACCTAGTTGAAATAAATGAACACAATTGTCCAGTAGCACCTTAAAGGTAAAGAGACCCCTGACCGTTAGGTCCAGTCGTGGCCGACTCTGGGGTTGCGGCGCTCATCTCGCTTTACTGGCCGAGGGAGCTGGCGTACAGCTTCCGGGTCATGTGGCCAGCATGACTAAGCCGCTTCTGGTGAACCAGAGCAGCGCACGGAAATGCCGTTTACCTTCCCGCTGGAGTGGTACCTATTTATCTACTTGCACTTTGATGTGCTTTTGAACTGCTAGGTTGGCAGGAGCTGGGACCGAGCAATGGGAGCTCACTCGGTCGCGGGGATTCGAACCGCCGACCTTCTGATCGGCAAGTCCTAGGCTCTGTGGTTTAACCCACAGCACCACCCACATCCCTCATAGCCCATAATCCCCATCAAAAAGGTGTTGTGTAAACTAGCAACTCTTATGGCAATACCTTGTGGCAGTGAGTTCCGTGAGTGAATTGTGCCTCAGGTTGCCATTCTCTGTTCTTGCTGCCCTGCTCCCTCGTGGTCCCTCTGTTTGTGCGAATGTCGTCCCTGTGTTTATAATAGAAATAACCACAGCTCCACAGAGTCTAGAGCCTTTGCAAGCAAATCTGCCTTTCCCAAACTATTTCCAATCTATCTCCCATTAAAGCTTGCCTTCTAAAATGATGAGCATAGAGATATTTTATGACAGAAAGCCAAATTATTTTAAATTTTTGTCCAGATACCTGCTGGCTGGTTGCCAGGTGAGCCCTGTATTATTAACTGAAGCAGGCGCTTAAAGTTGAGCCTGTGCGTAAGATGCCACGGGACTTTGCAGAGTGGCAGAAACCTCGTTTCCCCCTCTTTTTTTTCTTTTTTTTTTTTTTTTTTTTTTTTGCTGAACTGGAGGTTTTGTACGCCAGGAAAAGAGGGAGCTGGAGAAAGAGGGAAATTTGGGTCGGGAGCCTCTCACTGCTTCGGGTTTCGCCAGCCGGCTCTGGAACTCTCATTTGGAACAGGAGAGAGAAAGATGAAAAGTAAGGACGGCACATTTTAAAATTAAACAGCAGGGAAGAGAAGGAGTCCAGAGGGAAGAGGGAGAGAAATTCACTGAACAAATGGAACATTTCACTGTGGAATGGCAACTCAAGCTCCCCTCACGTGGCTGGCTGAGCTGCCTTGTCCCCTTAAAAGAAAGTAATTTTAGACACACACAGAGAGAGAGAGACACATTTTTTTCTAATCTGAGTGTGATTTCAGCCGGAGTTTGAAGGGAGAAATTCTTGGCTTTGGTAATGGGTGGAGGGGGGTGGGTGGGTGGGTTGGAATAAAAAAAAATCTTGAAATGAGACTGCTGTGAAAAGGTCGTTAGAAGCCGGAGAATGAAGATGAAGTAATGAATAATAATAGCGAGGCAAGAAAGCCATTTCCAGAGATGGAGGGAACAAAACCCAGGCACAAAAGCAGAAACCATCAAGAGAGGAGCCGGTCTGGACACAAAAGTGAGGGAAGCAAAAGGCCTGGCTTTTGCATCAATGCAAATCTATGCGCCGCTGCATGGAAATGCACCATCAGAGAGAGAGAGAGAGAGAGAGAGAGAGAGATATGCCTTTTCGGAGTCCTTCGGTACAAAACAATCCTTTCAAATCCAGTCGCCAAAGAGAAAAGCTTTTCTTGAACGAGGCGAGAGTCGGAGATTTTTGTGTGTGATTTTGGTCCTGCAGGAAAAGGAGATGCGTGGGTCTTTCCAGGGTGCTTGGGGGGTGGAAGGCAAGCTTGATCTAGGGGTCCCCTCTTAAATTATTTGGGCTCATGGTGGCAGAAATGAACCCGTGACGCTCCGCCATGGCTGTCTGCCAAGGTGAGGTCTGAAAAGGCTGGGGAGGGGGGGGGCGTTTTGTGTGAAAGAGGACACAGCAAAAGAAGGCAGAAATGGGTGGTTCCCACAGGGAAATGAAAAGGGAGAGGCTCAGAACCGAACCATGCTTGAGTGGTGTATACATTTTCTAAACAACTAGAACAACAACTTATTTTTATATCCTTCTTTCCCCCAAGTCATGACTCATGGTGGCTTACACAAAGGGAATAGAAAAAGCTAAAAGCATAGAAAAGACCATCATTAAACACTAATAGGATTAAATTAGTATTTAAAGATCCATTAAAAACACAGACAATCACAATAATCACATCACAGGACCTGCCCTTTCCTTAAAAACAAGTCAGTTTCCAAAGGCCTGTTGGAATACAGGCACGTCCAACTCCCAAGAGACTGTGATCTACTCCCAGTATTAAAAAACTAGCAGTGATCTACCCCTTGTCATTGGAGGGATGAGGAGCCTGGGTGGGGTGGATGGATTGCCCAGAGTTGTTGAGCATTTGGGGGGTAGGATTGCCCAGAGTTCTTCAGCTTTTATTTGTTAACTTTTGGTAAACTTTTTTTAATCCCACAATTGATAAGGGTCCCGCAATCTACCAGGATCAGCCGGGCTTGTATCGGTAGATCGTGATCTACAGGTTGGACATGCCTGGAATAAAGCAATCTTCGCCTGCTGGTGGAAGGGCAAGGAGGGAGCCAGTCTGACTTTCCCTAGGCAGAGAGTTCTAAAGTTGCCTGGGAGGAGCCACCACCGAGAAGGCCCTCTCCTGCGTCCCCACCCAGCACGCCTGCGAGGGTGGCAAGACAGAGAGAAGGGCTTAGAGCCCGGGCAGGTTTGTAGGGGAGAATATGGTCTTTCTGGTGGTCTAGCCCAAAGCCATGTAGGGCTTCATAGGTCACAACCAGCGTTTTGAATTTTGCTGAAAAGCAGACTGGTAGCCTGTGGAGCTGCTGTAACAGGGGAGCTGTCTGCTCCCCATATTTTGGTGGTTTAGCCATGATGGTGCAGCAACAGCCAAATCAGGGAAGGAGCAAAGCAGGTCTCAAGCCCAGAAGATTGCTGGATCAGGCCAATGACCCGTGTCATCCAGCATCTTGTTCCCGCAATGGCCAACTGTTGTCGCCATCCCTGCCCAGGGATCTTCACATTTTCTGAGTCACACTCACTTAGGGCTTCCCAAACTTGGGTCTCCAGCTGTTTTTGGACTACAACTCCCTTCAACCCTAACTAGCAGGACCAGTGGTCAGGGATGATGGGAATGGTAGTTCCCCCCCCCCAAAAAGGAGGAGGCCCAAATTTGGAGGAAATTGCACAAAGGCATAGCTTGCTGTGCAATTTTCTTAAAGGATTTGCTTCAACATCTTTGACCTGCTGTGGTGTTTTATTATTTTATCCTTGCAAATGGTAATCGTGATATCAAACACTTCCCTGGTTAAGATGATTCTGAAACAGAAGTCAGGAAGGGGGCACCCTGTTAACCCTTCCATTTCCTGAACCGGTGCTTGACTGTGTCCAGATGGTTTTGCAATTCGGCTGGGTCCTTTGCCGTGATGGCAATCTGTTGTCACTTTTTGTTCTCTCTCTTGCTATACTGGTTGCCTTTGAATGCCTTTTTATAATAATAATCATCATCATTTATTATTTATACCCCGCCCATCTGGCAGGGTTTCCCCAGCCACTCTGGGCGGCTTCCAACAAAACGCTAAAATACAATAACCTATTAAACATTAAAAGCTTCCCTAAACAGGGCTGCCTTCAGATGTCTTCTAAAAGTTTGGTAGTTATTTTTCTCTTTGACATCTGGTGGGAGGGCGTTCCACAGGGCAGGTGCCACCACCAAGAAGGCCCTCTGCCTGGTTCCCTGTAACTTGGCTTCTCGCAGCGAGGGAACCACCAGAAGGCCTTCAGTGCTGGACCTCTGTGACCGTGCAGAATGGTGGAGGTGGAGGCTCTCCTTCAGGTATACTGGACCAAGGCCATTTAGGGCTATTAAAGGTCAGCAGCAACACTTTGAATTGTGCTTGGAAACATACTGGGAGCCGTGTAGGTCTTTCAAGACCGGTGTTATATGGCCTTGGCGGCCGCCCCTAATCACCAGTCTAGTTTCCAGGTCACCTTCAAAGGTAGCCCCACATAGAGCGAATTGCAGTAGTGCAAGCGAGAGATAACCAGAGCATGCACCACTCTGGCGAGACAGTCTGCAGGCAGGGAGGGTCTCATCCTGCGTACTAGATGGAGCTGGTAAACAGCTGCCCTGGACACAGAATGAACCTGCGCCTCCATGGACAGCTGTGAGTCCAAAATGACTCCCAGGCTGCGCACCTGGTCCTTCGGGGGCACAGTGACCCCATTCAGGACCAGGGAGTCCTCCACACCTGCCTGTCCCCTGTCCCCCAAGAACAGTACTTCAGTTTTATCAGGATTCAACCTCAATCTGTTAGCCACCATCCATCCTCTATCTGCCTCCAGGCACTCACACAGGACCTTCACTGCCTTCACTGGTTCTGATTTGAAAGAGAGGTAGAGCTGGGTGTCATCCGCATACTGATGAACACCCAGCCCAAACCCCCTGATGATCTCTCCCAGCGGCTGCATGTAGCCACCCTTCCTTGAATTCTGACTCAGCGTAGCTCCGCTTACCTACACAACCTTCCCCCAAACCTGATGCCCTCCGGATATTTTGGTCACTGTCAGGCAGCATAACCAGCTCCTCCTAAGCCAGGTTGGCTGAGACAGAAAGGGGTTGTGGTCCAAAAGATCCCACAGGAGGCAGTGATGACCACCAACGTAGATGGTTTTCAAAGACGATCAGACAAATTTATAGAGGAAGAGAGGCTCATAGCCACAGTGAAAACAGGATGCTAGACTAGACTAGCCTGGTCCAGCAAGTTGCATGGCGAGATCCCGCCTCCCCCCCCCCCCGTGAAAATAAAGACACATGACACAATTATTAAGGTTAATGGGCTAAATAAGGCCACAACTTTATTGGTTACAGGTGATGAGCGGTATTGGCTTCGGCATTAGTCCTAACTGACTATATCTGACTCCAGCCTGTCTGCTTGAAGTCTGGGAAGGGTTAACCGCCAGTAGGGGGAGTCCTGCTGATGCACATCAACTAGGAACTCCCCCGGGGTCACCGTTAGGGGGCGTGCCTTAGGTCCTTACCTCCCTAGGCTTCAGACAGGGCCACGCCCCCCGGAATCCTTTACCGGACTACCCTTCAATATGTGGGGCAGGGGATGGCGTTTCCTCCCCTCTTCCATCTACAGAGCAAAACCAATACCTAACCGCCAATACCCAGAAAGTTGTGACGATTTGCTTCGAGGCAGGCGAAAACCAAGTGGCTGGTGCCAATTTGCCAAGTGGAAAAATTCCTACCAGGCCCCTCAACGGCGACCAACCAAGGTCCATAGCAAGGTCAAAGAAAAGGGCGGGAGGGTGGGAAAAGCAGGAACAGCTGGCAGGCAGCAAAATAGGGAGATCCCCGGCTGCCTCCTGGTTTAAATAAGGTGGGCCACACCCACAGAGCCAGCCAATTGGCTGTCGAGGGGGTGACGCGGCCGGGGATTCCCCCAATCGCGTGGAGGCTGGGGTCGTGACGCCCGCATCCCCACTTCCTTTTGCAGGGCGGAAGTGGCTCTCTTATCAGAGCATCGGGCTACCCTCATCCAGGAATGGCCACCGCTGGCCAAGCAGATGAAGCTACTGGAAGGCAGTCCTAGCTGCAGAGAACACACGGGCCTTTGGTGGAACCTGGAAGGGAGCCTCTGCCAGCCCGTGCAGAGAATACTCAGCTACATGGTCCAGCAGTCTGATTCGGCATAAGGACAGCTTTTTCTGTTCTTGTGTCTCAAAGGAAGGTCAAGGTCAAGGACCCCTGGATGGTTAAATCCAGTCAAGCTTGACTCTGGGGTGCAGCGCTCATCAGGCCAAGGGAGCTGGTGTTTGTCCACAAATATCTTTTCGGGTCGTGTGGCCCATAGTTCAGGATTACAGCATCTGTCTTGCCTTCAGGGGGTCTCAGGTCCAAGAGGCAATTCTGAGCTGGATGAATCAGTGTTGCCTGACACAGGGCTTATCCGCACTGATCCTGGCCCAGATCACAGAATCAGAAAATCAGAACTGGGGAGTTGGAAGGGAACCCAGGGGTCATCCATTCCAACCCCCTGCAAATTCAATGTTCTTGTGTTCATTTGCTGATCTGGTTCAGGCACCTCAATGTTCCTCAACTCCAGCCCTCCTCTGATGACCTGGTTCTGGGGGAGAACAGGAGGGGAGAGGGTTGTTCTTGCACTCGGATCCTGCTCGCTGGTTTCCCGTTTGGGCATCTGGTCGGCCACAGGATGCTTGACTTAGGTGGGCCATTGGCCTGATCCAGCAATCCCTTCTCAAGTTCTTATGATGGGAGCTGGTTGAGGATGAGCGAACCAGACATGGGTTTTCCAGCTCGATGCTGGGCAGAGTCTGTGACTGTGGGAAGACTCGAACCCAGCACTTGCAGGGCCACCCAGGTAGACCACACACACACACACATCTTTGTCCCCTCTCCTGTTAGCGATCCAAGATTTCTATTTCTTGTCTAGCAAGGACAGGATGTACGTTCCGGTCCTATTTTTCAACAGGCGACCTCCCCCTGTTTATGTGGGCTGGGATTAATTTCTCCTTTTAAGCAGCTCTTCAAAAATAAATATTTTCTTTTCCCAGCCTACTTTCCTTACTCTGAGCTTAATTGAGATGTGTGTTTGTGGTTTTTTTTTTTTAGTTTTTTTTTAATAAATAATATAAAAAAGCTGATCTTTAGTAAGTGACAAAACACCAGATGCAAAGCCAGCAAACAACGAGGCAGCAAATCTACTCAGGGGAGGAATTTTAAAAGCAATTAAATGAACAAGGAGAAAGCAGTGCGGGGAGAGTGGGGGGGGAACGTTAATTCTACGTCACGGTTATGATTTCACGCGCCCCAGAGCCGCCGAGCAGAGCGCTCCGCGTCCGCCAGGCAGCCATAATGTGACCCCGCGCAGGCGGGAGGGTGTGTAAAACGAGAGTGGAGAATGTCGAGGCAAAATGCACCGCGGGGGCCAATCCTGGCTTGGCCGGGAAGAGTGTGTTTTGGATGGGACCCAGTAGATCTTTTACACTTTCTCTAATGCTGCAGTTCTTTATTTGAGTTTTGTTTTAATGTCCTCGTAAAAAAATGATTGCATACACAGTCCATGTCATCCCTGGTGCAATGCGAAGTGTGTGTGTGTGTGTGTGTGTGTGTGTGTGTATGTATGTGTGTGTGTTAGCCAAGTGTAAGGCTGACCTCCAGGCAGGTAAAGCGATGTCCATGCAGAGCAAAACATCATTCTCATCAAGTCTCTGATGGCTTTAGAAGCGAAGTAGCCATATTGATGGAGGAGAAGATTTTCGGTGGCGACCAGCCACAAGGACCATTCTCTGTCTCCATGGTTGGACATGGATGTGCTTCTGAATACCAGTTGCTGTAAACCACAGTGTGATGGCCTGGGACTGGGGCTTGGACTCTGAACCAGAGGGGACTCAGTCTGCACCGGATCCTTTGCCTCAGGCGGCAGCTGAACCAAGTCTGGGGCCTGATCCTGAAGAGTCCCAGTCTGCACAGGTTCCCCTGCAACAAGCACCAGCTGGGCCAAGTCAGGGGCCTGATCCTGCCCTGGCTCCAGATGCAGGGATGACCTCCTTGCCTCCAGCTGGGCCATCACTTACAGCTGCTCTACTACCGGTTGGGTCAGGGGAGGCTGAGGCGGCCCCTGGGTCTAGTCACCTACCGACGTCTCCTGAGCTGCAGAGACTCAGGTCTGAGAGAAGGAGAGACCTGAGTACTCGCAGGAGGAGTGCTTGCCTGTGGGCGAGACAGGGAGGTGAGTCACTGGGGGATCAGGACCGGCCGTTACCCCGACTAAGATAAAAGGCTGTCGGACCCCGCCCCAGGTTGCGGGAGCAACACTGCTGTATGCTAGATCCTGTACCTGTCCTTGCCTGGTTTCCTGCCTCGTGTCCTGCCTTGGCCCTGTTGGACTGACTCCCAGCGGGACCTTCGGATTCTGGACCCGACCTGGGCCGCGTTTCACAGGTTACCCCCAGGCCCAGCACACACAGGAAGGGAGAGGGCACTTGTGTTCAGATCCTGGTTTGCAACTTCCCTTTGGAGCATCTTGCTGGCCGCTGTGAGATCAGGATTCTGAACTAGAGAGCCCATTGGCCAGATCCAGCTGCAGTCTCTCCTTCTGGTCTCAGGTTCTTCAGTGGAAACAGCTGAACGCCCAGGGTGAACCCTACAAGGCCTGCCCTCCTCCTCTCCATCTGACCTTCTTCTCTTCTCCAGGGCCTGGCGAAGATGCTGGAGTCTCTCCTCCTGCCCCCAACATCTGCTCAAGCCCACAGGGCAAGTTAACTTTGAGATTCCAGGCTGTCAAGAATCCCTCTGAGGGACCTGCAATCCAGGGTTTTGGGAGGATCCCTGTCAAATCGTAAAATCCCAGAGCTGGGGAGGGGACCTTGGGGGACCCTCTGAGTCCAGACCCCCACTTCCTACTCTCAGTGGAGGAAATCCTGAGCTTAGAGTGTCCCCATCCCAAGTAGATGGCCCTGCTTGAAGAACTCCAGGAAGGGATAGCCCCCCTATCCCCTCTCTGAGATAACTGGTTCTGGTCTTGTCGTCAAGACATGTCTCCTCCTGTCTAACTGAAATCTGCCTTCTTTTCACTCAATTTGGTCCTGCCATCTCTCTGTTTGACGTCCAAACTCTTAACACATTCAGGCCGATGGACCTTCTTAGCCCAGCATCCTGATTTCAGGGTGGCCAGTCCAAGGCCCTCGTGGGAAGCCCCAAAACAGAATTTGAGCACCAGAGCCTTCTCCCTTCTGTGATCCTTGTTGGGATGCATCCGGGGAGACGGGGGCAATTGGCAGGCCCCCAGCTGGCTCCAGCCAGCAGCCGGGTGAACTCCGGTTCTCAGAACAGCATCTATCAGCTACTCGAGCCTCAAAAGCCTTCAGAGACTGAGCATGCTCTAATCAGCAGAGTGAATAACTTTTCACAATGGAAGTGGCAGACAGAGGCATATGTAAGCATATTTACAGGCATTTATTCAGCATCAGAGGGATGCGGGTGGAGCTGTGGGTTAAACCACAGAGCCTAGGACTTGCTGATCAGAAGGTTGGCAGTTCAAATCCCCGTGACAGGGTGAGCTCCCGTTGCTCGGTTCCTGCTCCTTCCAACCTAGCTCGAAAGCATGTCAAAGTGCAAGTAGATAAATAGATACCGCTCCGGCGGGAAGGTGAACGCCGTTTCCGCGTGCTGCTCTGGTTCACCAGAAGCAGCTTGGTCATGCTGGCCACATTACCCAGAAGCTGTACCCAATAAAGCGAGATGAGCGCCACAACCCCCGAGTCGGCCACAACTGGACCCTTTACCTTTACTGAATCTATTCTGCCTTGGTCACACCACGCCTGGAATACCACATCCAATTCTGGGCAGCACAATTTAAGAAGGATGTTGACAAGCTTTACCTTTACCTTTAGTCAGCATCAGGAACAAAGTAAAAACATGTCTGCTTCCCTTCGTGTCCAAGCAAACAGCAGTATAGCAAAAGCTATATACAACGGACGTTCCCAGCAGACTGTGCTGGAAGTAAACAGACATGTGACATACAACTCCACATGCCTGTTCTAAAGGTGGAATGGAACTATATCCTAACAATCCCCAGCAATTCAAGCATCGCTGCCTC
Source organism: Podarcis vaucheri (assembly GCF_965113315.1). Taxonomy (NCBI): domain Eukaryota; kingdom Metazoa; phylum Chordata; class Lepidosauria; order Squamata; family Lacertidae; genus Podarcis; species Podarcis vaucheri. The sequence continues at coordinate 1,863,626 of NC_138749.1, read as the reverse complement.
TAGCTTTGGAGGCAAACCATAGCCCTCTCGTCTATGCATTGGTCGTTGTCCTGGCTGAAAAGTAAGCCTGCCAAGTAGAAGCAGCCAGAGGGTAAATCAAACCCTTCATCTTTTTTACATAGCGTGGGAACCATTTGTTTCATTTATGTACCACAAAGACCAAATGAGAAAGCCACCTCAAACTCATGGAAACATATGAAGTGATCTACTAGAGTAAGGATTCAGTTTGCCACTCTCCTATTTCGCAAGCCTATGCAGATACCAGGTTGCCTGTTATACAGTGGTACCTCGGGTTACAGATTCTTCAGGTTATAGACTCCGCTAACCCAGAAATAGTACCTCGGGTTAAGAACTTTGCTTCAGGATGAGAACAGAAATTGTGCTCCGGCGGCGCAGCAGCAGCAAGAGGCCCCATTAGCTAAAGTGGTTTTTGTTGTTGTTTAGTCATTTAGTCGTGTCTGACTCTTCGTGCCCCCTGGACCTGAGCATGCCAGGCCCTCCTGTCTTCCACTGCCTCCTGCAGTTTGGTCAAACTCATGCTGGTAGCTTCGAGAACACTGTCCAACCATCTCATCCTCCATTGTCCCCTTCTCCTTGTGCCCGCCATCTTTCCCAACATCAGGGTCTTTTCCAGGGAGTCTTCTCTTCTCATGAGGTGGCCAAAGTATTGGAGCCTCAGCTTCAGGATCTGCCCTTCCAGTGAGCACTCAGGGCTGATTTCCTTCAGAATGAAGAGGTTGGATCTTCTTGCAGTCCATGGGACTCTCAAGAGTCTCCTCCAGCACCAGAATTCAAAAGCATCAATTCTTCGGCAATCAGCCTTCTTTATGGTCCAGCTCACTTCCATACTTCCATACATCACTACTGGGGAAACCATAGCTTTAACAGCTAAAGTGGTACCTCAGTTTAAGAACAGTTTCAGGTCAAGAACGGACCTCCTTAACGAATTAAGTTCTTAACCCAAGGTACCACTGTAATCCTCTTAACAGAATGAACAATCGGCCGTTTTTGCCTTGGTGCCATGGTTTATCTCTGTTTTTTTGTTGCATGTGCTGGTTTTGAGATGTGATTTATTTCTTTTTTAATTGCCTTTTAAACCATCTAGATTGGTGGCCATCACTGTCTCCTGTGGGAAGGAGTTCCATAGTTTAATTAATGCTCTGAATCTCCTAACACTCAGGACACACACATTCACTCACCGAGGAGATCTGCAAATGTTATGACGTGTGGTTTGTTGAAAGCAATTTTTGGTGAACCTCGGAGAAGCCTGGTCCAACTCCCAGCATGCCTGTAGGTCCGCTTGGGGGCTGTGAGCCGGTTCTGTTTCTCTTCCTCATCTGCAAAAGCAGAATGAGCTTGACTGTTTCACGGGGCGGATGGGAGAAAGCACACAAAACGACGTTTTAGTGCAGCTTTGTTCCTATGTTTGCAGGCACACATGTCTCATCAGCTTTGTTTTATTTCTTTGGCAAGATGCAGCTTGGGTTACAGCAATTTGTTCTCCAAATGGGTCACATTTAAGAGAAAAATAAAATGCCCATAAAATCATACAAATCCCAATAAAAACCTCCTAAGCGGGGTGTATTGAAATAGAGAGTCAACAATAAAATCATATCTGACCATCAAAGTTCCGGCGATACGATAGCCATCCTCAAATATCTGAAGGGCCGTCAAATGGGAGAGGGAGCAAGCTTGTTTTCTCCTGCTCTGGAGGGTAGGACTTGAACTCGTGGCTTCAAGCTACAAGAAAGGAGATTCTGATTAAACTTCAGGAAAAACATTATGAGGGTAGGAACCCTTTGACAGTGGAACGGACTCTCATAGAAGGTGTTGGACTCTCCTTCCTTGGAGGTTTTTAAGCAGCGGTTGCATGGCCAAATGCCATGGATGCTTTAGCTGTGATTCCTTCATTGCAGGGGGTTGGTCTAGAGAACCTCTGGGGTCCCTTCCATCTCTTAAGATGCTATGATTCCATAGAGTGGCAGAGGGAGGGGCAAAAAGTGCCTTTATTTTGTACTGCCATCATGTCAGGCATTGTGTGGAAGAGCGACAGCTCGGGTAGCTCTTTTGAAAAATGTATAAAGCACCAGCGAGGCCGACATTCACCCGCAGCAGAAACATCTTCTTTTTTTGCAACACTTTCCCGTTTTAATTTCCCAGCTGAAGAGCTCCATTCCCCAACCAACCCGCATCTCCCACAATGGGTTTTCAGAAAGGGTTTTCTGTTGCCCCAGGAGCAAAGCTACCCCACGCGGCAGCATTGAGCTGAGCTGAAAAGGCTCTTTAGAGAGAGGTTTGGCAATGATCTGCTAGAGCTGGTTTTCAATAGAGGATGTTTCCTTCCTCAGGCTCAGCACAGCTAAGCCCTCTAGATCAGTGTTTCCCAACTTGCGGGTCCCCAGATGTTGTTGGACTACAACTCCCATCATTCCTAGCCAGCATGACCAGTGGTCATGGATGATGGGAGTTGTAGTCCAACAACATCTGGGGACCCACGGGTTGAGAACCACTGCTCTAGATCCCTTCCCAGCACAATACCTGGCAAGCTGGATCCCCCCCCCATAGCCCAAGCAGTCTGGGATCTTCTTTCTCACGGGGCCAAGCAGATCCCTCCAGGGAGCCCAAACGCAAGGCATGTGGGAAGCAGCCTCACCTCCAAAAAGGATATTGCAGACTGGAATTTTAAAAATAAGTCAAATATCTAGGTATTTAGCTAACGATGAAGTGTATTAACTTACATCAAGACAACTACGTGAGGACCTAGAACAAGATGAAGATGAATTAAGAAATATGGAGTAGACTACATCTATCCTTTTGGGGAAGAATTTCCATGGTAAAAATGAATGTTTTGCCAAGAATTGTTTTTTTGTCTTCCAGACCGTTCTGGTACTATGAACTGCTTTAAAGGTTGGCAAAGAGATTTATCACGGTTTAGTTGGAACGGGAAGAGACCTAGAATAAAACATAAATTGTTAATTGATTGCAAAGAGAGGAGAGGTTTCGCGCTACCGGACCTCCAACTATATTATGATGCAACCTGTTTATCCTGGATCCGTGACTGGGTAATGTTACAAAATATGGATTTACTAGATATAGAGGGGTTTGACAATAAGTATAGTTGGCATGCCATTTTTGCATATGACAAGGTGAGAGTACAGAGAGGTTTTTTTAAACCATAGGATAAGGAAATCTCTATGCTTAAGTAAGTATGGATGTGAGAGAGGCAACATGAGCAGAACATGGGAGCTGTGATTTCCAACTAGTGGGATTCAGAAGAGTTGCTGCTTCTGATAGTGGAGGGAAAGCAGAGCCCTAGTAGACCCTGAGAGCTCTCTCCTCCTCCTATGAATTTGTCTACTCAAGGCAAAAATGACAGACAGGAAGAATCAGAAATCAGGAAGAGCAAAATGTCATTAAGGAATGGGGAAATTTTATAATTCATCTTAAAAATCAGTGTAAACAGTTAAGATCGTTAATAGGATTGGAATAACACTTGTAGTTTAATTTGGATTATTATAAAAGATGTAGGAGGAAATGACGAACAATAGGAACCACAAAGGGGACGAGGGAAGTCCGGGAGATTCCTTGGAATCTTGTTTTTATGATGTATGTTGGACATGTGATTGCAAAACCAAATAAATTTATTTAAAAAGGGGGGGTGGTCCAATCCAAGTTAGCGCTCATCACTTCCTCTTGTGGGAATGAGTTCCAATAGTTTAACTCTGCGCTGAAGGTGCAAGTCCTTCCTTTTACCTGTCCTGAACGTTCAGCTTCTCAGGATGTCCACAAGGTCTAATGTGATGAGGAAGAAAAAGAAGGACTTTCTTTCCTGTCCTGAAACTTCCAACATTCAGCTTCACAAGGTGTCAACGAGTTCTAACGCTACAGAATCATACAGTTGGAAGGTACCCAACGGTCATCTTGTCCAACCCCCTGAAATTTGGGAACCTTTTGCCTAATATGGGGCTCAAACCCACAGCCTTGAGATTAAGAGTCTTGTGGTCTACCAACCGAGCTCTCCTAGGCCTGCTTAAAACTTCGCCGGTTTTCTCTGGGCCATGCATAATTTTTATAAAATTCTGTCGTGTCTCCCCTTCCTCTCCTTCCCTCTAAACTGAAAAGTCCCAAACGTGGAAACTTTTCTTCGTTAGGGAGTTGTTGCATCCCAGTGATCATTTGGGCTCCCCTTTTCTGTGCCGTTTTTCAAATCTGCAGGATCCTTTTTGAGGCGAGGCAACCACAGCTTTCTGGCAGAGGCAGGATTCGAACCCGGAGTCTCTCGGGGCCTAGCTTGGGCCGCTTAACCAGTGCTGCCCCCGGCTCCTCCTGCCTCTCCCAGCCTTGCATTTAAGGAGCCGGCCTGTTCCACAGAGCTGTTCCTGGAGGGGTCCCTTTGCACACGGCCGCTCCCCGAAATGGACGGATTAGGTAATCCTGGGGTCGGTTTCACGGCCATTTCCTACTGGAAACCAGACCCCTCCGAGCGCTGTCCTTCACTCGCAGCCGAGGAATAATTGGACGCCGGGGTCCCGTCAACACGTCCGAAAGCCCAGCCCCTCCGGGGACGGCGTCCCGAGGAACCGGGAGGTGTTTGTGAAGAAAGGCAAAGGGGAGAGGCGGCTCTGGTCCGCTTGACGTTCCTGTGGTTTATGGCTTCCCTTGGCTGGGAAGGGGAAAGGGGCTCTGGAGGACGGGGGCGCGAGGCAGCTGCCTCCGTCCCAAGCCTGGACGTCCTGCACAGCGTCAAAGGCAGGCAGGCTCTGCCCCAAGCTTCCTGCAACGGGACGGAGGAGAGGGAAGGGAAGGGAAGAAGGAGACAGAGCTAAGAAAGGGGGTGATTGCTGGGTTGGAAGGAGAGGGGGGTCAAGCCGGTCCAATAATAATAATAATAATAATAATAATAATAATAATAATAATATCATCTTTATTGTCATAGCCCCCTCTCGGGGACAACGAAATTACTTGGCTGCTCCATCCACCCAGGTAGGGCACTCCACACAAAATCAAAACAACTATAAAAACACCAATTAAAACAATACAGTATAATACAGCAAGGAAGATTAGATGACTTTCAAAGTCCAGGCTTCCCATTCAGGGCCAAGATCGCTCTGGAGAAGAAGCTGTTCTTGAGACGGCTCATTCTTGTCTTCATCGTCCTGTATCTCCGTCCCGACGGCAGGAGCTCAGAGAGACAGTGACCAGGATGCGATGGATCTTTTACTATGTCCAGTGCCTTCCTATGGCACCTTGTGGCATAAATCTGCTCTAAGGTGGAGAGTGGGCAGCCAACAATGCTCTCTGCTGCCTTAACAACTCTGCACAACCCCATCCTGTCCTGGGTAGTACAGCTTCTGTACCACACACATAAGCCATAAGTGAGCACGCTCTCAATGGCACAGTGATAGAAGGCAAGCAGCAGTTTCTGCGGAAGATGCACCCCTTCAGCCACAGGGACGTCAGAAGAGGCCTCCTGGGTGCCAGGCCAAAGGCCAAGCAGATGTCCACAAGCTGGTCTTCAAACTGGCACAGAGTGACAGTGCCGTGTAGTGGTTAGAGGGCCAGACTAGGACGCGGGAGGGCAGGGTTCGAATTCCCAACTTGGGCATCAAGCTCACTGGGTGATACCTTGGGCCAGTTGCTCTGCTTCTCAGCCTTGCCTAGCTCGCAGATTTGTTGTGAGGATAAAATACGAGGAGGGGAACAGTGTACACCAGGGGTCAGCAGACTTTTTCAGCAGGGGGCCGGTTCACTGTCCCTCAGACCTTGTGGGGGGCCGGACTATATTTTGAAGGGGGAGAAATGAACGAATTCCTATGGCCCACAAACAACCCAGAGATGCATTTTATATAAAAGGACACATTCTGCTCATGTAAAAACACACTGATTCCTGGACCATCTGTGGGCTGGATTTAGAAGGTGATTGGGCCAGATCCGGCCCCCGGGCCTTAGTTTGCCTACCCATGGTGTACGCCGTCTCCAAAGGGGGGGGGAAGGTTGGGTGTCATGAAACAAAACAATAACCAGGGCTAGATCCTTGTCTTGGTGGCGGCAGCCCTGATCTTCTCTGAGTTGGCCTGATCCCCCTTTAAAGCCATCCAACTCGGTGGCTGTTCCTGCCTCCTGAAATGCCCTGAGCTGGATACGGATCCTGGAGAGGAGACAGGATCTCACACCCCCAGCCCCCAATCCCCAGGTCCTTCCAAGGAAGCCTGGCTTTTGCGAGCAACACCCTCCCCTTTCCCAGCCTCGGAGGGAGACAGCAGCGTCTCCTCGTCCCCTTTAGCAATTCATCTGGAAGAGGCATGGGCATGTTGCGTGAAAGTTAATGCAACATTTGCGGGGGATCTCCTTGACAGGAAGGGACAATTGGGCGGCCAGATAAATATGCTGTTGTCACAAGAGATAAGATGCTCCACAGCCGCCCCCGCGCGCCGGGCTGGCAGCTGAACGACGGCGCCAATTAGGAGGGGAGTTTCGTAAGAGTTCTCCGTGCTGAGAACAACTGTGTGTGTGTGTGCAAAGAGAGCCGGGGGTGGGCAGGCCAAGCAGGGGGGTCTCGGAGAGTGCAAAAGCTGCCATTGAGTTAAGGATCAGACCGTTGCCAGGGTGCTGCTTGCCTACCAACCGCTGCTGAATTGCTTGCCAAGGATATCGCCAGAGCCCAAGGACTTTCTTCCTAATCTCAGCTGTAGGAGGGAGCTGTGGTTATGCAGTAAGGAAGGCAAGGCACTCTGCACATGCTTAGCAGTGCTCCCCCCTCCTCAGTGTTTCAGACATTCTGAGACTGGCGCTGGAAACAACAACAACGTATTATTTATACCCCGCCCATCTGGCTGGGTTTCCCCAGTCACTCTGGGCGGCTCCCAACAGAATAATAAAAACATGATAAAACATCAAACATTAAAAACTTCCCTAAAGAGGGTTGCCTTCAGGTAGCTTCTAAAAGTCAGATAGTTGTTTATTTCCTTGATATTTGATGGGAGGGCGTTCCACAGGGCAGGTGCCACTACTGAGAAGGCCCTCCACCTGGTTAAAGAAATCAGATCCCTTGTACCTCAGGTTAAGTACTTAATTCGTTCCGGAGGTCCGTTCTTAACCTGAAACTGTTCTTAACCTGAAGCACCACTTTAGTTATGGGGCCTCCTGCTGCTGCCGCGCCGCCGGAGCACGATTTCTGTTCTCATCCTGAAGCAAAGTTCCTAACATGAGGTACTATTTCTGGGTTAGAGGAGTCTGTAACCTGAAGTGCATATAACCCGAGGTATAACAACAACAACAACAACAACAACAACAACAACAACAACAACAACAACAACAACAATAAATAATAGAGGGCCTTCTCGGTGGTGGCACCCGCCCTGTGGAGCGCCCTCCCACCAGATGTCAAAGAGAGCAACAACTACCAGACTTTTAGAAGACATCTGAAGGCAGCCCTGTTTAGGGAACCTTTAAATGTTTAATAGATTGTTGTATTTTAATATTCTGTTGAAAGCCGCCCAGAGTGGCAGGGTATAAATAATATGTTGTTGTTGTTGTTGTTGTTGTTGTTGTTGTTGTTGTTAATTTATTTACTAGACTTCTTTTTCTTCTTTGGCGATCCCTCATAGCCGAGTCAGATTGTCTTCCATAAACACAGTTTTAACAACGTGTCCATAAGTGACTGTGGAGGCCAATTCTGGATCCACACGTCCTTCCACAGTGGGGACATTGGTTTCTGGGTGGGAGTTGATCCCGGTCTGGATTTGCCAAGCGTGCCTTCCTCTTGGCACGTTTCTCCCTTGCGTCCTGAGTTCGAGTGTCTTCAAAGCCCATGACACCTTTGGTAAAGGCTGTTCTCCAACTGGAGCGCTCGCAGGCCAGTGTTTCCCAATTGTTGGTGTTTATGCTACATTTTTTTTAGATTTGCCTTGAGAGAGTCTTTTAACCTCTTTTGTTGACCACCAGCATTACTCTTTCCATTTTTAAGTTCGGAATAGAGTACTTGCTTTGGAAGACGATCATCGGGCATCCGCACAACATGACCAGTCCAATGAAGTTGATGTTGAAGAATCATTGCTCCAATACTGGTGATCTTTAATGTCATGACAGAGAGAGAGAAAGAGAGCTTTCCGCATTTTATATACGCCTGTCTTGTCTCCTCTAACTTGCCTTTTCTCTAAAATTAAAAAGTCCTAGGGAAGTCATTGCATCACCCTGACCAAGCTACCCACCGAGACCCCCAATGTTTCATTCCTGGTGTGCTGCTGCCAGTTCAGACCCCCTGAGCTTCTGTGTAAAGTTAAGGGGCTTTTTTCACCCAAACATTCATCACTTAAGCTGTTTTCCAATGAACCGTTTTCCCCATTTTACTTTTCATTCATGCCGTTTGGAGAGGTCCTTTTGGAGCTCTTCACAAGCTCTCTTTGTTTTAAACACTGGATGTCTCTGGCATGTCTTAGCAGCTCAGAACTGGGCTTGTTTCCTGAGGGCCTCTGGCCATCCTAGAAGCAATCTGTGCCTCTTTGGCCCCAGCAAAGGCACATTTTATCTCACCTGAGGCTTGCTTTTTCTCCCCACTATTTTCACATCCCCTTACAGCTGCCCCTCTTACTGATGTAAAATGCATCATGTTGGAGTTGTCTGCAATATTTCCTCCGTAACGGATTTCTTCCCATAGATTCTGCCACTGAGGGCTTGTCCACATTAAAATTTTAGCACGGTTCAGTGATGGGCTGGAGTTGATTTAATGCACATCTGGCCCCCAGTGTCTACACTGGAAACATCTGGTAATAGATGTGGGCTTGGATTTCTATCAGAGACCCCCCTGCCCTGCCCTCCTCTGTCCGAGGGATGCAGGGGGAGGAAGTGCCTGTTTCGTCTCAGCCCCACAATTTACATTATTTTGATTTTCCCACTTGCTCTCTCTTCCTTCCCTGCCTTTGCTGGTGGTTGTTGGTTTTACCTTTCACTTCATTTGCATCTGTAATATATGGGTGTGCTTGCCTTGGTCTACCTTGGAGGCCTGTTAAGGAGGTTTATAAGGTATGTAAAGCACTCTAGGGCAGGATTAAGCTGCACGGGGAAGGGGAAAACCTTGCTGCAGGCTCTCTTCAGTTTCACTTCCTTACCAGAGCAGGGAAATGAAATGAATAAGACCTTCGCTCAGCAATCCAAATCTATTTGCCATCTATCTACCTATCCAGTTCAAGAAATAAGGTTATGCGAAATCATGGAATTGTAGGGTTGGAAGGGACCCAAGGACCGTCTAGACCAGGCTGTTTTCCCATCATCCCTGACCACTGGTCCTGTTAGCTAGGGATGATGGGAGTTGTAGTCCCAAAACAGCTGCAGGGCCAAGTTTGGCCATGCCTGATCTAGACTAACCCCCCTCAAACCCACAACCCTAAGATTCAGTATACCTGAAGGAACATCTCCACCCCCATTGTTCTGCCCGGACACTGAGATCCTCCTCTGAGGGCCTTCTGACGGTTCCCACATTGCGAGAAGCAAAGTTACAGGGAACCAGGCAGAGGGCCTTCTCAGTAGCGGCACCCGCCCTGTGAAATGCCCTCCCTTCAGATGTCAAAGAAATAAACAGCTATCTGACTTTTAGAAGACATCTGAAGGCAGCCCTGTTTAGGGAAGCTTTTATTATTCAAAGAATTATTGTATTTTAATATTTTGCTGGAAGCTGCCTAGGGTGGCTGAGGTAACCCAGCAGGATGGGCAGGGTATAAATTATTATTATTATTATTATTATTATTATTATTATTATTATTATTATTATCATCATCATCATCATCATCATCATCATCAAACCTGACATGAGCCAACAGTGTGACGCGGCAGCTAAAAAAGCCAATGCAATTCTGGGCTGCATCAATAGGAGTATAGCATCTAGATCAAGGGAAGTAATAGTGCCACTGTATTCTGCTCTGGTCAGACCACACCTGGAGTACTGTGTCCAGTTCTGGGCACCACAGTTCAAGAAGGACACTGACAAACTGGAACGTGTCCAGAGGAGGGCAACCAAAATGGTCAAAGGCCTGGAAACAATGCCTTATGAGGAACGGCTAAGGGAGCTGGGCATGTTTAGCCTGGAGAAGAGGAGGTTAAGGGGTGATATGATAGCCATGTTCAAACATATAAAAGGATGTCACATAGAGGAGGGAGAAAGGTTGTTTTCTGCTGCTCCAGAGAAGCGGACACGGAGCAATGGATCCAAACTACAAGAAAGAAGATTCCACCTAAACATTAGGAAGAACTTCCTGACAGTAAGAGCTGTTTGACAGTGGAATTTGCTGCCCAGGAGTGTGGTGGAGTCTCCTTCTTTGACAACCATATGTCAGGAGTGCTCTGGTGGTGTTTCCTGCTTGGCAGGGGGTTGGACTCGATGGCCCTTGTGGTCTCTTCCAACTCTATGATTCTATGATTCTATGACTCCATTGTCTCTTGAGACGGTCAGGTGCATAATTTTATGTGGTCGGTCCGTAGTGTGCAGTGGTTCTCTTGCATCCTCAGTGGAGTCTGTGGGAGAAATGCCGCTTGGGGGGGGGCTTCTCTCCCTCCCTGGAGGCTGAGAAACATGCAAGGTCATTAGACGACCTGCCCTGTGTCCCCCTCCCCTTAAAACTCCTGCCCAGCCTTCTTCCGAAGAATGACAACCGCCGACGGGGCCACGGAGGTAAATAGAAATCGAGCCGCTGGCTGTCTCGCAGTGATTAAGTGGAAGTCCGTTAGCACTCATCTGTTATCTCTTAATTAAAGTTCCTTGCTAATTATTTTCCCCTGTCAGGAGAGCAGGGCTGCTGACTCCGGAGATTTCGGCAAACAAACGGAGGCTTTGCTCACCACCATTCTTCATTAACGAACAAATTAAACCTGGAATGGCTCATATCTCTGGCTTCATTGACACCATTTCATCTCACCTGTTTCCCCCTCAAAGAAGAAGCAGTCCTTTCAAATCAAGGCCACAGCAACAGTTGCTGTTTCCACAAGGCCCAGCCTTCTCCCTGAAAGGGTACTTTGTGATGCTAAACAATGGACACGGAAGCCAATGATAAATGGACTGGGAAGCTGAGATCCCTGCATTGCAGAGGGTTGGGCTGGATGACCCCTGGGTTCCTTTCTAGCTCTACAATTCTATGATTTTGTGATAAACAAATGCAAGGCATTCCTTTAGGGTTTCGCATTCCATCAGGTTGAATTTCCACAAATTCAGAATGTTGCTTTGACAATTCTAATGGGAGCATAAGGACATAAGCAGAGCCTGTGCTGGATCAGGCCCATGGCCCGTCTATTCCAGCCTCCTCTTCTCACAGCAGCCAAGCAGATGCCGCAATGGGAAACCCGCGAGCAGGATCCGTGCACAAGAGAGCCCTGTCTCATCCTGCGGTTTCCAGAAACTGGGATTCAGAAGCACAGCTGCCTCCAAACTGGTGTTTATCAATTCTGGTAGTGTTATCAAAACCGAAGGTGCGCTCATCGCATCGGTCACACACTCAGCCCCACTTTTTGTTTAAGCCGTGGGAAAAATTCAGCGTGAGTGCTCTGTGTTTTTATGCTTTCGGTGTTAAAACCAAATCGCTTCCTGTGATTGCACCCCTATCACGAACACTTCAAATCACATGATGTGGCGCAAACAAGAATGGTTAAACACCCGGGCATAATAAGGATCCAGAATTTTTTCTTTTGCATTCTTAAGTTTTTTTGCATCCTATACGCATGGGCGACAAAGTATATGGATGCAGTTAGGGATTTGTCAAACTGACATTTCAAAGACCTTGTGATCCCTGCTTCTTAATAGGTTAACCTGGAACAAATTCCTCTGGAAGAAGTGATTGTTAAGAGAGAATTATCATGAAAAGGCTTGGAAGGGAAATCATCTATGTGAAAGCATCATTGGTCGTAAGATAAAAGTGAAAAGTGGCGAATTAAGTTTTTTGGATTCTGAAATGCAGGATCTCCAAAATTCAGAGCTTTAAAATCATTAGGGAAATAGTTCGGAACTCAAACATGAAACACCAAATGTTCTTTTTTAACTGAAATCCTGCATTTCCCTCTTTGTTCTGAAGGGATTTCAAATGCAAATGCATTTTTTATAAAGATCTGCACAGGTCTAAGTAGCTGGAAAATTGGACACCTGCATTATTACCTGTAGCACTGCTCAGCCTTTTTTATTTCACAGAGGTGTTTTGTTTTCTCCTAGTGCCTGTTTCGTAAGATTGCCTTAGAGACATTGATGATACTATTGTCCCTGTAGCATGTTCTGCGTACCTTTCACAGCTTTAGAGGGGAAAGGAAGAAAAGATCGGACCCTGTCCCAGAGGGTTTGCAAATCTAAAATGCGGAATTGGGGAGAGAAAGAGAGAAAGCAGAAGGTCCCAGGTTCAGTCCCCACTTGGCAGTATCTCCAGGTCGGGCTGAGAGACAGCATCTTAAAAAGCAGAGACATCACCTTGCCAACAAAGGTCCGTATAGTAAAAGCTATGGTTTTCCCAGGAGTGATGTATGGAAGTGAGAGCTGTACCATAAAGAAGGCTGGTTGCTGAAGAATTGATGCTTTTGAATTCTGGTCCTGGAGGAGACTCTTGAGAGTCCTATGGACTGCAAGAAGATCAAACCTATCCATCCTGAAGGAAATCAGCCCTGAGTGCTCACTGGAAGGACAGATCCTGAAGCTGATGCTCCAAGACTTTGGCCACCTCATGAGAAGAGAAGACTCCCTGGAAAAGACCCTGATGTTGGGAAAGATGGAGGACGCAAGGAGAAGGGGACGACAGAGGACGAGATAGTGGGACAGTGTTCCCAAAACTATGAACATGAGTTTGACCAAACAGCGGGAGGCAGTGGAAGACAGGAGGGCCTGGCGTGCTCTGGTCCACGGGGTTATGAAGAGTCGGACACGACTAAACAACAACAACAAGGTGCTACTGAATTATTTTTTAAAAAATTTCAACTGCGTCAGACCAACACGGCTACCTACCCGAACCTTTTGGCAATTGTAATCTGGAAGAGTGCCAACGTTTCCTTACGAGACCTGCTGTCTTAATACTAATTCAGAGCAGGGACATTCTGGGTCACAAAGGGAACTCCGGGGGTGCAGGTGGGTGTGCCTCACTCTCTCCCTGCCTCCCCCCATTCTCGCTCTGTTTCCAATAGCTGCTGGGCCTGTACCCATCGCAGGCAACATCCACCGCCGACAACACCTGCCAGTTAAAAGTCTGCCGTTGTGGAATCTGCAAATTCCGCCTGATCAGCCTTTAGAAGCCAGTCAAAAGCCTTTCATCTCCTGCAGGAACAGCACAAGGGAAGTGACAAAGGATATCACAGCAGACGGGAGCAGAAGAATGGCTGATCAAAGAACACCTTGCCTTGGGAGATGTCTGCCACGGTCTCTTGTCATGTTAGGTTGCGTGCGTGCGTGGGTTTTACCCGCCATTATCTCCTTTTAGTTTTTGTTTTGTTTTATCACTGCAAGAAAAATGATCAGCTACATACAAAACGGCAAGCCTTTTCCACAATGGGCTCCGGAAGAGATCCGGGCATATTTTCTTTTCTTTTTATTGCAGCTAAGATAAGCAGCAACCCGTAACATGTTTGATCCTGGAGTTTCGAAAAGAAGAGTGCAGCCAGGAGCACACCCGATTATTTTCTGCATCTGCAGTCTCGACTTGGACCTTCTCAGTCTGCAAGGCCTGCTGAGATATTCGGGGCGATTCTTTGGATCAGCCCCTGCCATGTTTGTTCTTTCCTGGTTATGTCTCCGACATGCCGCTGCCAGCCCTCTCTAGGGCGGGGAGGGCTGCCAAGGGAGGTTCTTGGGGCTTGAAATTTGCAGGTTGCACGTGGTCCCCCTGCTAGCAACGCCCTGGGATGTCGTCGCTAGGAGCGACTGGATCTGCCACCTGGACACTGGAATCGAAGATGGATAGACTACCACATTCCCCACTCTCCCCATTAGGCCATTGTAGATTTCACAAGAGGGTTGCCTGACTAGGACTTGAACCCCTGCGCCGATTTTTAACTACCTTATAACCCCATGGGAGGAGAGAATGAGGGGCAGGTTGGAGATGGCAAAAGAGCATGGGAAGAGTGTCTTTCAGCACTGCATAACCAGAGCTGGCCTCCACGCATCTGGAAATAGTGAATCTAAAAATCGTAGAGTTGCTCGGGACCCCAAGGGCCATCTAGTCCAACCCCCTGCAATGCAAGAATCTCAACTAAACATCCATGATGCTTTTCTGTAGGGGAAGATTCCTGCTTCACACAACTCAGACTTGATAGCTGTAAGACACGGCAATGGCTGTTGGCAGCTTGAAGAGAGGACAAGACAGAGGAGGAAAACCATGGTGACTAATGGAGCCTCCATGATGTGAGGCAGTCTACCTCTCTGAATACCAGATTCTGGTTTGGGGGTGGACACAGCCTTGTTGCCTTTGTTCCCCTCTTGGAGGCTTCCCAGAAGTATCTGGCTCAAGAAGCAGAGCTCTTCTTGAGCTGCCAAGGGATTGGGGGGTTTGGGGAAAGCTGCCTTGAGGAGTGGTTGACGGTTCTTGACACCAGACGCTGCTCTGTCTCATAAAAGGACATGGCCCAGTGGCAGAGCACCGGTAACTGTGCAGCCAGAAGGTCTCGGGGGCAGCACTGCCAGGCAGGGTTGGGTCACATCTCTGCTTGAAATCCTGGAGAACAGCTGTCGGTCAGCATGGGCAATACTGAGCTAGATGGTCTTCCATGGTCTGTCTCAGGAGAAGGTTTTCTTCCTATTCTGCCAGGAAGGGCTGGTGTGAGTCTGAGTCCCTCCCGATTCTTGGCGTCTTGCAAGAGTTAAAATCAAAATCGGCTCCACTTACCTGTGGGGAGGAGTTGCAGTGGACCGCGTGGCCACTACCTTACCTCCGGGGGCGGGGGACAATGTCCCCCGTTGCCCGGGGGATCCCGGCCACATCAACGCCAGCTGGCCAATCCGGTGGTTGGGGCGTGGCCAGGAACAATTTAAACAGTGGCGCGAACCCAATTTTTAGGTTTTCTTCTTCATTGGCCTTGCTATGGACCTCGGTTGGTCGCCGCTGAGGGGCCTGGTAGGAATTTTTCCACCTGGCAAAATTGGCATGGGGCCATTTGGTTTTCGCCTACCTCGTAGCAAATGTCACAACTTTGTAAGGTTTTGCAGTTAGGCATTGTTTGACCTTATGATGGGGGAGGGGAGGTGTGGCCATCACCTGCCCCTCCAAGCTTAAGGGTCTTCCGTTAAAGGAATCCGGGGGTGTGGATCTTGTCCGAAGCCTGGGGTGGGGCTAGGGCCATGACATGACCCCCCACAGGAACACCAGGGGGAGCTTGAGTTGGTCTGCGTCAATGGGGGTTCCCCTTCTAATGGTTTACCCTTACCAGACTCGCTGTGCAGCGGGCAGGAGTCAGATATAGTTGGGTCCATTCACTGCCTAAGCCAATACTGCTCACAGTCTGTAATCGATAAAGCTGTGGCCAAAATTTGCCCAATAACATTAACTTAATATCTGTGCCCTGGTGTCTTATGAGGGGTGGTTGCGGGGTCTTGACACGCAACGGAGGATTCCATTTCCAAACTAGTCAGAGAAGTTTCTTTGTGACCTTAGCTGGCCACTGAAATGCCCCCATCATCAGCCCCAAAAAGATGAGTCAGGTTGCAAGAGCTTCAGCTAAGAGATGGGACCCTTCAGACTGAATAAAACCACATATCCTGAAGACTGTCTTCATTCCAAGGAAACTGAACCCACGCAAGCGCCAGAAGTCCCTGTGGTCTCTCACCACTTAGAGATTAAGGTGACGTGCAACACTCTGTTCCTGTACTTTCCTTGGCCTCCCTAGGGGGGGTTTCCACCCCAGGCCCAGAGGGGAGGGGGCTTATTTCCCTTGGCATCCTCACATCTTGTTCGTTTTGTCAGCCGCAGGGTCTGGAGCCTGCGCTTTTCATCTGCCTGTCAATCTCTTTGCACACCTGTGACTCTGTAAATACAACATCCATTATGCATGCAGCCGCAGCAGAAACATGCCAGCGAGATCTAATTAGGCAGCGTGCAGATTATCTGGTGAGTCTTCGCACTCGTACCTTTAGCACCCTCCTGCTCTTCCACAACGTGGGCACTTAGGAACGGCAGTTTTTGGTCATAAATTAAGGCAAGAATGTAATGAGCTGCATTAAGTGGACAGGGGAAAGTTTTTGCTGCCTCTCTCCCAACACTAGAACTGAGAGGGATTCCGTGAAGCTGAATGTTGGAAGATTTGAGATGGATAAGAGAAGGCTCTTCTTAATGCATTGCACAGTTAAACCAGGGAACTCCCTGCCATGGGGATTGCCACCAACCTAGACAGCTTTAAAAGAGGATTATTCCATATTTAAAGGGACGCGAGTGGCGCTGTGGGTTAAACCACAGAGCCTAGGGCTTGCCAATCAGAAGATCGGCAGTTCGAATCCCTGCGACGGGGTGAGCTCCCGTTTCTCGGTCCCTGCTCCTGCCAACCTAGCAGTTTGAAAGCATGTCAAAGTGCAAGTAGATAAATAGGTACCACTCCAGCGGGAAGGTAAACAGCTTTTCCGTGTGCTGCTCTGGTTCGCCAGAAGCGGCTTAGTCCTGCTGGTCACATGACACGGAAGCTGTACGCCGGCTCCCTCGGCCAGTAAAGTGAGTCGGCCATGACTGGACCTAATGGTCAGGGGTCCCTTTACCTTTATTCCATATTTAACTGGAAATGCAAGGGATTTGAACTCAGAACCTTCTGCATCAAAATAAGGTCCTTGATCCGCAGAGATGTGGTCCCTCCCCTGTTAGTTGCCTAAATTCTAAAAAATGGGTGCAAACCATTGTTTCTCCCTTCTGCAGTCTGGTGATCTGGTGAACTTTCAAAATACGTACTTGTCAGGGTTACTTCCAGATCCTAGCTCACAGAGGATCACGCTAGCCAGTGATGGTTAAATAAAAGTCTTTATTGAGTTACAGTCTCCATTCTCGAGCTGCTGCGTGCAACCCT
This sequence comes from Podarcis vaucheri, assembly GCF_965113315.1. NCBI lineage: Eukaryota > Metazoa > Chordata > Lepidosauria > Squamata > Lacertidae > Podarcis > Podarcis vaucheri. The sequence goes on along the minus strand of NC_138749.1, from coordinate 1,846,634 downwards.
ACGTCTTATGCTTAGATCGGCGAAGCTCCGTCTGAGTCTCCGCCCCTTGCGCACCAACTTAATATCCTAGCCCTGCTCCACCTTTTCCGCCTGACAGTTCTCCTCTGGGTCCCTCTGCCCCCCTGGGTCTCTTCCTTCCGGGATTCTTCTGACGCTGACCCCCCTGACTCTCCTGTCTCCTTGCGCCGGGCTTTAGGACCTGGCTCCCTTTCCGGGCTGCCAACTGCGCCACCTTCCTGTGCATTTGAACTTGGCGCGCGCGCCCAACCTTCCACTTTCCGTCTAACCGTCACTTCGCTCCCCGATGAAGGTGTGGCCACTCCTGACTCGTGCCCTCCCTCCTGTTGCGAGCTGCCAGCGCTTGATCCCTGGCGCTCTTCCTCTTTCCTACTCTCTGGCGGTGACGCTGGTCCCGATTTCCAACTGCTCCCCTCTGAGTCCCCTCTGGCTCTATCTTCCTGGGGTGTCCCCCGAGTCTCCCCCCTTGCCCTGGCCACCGGTGCTCCTTTTTGTGAATCTTCTGATTCACTGGAAAGACTCGGAGATCTCGGGTCGTCGTCATCACTCATCCTTTCTTCTGCCTCCTCCCCCTCGCTCTCTGTTTCCTCCCTTGCCCTCACCTCTGCTCCTGAACCCCTGACATCCATCCCCCCCTCGAAGCCCCCTCTTCCCCCCTCCCCTCCTTCCGGTGCGGGAGCTGGGTGCTGCAGCGTCAAGGGGACGAATGTCGGGTACAGTTCGCTTCCCGTGGCGGGCCTCCATCCGAAGTCTTCCGGTTCTTCCTCCCTGCTCTCGTCGACGACGGTCACCTCTGCTTCCATCTCTGTGCCGCCGTGCTCGAAACCCTGGTCGTCCCCGAAAACGTCCATGTCCGTCTCTCCCTCGCTTCTTTCTGGAGGCGTTGCTCGTCCTGGACCCTCCAGCCACTGTCTGCGCCACTGCTCCTCTGGTCGATCATCCCACCAATATGAGGGTTCTGAAGCAGATCCCGAGGGTGACCCCTCCGGGGACGGGCGTCTCGTGACGGTTCCTCATCCGAGTCGAACCCCCGGAACGTGCTGGCTGAAAGCGTGGGCGTGAAAAGCCAGTCGTCGAAAAAGTCCGCTGGCATTGGCCTATGGGGAAAAAGGGCATGAAACTCTTCCTTGAGCAGAGGTTCATCTAAAGCGTAGCCCGGCACCCAGCTGTTGGCACTGGCCGGGGTGCCCTCCTTAGCGAGAAGGTATTCTACCCCCTCTTCCCCCCATCTGGAGTCCAAAATCTCCGTGACTTCGTTGAGGCGCACCTCCTGTGCCACTCCCCGTTGCCTGGTTCCCTCTCGGAGCGGACTCGGCGCCGTTCCGGGTTCCTGAAACCTGTGCGGTGCCTTGTAGGGAGTGAGCACCGATCTGTGGAACACCGGATGCATTCTGGAACCCTCCGGAAGCGCCAGCCTGAAAGCCACCGGGTTGACCTGCTCTTCGACTTGGTAGGGCCCCAGTTGCTTATGCCCTAGTTTCTTCTTGGCCAACGACCTGGCCGGCACTGCGTGGGCTGCTAACCAGACCCAGTCTCCCACATGGATCTCTTCGCCAACCCTTTTGTGTTTGTCTGCCTGCACCTTGTATGCGTGTTTGGCCAGCTCCAGGTGCCGCCGCAGCTGATCGTGGACTTCCTGCAACTCCGACGCGAACGCATCTGCTGTCTGCGGCTCCCCCTCCACCAGTCTTTCCAGTCCCGGGAAGGTTCTGGGGTGCCTCCCGTTGTTGGCGAAGAACGGCGTGACCCCCGTGGACACGTGCTTCGTGTTGTTGTAGGCGAACTCGGCGAGCGGCAGGTAATCCACCCACGTCGCAGGCTGTTGATTCGCATAGCATCTCAGGTACTGCTGCATGATGGCATTGACCCGCTCCGCTTGCCCGTTGGTCTGCGGGTGTCTCGCCGACGCCAGGTTGATCTTGACGTTTAGGAAACCCATCAGCTTTTGCCAGAAATTCGAGATGAACTGCCGCCCGCGGTCGGACAGAATAGACCGTGGCAGACCGTGAACCTTGAACACGTGGTCTATGAACAGTTTGGCGGTTTGTTCCACCGTGGCCACCTTCGCACACGGGATGAAATGTGCCATCTTGGAGAACAAGTCCACCACCACCAGCACGGCCGTCTTGCCCCTCGAGCTGGGCAGATCCGTGACGAAGTCTAGGGCGACTCTCTCCCATGGCTCGACCGGAGTTTGCAGCGGTTCCAACAGTCCGGCCGGCGGTCTGTGCACTGGTTTGGCCCTCTGGCAGGTGTCACACCTCGCCACGTAGTCCGCGACCTCCCCTCTCATTCCGGGCCACCAGAAGTCTCTGGCGACTAATTCCACCGTCTTCTCCTTGCCAAAGTGCCCGGCAGTGGGCGCGTCGTGCAGCTGATGCAGTACCTTGGCGCGAAGTTCGTCTCCCGGCACGTAGATGGCCCCTTTGCGGATGAGCAATCCATCTCTCAGCTGGAACCCGTCGGTCGCTGCCGTGCCCCTTTGCATCTCTGCCATCTTTGCTTGCGCGAAGGAGTCATTCTGCAACGCTCGTCGCACCGCCTCCAGGTCAACTGTTGCCGCAGCGCACGCCCACACGGTTGGTGTGAAGATGTGCATGGCGGCCGCTGGCATGGCGTCCTCCAGATACTGTGGCTTACGGGAGAGCGCGTCCGCCATGATGTTGGTGTCCCCCGGGACATACTCTATTTGGAAGTCGAAGTTCGCAAAGAACTCAGCCCAACGTATCTGCCTCTGGTTCAGGAACTGTGCCGTGCGCCAGTGCTCCAGATTCTTGTGGTCCGTGCAGACCTGCACCGTGTGCTTGGCTCCAATCAGGAAGTGCCTCCATGCTTTGAACGCTGCATGAATAGCCAGCAACTCCCTGTCCCAGATGGTGTAGTTCTGTTCGGACTTGCTGAGCTTCCTGGAGTAAAACGCTCCCGGCCTCCAAACCCCCTGCGGGTCCTTCTGCAGCAGGACTGCTCCGACGGCCCTGTCCGAGGCGTCTGTTTCAACTCTCATCGGCCTGCTGGGGTCGACATGAAGTAGCTGTTCTTCCGACGCGAAAAGACGCTTGAGTGCCTGAAAGGACTGCTCCGCCTGCGCCGTCCAGATGAACTTCTTTTTCTTGGAACTGAGCGTGTCCGTGATGGCCGCTGTCTGCATCGCGAAGCCTTTGATGAACTTGCGATAGAAGTTCGCGAAGCCGACAAACCGTTGGACCTCCTTCCGGTTGCGTGGGCTTTTCCAATCCAACACTGCTCGAACCTTGGCGCTGTCCATGGCTAGCCCCTTGTCAGACAACTTGTAGCCCAGGAAATCCACCTCCGTCACGTCGAATTGGCACTTCTCCAGCTTGGCGTAAAGCCTATGTTGCTGTAGCCTGCTCAGCACTTCCCTGACGTGTCTGTCATGCTCCTGCTGCGATTCCGAAAAGATCAGGATGTCGTCCAAGAAACAGACGCACGTTTTGTAGAGGAGCCCCGCCAACACGTGATGCATGAAAGCTTGAAAAACGTGGGAGCCATTTTGCAATCCAAAAGGCATAACCCTATATTCGTAGGTGCCCAGGGGCGTGAACATGGCTGTCTTCCACTCATCTCCTTCCCGCATGCGAATGAGGTTGTACGCCCCCCTCAGGTCCAACTTGGTGAACACGCTGCCCTTGCGTACTTTTGCGAGGAGGTCGTCGATGCGGGGCATGGGGAAGTCCGATGGCTTGGTCACACTGTTCAAAATGCGGTAGTCCACTACGAGTCTTTTTTGGGGCGTGTCTCGCTTCTTCACAAAGAATACAGGACTGCCCCCCGCTGCCTGGGACTCTCGTATGAAACCGCGCTCCAATTTTGATCTATGAACTCTTTGAGTTCCTGCAGTTCGTCTTCAGACATGGAATACAGCTTCCCTTTGGGCAGCGCCGCCCCCGGCAGCAGGTCAATTTTGCAGTCATATGGTCTGTGGGGGGGTAGCTTGTCTGCCTCCTTCTCGCAGAAAACCTCCAAAAATCCTGCGTACTTGTGGGGAATCGCTTGCAGCGTGCCTAGCAGCAGCTGTGACTCCTCTTGCTCCCCTTCCTGCCGGGGCATGATGCAGTGTTCAGCACAAAAGGAAGAGCCGAAGGTCAGCTGCCTCTGGTACCAAGCCAGCGTCGGGCTGTGCTTGTCCAGCCAACTCATGCCCAATACAATAGGCGTGTCCGACAGTTGAGTGACGTTGAAGCTGATGATTTCCCTGTGATGTCCAAGCCGCAGCACCATAGGTGGCGTCTGCTTCACCACTTGCCCCCCTAACAGCTCCCTGCCATCCACCGTGACAACCTGCAGGGGCAGCGTGGCAGGCAGCAACTGTATAGCGTGCCGGTCGACAAAGTCCTGCCCTATGAAGTCTGCATTGCTTCCCGAGTCGACGGTGATTGGCACGTCCATGGTGATTCCATTGGGTAGCTGGAGTGATGCGGTGAGCCTCACTACTGGCTTGGGCGGGAGGGGGTCCATGGGCGGTAAAATCTCTGGGGACTGCTTCACTGACACGTCTGGCTGGGCCCCAGTGCCTCTTCCTCCAGCCAGACATCGTCGTTTCCCTGCTGTGGTTCTCCGTGCTGCGTTGCTGCAGTCACCATTGCTGAGGCTGCAGTGTGCTTGTGGAGCCTCCGGGGACACTCTTTCGCCATATGTCCTGTATCTTCGCAGATATAACACTTCCTGTTCCCTCTAGGAGGCTTCGCTTTCACTGCTGCCGGTGCTAGGGCTCTGGCTGCTGACCGAGCCCTTGCACTCCCGACCTCCATCGGTTCCACCCCTCCCCCTGTTGGAGGCGTGGATTGCGCACGCACTGCTTCTCTGGGAAGGAAGGAGGAGCTTCTGGCTGTTTCGCGCCCGCTGCGCCCTTCGTCCCTGCTCCACGGACGTTCTTCCAGCCGCACCCCCACCGCCAGCGCCCTCTGAACGATCTCCTGCGTGGTCCGGGGTCTCTCCCCCCTCGCAATCTCATCTTTAACCGAGTTGTGCAAGCCCTCCCAAAAAAGGTCTCTGACAGGAGCCGAATCTCTGTCCCATTCCAGGGCACTGACCAAAGCGAAAAAGCGGGCATGATACTGCCTTACGCTGGCCCTCCCTTGCCTTAGTCCATGCACCTCCTTTCGGGCCATATCCACGTCAATGCTTGATAAAAAACAGCCATCCATCGCTTTAATAAAGGCGTCCGCATTTTGGAGCGCAGGATCCTTATCTCTCCACAAATTGCGCAGCCATGCTTTAGCGTCTCCATGCAAATGGGACATGACGAACCCCACTTTCTCTTGTTCATCTCTAAAGTCTTTGTGCAGCAGTTGCAGTGCACACATTACGTCTGCTCTAAAGTTGGGGTACTGTTGCAAATTCCCATCGAAGTGAGAGACCAGACCGCCTGTGCGTCTCCCCAACCCAATCCCCTCTGGTTTGGGTGTCTGTTGCCCTTGCTTCGTAAGCACGTCCAACCTGACCTGGAGATCCCTGTAGGCGGCGGCTGCTTCCTCCTCTCTCTTCCTGGATGCCAGCACCTCTGCATTCAGTCGTGAAACTGCTTCTCTGAGTTCCGTTATTTGCTGTTCGGCCGTCATATTGTCTGCCGTTCGTGAGCTCTCTTGTAGGCACCCGCTTCCTCTCCTCTCCGCGAGGCCGTGGATGCCCACAATTTGTAGAGACGGAGCTTACTGTCAGGGTTACTTCCAGATCCTAGCTCACAGAGGATCACGCTAGCCAGCGATGGTTAAATAAAAGTCTTTATTGAGTTACAGTCTCCATTCTCGAGCTGCTGCGTGCAACCCTACGTCTTATGCTTAGATCGGCGAAGCTCCGTCTGAGTCTCCGCCCCTTGCGCACCAACTTAATATCCTAGCCCTGCTCCACCTTTTCCGCCTGACAGTTCTCCTCTGGGTCCCTCTGCCCCCCTGGGTCTCTTCCTTCCGGGATTCTTCTGACGCTGACCCCCCTGACTCTCCTGTCTCCTTGCGCCGGGCTTTAGGACCTGGCTCCCTTTCCGGGCTGCCAACTGCGCCACCTTCCTGTGCATTTGAACTTGGCGCGCGCGCCCAACCTTCCACTTTCCGTCTAACCGTCACTTCGCTCCCCGATGAAGGTGTGGCCACTCCTGACTCGTGCCCTCCCTCCTGTTGCGAGCTGCCAGCGCTTGATCCCTGGCGCTCTTCCTCTTTCCTACTCTCTGGCGGTGACGCTGGTCCCGATTTCCAACTGCTCCCCTCTGAGTCCCCTCTGGCTCTATCTTCCTGGGGTGTCCCCCGAGTCTCCCCCCTTGCCCTGGCCACCGGTGCTCCCTTTTGTGAATCTTCTGATTCACTGGAAAGACTCGGAGATCTCGGGTCGTCGTCATCACTCATCCTTTCTTCTGCCTCCTCCCCCTCGCTCTCTGTTTCCTCCCTTGCCCTCGCCTCTGCTCCTGAACCCCTGACAGTACTAAATTTGAGTGTTGATGCTGGTGAAATAGGTGGATGCTTTAGTTGAGATTCCTACAATGCCCCTTAGGTTCCCCTCCAATTCTATGGAGCACATTGCAATAATTGGCAGGTGCGGATCCAGCCCCCCTTTCCTGCATTTCTCTCTGTGAAGGTGTGGTTGAGGCCCTGCAGTTGCCAAGGTCCTCTAGCCGGGAGGGCTGAGTTCAGGTTGAGCTGCACATCAAGTCAGAAGCCTGTGCCTGTTTGCGCCGGATCTCCCCTTCGGTTGCAGCCGGGCCCTTTCCTCCCGTCTCCTGTCTCTTCAGAGCTCCTCTGGAGTGGAAAGGCATTGAGGTTCCCCAGCTGGAGCAAAGAACCACAAATTGGCAGCAGCTCCAGCAAAGGATACAGATTTATTAGTTGTGCAGATAAACACGCAGAAATCAGGGCAGAGTCAACACAGCTTTTGTCGAGAGAGAGGTCACGCCTCGCCAGTGTGGAGGAATTTGGTTGCGAGTCCCCAAAAGCACACAGAGAAGGGGTTATTCAGAGGTGATAATCTACATACCCGGACATCTGTGCAGTTTCATAGGACCGGGTGGTTGTTGGGTTGGACAATGGCTCAACTGGTCTATCCCAAAGCAAACCATCCAGAACCCAAATGACCAGGCTTTAGGTGGGTTTTTTAAATCCAATGATTGCTTTGCTTGCTTATCCAAGCAGCTTTTTTTTCCCTTAAAAGTGCTTAAATGTATGTGCTCCCAGGAATCCTGGCTTTGTGAGTGTCACTTTCAGCCACAAAATCAGGAATGTGCAGAGCTGCCCTGGGAGGAAGAATTCGCACCGTGCAGTGAGCGCACCGGTGCAACAGTTCCCAGACACAGGAGGGCAGAACATCTCATAGAATCATAGAATCATAGAATCATAGAGCTGGAAGAGACCCCAAGGGCCATCGAGTCCAACCCCCTGCCAAGCAGGAAACACCATCAGAGCACTCCTGACATATGGTTGTCAAGCCTCTGCTTAAAGACCTCCAAAGTAGGAGACTCCACCACACTCCTTGGCAGCAAATTCCACTGTCGAACAGCTCTTACTGTCAGGAAGTTCTTCCTAATGTTTAGGTGGAATCTTCTTTCTTGTAGTTTGGATCCATTGCTCCGTGTCCGCTTCTCTGGAGCAGCAGAAAACAACCGTTCTCCCTCCTCTATGTGACATCCTTTTATATATTTGAACATGGCTATCATATCACCCCTTAACCTCCTCTTCTCCAGGCTAAACATGCCCAGCTCCCTTAGCCGTTCCTCATAAGGCATCGTTTCCAGGCCTTTGACCATTTTGGTTGCCCTCCTCTGGACACGTTCCAGTTTGTCAGTGTCCTTCTTGAACTGTGGTGCCCAGAACTGGACACAGTACTCCAGGTGAGGTCTGACCAGAGCAGAATACAGTGGCACTATTACTTCCCTTGATCTAGATGCTATACTCCTATTGATGCAGCCCAGAATTGCATTGGCTTTTTTAGCTGCCGCGTCACACTGTTGGCTCATGTCAAGTTTGTGGTCAACCAAGACTCCTAGATCCTTTTCACATGTACTGCTCTCAAGCCAGGTGTCACCCATCTTGTATTTGTGCCTCTCATTTTTTTTGCCCAAGTCTCCTTTGCATGCAGGAGGTCCCAGGTGAATAGGGCTGAGGATGCCCCTTACCTGAGAGCCCTAGAGGCCCACGGCCAGGTGGTGCTGAGCATCCTGAGTTAACTGGACCAATGGTCAGACTCTGTGTGAGGCGTCTTCCCATTTTTCTGTGGCTTAAACGAAAAGCTGTAGATCAGTATTAGAACATCTGCTTTGCCTGCAAAAGGTTGCTCTCCCAGTAGGGCTGGGAATGAGACCCCCTGTCTGAAAGCTGGAGGGCTACTTCCAGTCAGCACAGGTGACACTGACCGGTAGTCTGACCTGGTATAAGGCAGCTCATTCCAGTGGTGTCTGCGACTTACTTGGGAATCACGGTTTATTTTTTTTAAAAAAGGTAAAGGACCCCTGGACGGTTAAGTCCAGTCAAAGGCGACTATGGAGTTGTGGCGCTCATCTCACTTTCAGGCCGAGGGAGCCAGCGTTTGTCCACATACAGCTTTCCAGGTCATGTGGCCAACAAGACTAAACCGCTTCTGGTGCAACGGGACACCGTGACAGAAACCAAAGCACACAAAAACACAGTTTACTTTCCTGCTGCAGTGGTACCTATTTATCTACTTGCACTGGCGTGCATTCGAATTGCTAGGTTGGCAGGAGCTGGGACAGAGCAACGGGAGCTCACCCCAGTGTGCGGATTCGCACTGCTGACCTTCCAATCGGCAAGCCCAAGAGGCTCGTGGTTTAGACCACAGCGCCACCCATTTATAGTCACGTAGTAGTTTATAGTCAGGTAGTGAATGAGAATGTTTGGCTGCCCCTTCCTCTGGGAGGAAAAACTCAGTTCAGATTTGTCTTTGTTGTTGTTATTCCACTCTTCATCACAAGATCTTGTGGCGGTTCACATAATAAAATACAGGATAAAAACAAGTAAATAAGTAAAACAAAACAGCAAAATAATAACCCCCCCTTCCTACAGACACATTTAAAAGGCTGTAGAATATTAATCAGCCCAAGGCCTGCTTGAAGAGGAATGTTTTTGCCTGGCACCTAAAATATATATAATGAAGGCGCCAGGCAAGCCTCCTTGGGGAGAACGTTCCAGAAACAGGGAGCCACTACAGAGAAGGACCGTTCTCGTGTTGCTGCCCTCCAGACCTCTCGAGAAGGCCCATGAAGAAGAGTTATGCTCCTGCCTCCACAGTTGGAGTCAGGGATGCTTCTGAATCCCATTTGCAGGAAACTGCCGGCGAGGAGAGAGTTTTTCTGCTCAAATCCCTCTTGCAGGTTTCCCTTTTGGGGCACCTGGTTGGCCACTGTGAAGACAGGATGTCGAACTAGATAGGCCATCGGCCTGATCCAGCGGGGCTCTGCTTATGTTCTTAAGACACACAAAAATGATCCATTGCATCTTTGAACTTCTCCTGCCCCTCTTGTCAGAGGGGGAAAGTTGATCTTTCCTGGCTGGCCGGCAGCTCGAGCAAAGGAAGCCGCTCAGCTGCCCAGGGTGCTCATTTAGCTAATGTTCTCCATCAGCACCGATGGAGGTTTAATGGGGATTTATTGTCCTTCGGAGTGCATGGTAGTTTGTGCATCTATTCGCCCCGCCGTTCCTGCAGCACCACAGAGGACGTTCCATCATCTCGTACGAAAGAACTCATGACAGCAGAACTAGTATGTGCAGAGCGAGGCGATGGGGTCAGCAGAGTCTCCGCTGGGGCACCCTGGCTTTCAGGCAGGCGCTGGTGTTGTGTTTCCTAGCTGGTAAATATTTCCCCCACTGTTTTTTCAACTCGACTGATGATCCCTCCAAAGGAATGCTTTTCCTCTCTTTCACTGCAGACACAACAGGTCTTGTGGCACCTTCAAGACTTGCACGCTTGTTGTTGACCTGTGCTGCAGTGTGTGGCCTTCTGTACCCAGGAGCGAAAGCTGTCATGTGCTCCTCTGCAGGAGGGGGTCAGCATCGGCCACGAGCAATTTAGCAAGAGCCGGCGCTGTCAGAAAAGGTTTCTCTTAGAGATGCTCACGCAGTCAATCTGGCAGGTCTGATTTCTGATGTGGACGCTGTTGTTCTGCTGGTGACAAATCACACCTTCGGTCCAAGTGTCTTGCTATTTGAGCCACCGTTCCGGGATAATTATCCGTGGCGAGATGTGTAAACTCTTCTGCAGTCCCAACAACAGACCCTCTAAGTGTCCATATTTTCCAGGGACAGACCCAGATTTTCAGAAGCCGTCCCAGTTTCTGATTTGATCCCAGAATATCCCACTTTTCCTTAGGATGTCCCTATTTTCATCGGAGAAATGTTGGAGGGTATGACGTGATGTAACCCCCAAGCCAAGTAGTTTAGTAACTATACAACCTTTAGAAGACATCTGAAAGCAGACCTTTATAGGGAAGTTTATTAATGTTTAATGTTTTATTATGATTTTATATATGTTGGTAGCTGTCAGGAGTGACTGGGGCAAGCACAGTTAGATGGGCAAGGTATAAATAATAAAATTGTTGTTGTTGAATAGGACACCTTCTTCTTTGGCGATCCCTCATAGCTGAGTAAGACTGTCTTCCATAAACACGGTTTGAACAATGAGTCCGTAGGTGACTGTGGAGGCCAATTCTGGATCCACACGTCCTTCCACAGTGGGGACATTGGTTTCCAGGCAGGAGCTAATCACGGTGTGGATTTGCCAAGCATGCCTTCCTCTTAGCACATTTCTCCCTTGCGTCCTGAGTTTGAGTATCTTCAAAACCCATTACACCTTTGGTTCTCCAATTAGAGCACTGCATTTATACTGCATTTTTTTAAAAAAAAAATTGCCTTGAGAGAATCTTTAAACCTCCTTTGTTGACCACTAGCATTATGCTTTCCATTTTTAAGTTTGGAATAGAGTAGTTGCTTTGGAAGACGATAATCAAGCATCCGCACAACATGACCAGTCCAATGAAGTTGATGTTGGAGAATCATTGCTTCAACACTGGTGATCTTTGCTTCTTTCAGTACACTGATATTAGTTCACCTGTCTTCCCAAGTGATGTGTAAAAATTTTCAGAGACACCATTGATGGAATCTTTTGAGGAGTTGGAGATGGCATTTATAAGTGGTCCATGTTTCACAAGCATATAGTAAGATTGGTAGTACAATAGCTTTGTAAATAAGCATTTTGGTTTTCCTGAGAATGTCCTAGTCCTCAAACACTCTGATTTCTTACAGATGTGGAGCAGGTATTAGGTGGCACCTGTACTAGTGCCAGTTCTGCCAATGGAAGTGACTGAGTGGGAAAGGCAAAGGGGCAGGTATGAATGAACGTCTCCTCTCCTTTGAATCCCAGAATCCCATATTCACTACGCGCAGTTGGGGACCGACGTGACGCTACAGTGTGGGTCTGTGGACAGGGATGCCGCGGTCACTTGGACGGCCAACAGCACCGACCTGGATGCATCCCATCTCAACGGCTCCCGTCTCGTCCTCCGGAACGTGGACCTCTCCCACAGCGGACAGTACTCCTGCTACGAGGGCTCCTCATGGCATCTGAAGTACCGGGTCAACCTCAAAGTAGGAAGTGAGTACATGGCGCCGAGAGGTTCGTCCTCTTGCTCCTCCCCTTTGCGTCTTGTGCTTATGAAAATGCACCCTTGGGTTTTATTTATCCTTATTTCATTCTTTTTGGTGTTTCCACCCTCCCTTTCTCTGAAATAATATGCTCAGGGTGGCAAATAAAATGACAGCAGTGTTTTAAAAAAGCAAGTAAGAAACCAATAGCACAATGGACTGGGGAAACCCAGACAGATGGGTGAGGTATTAGTATTATTATTATTGTTGTTGTTGTTGTTACACTGGAACCTCGGCTTACTTGGGTAACGTAAACTTCAGGTTGCGAAAGCGGCAAACCCGGAAGTATTGCTGCTTGTGCATGCACAGAAGCACACTGCGCAGATGCGCAGAAGTGGTGCCTCCGGTTGTGGAAATCTCAGGATCCAGCCGGAGCTCCAGAATCGATCCCACCCGCAACCGGAGGTACTACTGTATTATTATTATTAAATCAACAATCATGGCAAGTGTTCACATAAATGCAGCGGCAGTCAGCATGGCTGAAGCTACTATTTGAAAGTTCACTGGAAGAGGGAATTGCAAATCTGTTGTTGTTGTTTCTCTAGCATATACTGAGTAACATGTACAAACAAAACCAGGTCTGTGCCATGCAATCCAGATTCTAGTTGGGGTGGAGGCAATGAGGGGAAAGAAAGAGCGAGAAGTCTCTCTTGTTTCCTAGACAATTATTATAGTCATACGTTGGGTTACAGACGCTTCAGGTTGTGTGTTTTCGGGTTGTGCACCGCGCCTAAACCGGAAGTACCGGAACAGGTAACTTCCAGGTTTCAGCACTTGCGCATGTGCAAAAATACTACGCATGCGCAGAAGACCAAAGCGTGACTCACACAAGCGCAGGCACTGTGGATTGTGAACACTGCAGGTTGCGAACGTGCCTCCCACACAGATCACGTTCGCAACCCGAGCATCCACTGTACTGGGATTTTTTGCAGCAAGGGATGGGCAATGGAGTGTTTGCTTAGGGGTGCAAATCCTGGAGGAAATTAAATCTCCCATGCTACGCTCCTCAGCCTCCTTTTCTACTATGCCCATGGATGAGCTCTTGCACCATTGTGTACTTCGCCAGCTGCAGAATCTGCATAATAATACTTTTGTGTTAGTTGTGATCCTTTAGTTTGGCTCTTATTTTCTTACCTTTGCTGGGCAGACTAACCAGTGCTAGGGGGAGATAGATGGCTGGCTAAGTTCCCAAGGACAAGCACAGATACATATCAACAGTAGAAGTTAGCATGGAACTGCCTGACTCTGATCAGATCTGCGTTGCAAACCTGTGTGGATAAGAATTGGAGTGCATGAAAGGAGAGAGAGCAGAGATTCTGTTCTGCGGTGACAGTGGGGAAGATATGGAAATAGGGAAGGCACAACGCAGCAACTTATCCGTACGTTCACAAGTACGCAGCCCTCTGGAATTGGTGCCAGGAGGAGTGATCAAGCTTTCTCAGATAATATTTATCTATTTCAGTATCTGATCTGCGTCCTGGACAGTTTCTAGGCAGCAAGTGCATAGAGCAAGGGTCTCCTCCTGCTGCCCCTATCCTACCGGTGCATAGAATCATAGAATTGTAGAGTTGGAAGGGACCCCCAGAGGTGCTCTAGTCCAACCCCCTGCAAGGCAGGAATCTCAGCTAAAGCATCCAAGACAGACGGCCACCCAATTTGTCTTAGAAACCTCCAAGAAAGGGGAGACCACAACCTTCCATAGGAAGTCTGTTTCGCTGTCAAACAGCCGTCAGAACATTGTTTCTGATGTTAAGTCAGAATCTCTCTTCTTGTAACTTGAAGCCATGGGTTCGAGTCCTGCCCTCCGGAGCAGGAGGAGACAAGCTTGTTCCCTCTTCCATGTGGCAGCCCTTGAGATATTTAAAGGTGGCTCTCTTATCTCCGCTCAGTCTCCTCTTTTCCTTTTTTTGGGGGGGGGATTATTTTTATTGGTTTTAAAAACGTAAAATTATAACAATCCAAATACATATCCAAATACTCCCCCCCTCCAACCCCTCCGGGGTCTTATTATCATCATTAAAAACTGCATATTATTCCATGATCAACATTTTATATCAATCCATATTATCCATGGTATTTGTTACATTACAAGTGGGATTGAAGTCCTGCTAATGTTTCCATCTGCTTGCAGTGATCTCCTAAATAAATCATAAATTTTTCTCCTTGTTTTTTACAAGTTTTTGTCCTCTTGATTGCTGAGTTTTCCAGTCAGCTTTGCCATCTCAGCATAGTCCATTAGCTGGGTTTGTCTTCTTTGGGCTAATACCATCCAAGCAGCTCTTGTCCCGTACATAAGTCTTTTCTGATCTTTTGGGACGTCGGTACCTATAATTCCTAATAAAAATTCTGGTTTTTTAACAAAGGTTATTTTAAACATTCCCCCCCCCCATATTTCATTATATATCATCTCCCAGAAAGCTTTTATTAGCTTACACGTCCACCACATATGATCAAAGGTACCTTCTTTTTCTTAACATTTCCAGCAGGTGTTTGTACTTGTTCTATACATTTTTGCTAGCTTGCTAGGAGTCAAATACCACCGGCACATTGATTTTCATATAATTTTCTTTCCGTGTACAACATGCCATGAGTTTCAGGTCTGTTTCCCATAACCTCTCCCAATCTGCCATCTGAATCTTGTGTCCCAAATCCTTTGCCCAGTGTATCATTACCGATTTGACCTGCCACTCCCCACACTGTGGCTTTTGAGCTTGAGACGGAGGGTGGTGAGGGGTGGGTGTGGAGAACGAGGACACGATGCTGTGAGTGCGAATCCTGCTGGTTCTCATTAGGGTAGGGTTCACCTGCAGCTCTTCCCAAGGGGGACGGGAGACAGGCGAGCTCCATCTGAAGACACTCAGCACCAGCTCACAGAAGGGTCTTCAGAACAGCAGCAGAACCCCTGGGGGTTGCCTTGCAATTAAAGATGCATGGCACTAATCAGGTGAGGCGCTCTCAGGGCAATTAATTTAATTGGCAGGATTTTAATCTAACACTCTCCCGCCCCCGGCGCATGATTAACGGCACGGCACTGCGATGGTCGCTGCCCCTGCGCAAAGTAGCTCCAGCATCTTTTGAGAACAGGTGTCTGGAGGGGGCTGGGAAGACAGGAGGCGTCTGGAAAATGGTGACCTCTGTCCGAGATGCATTTTGGCTGCTTGGTTGTGTCGCACTCTGACACAGTTCTCCGTAAGTTAAATGGGAGTCGGTGTAATCTGATTGGGAGAGCAAAGGCAGCTGGTTGCCAGGACACCTGTTTGGCATGCAGAATGTCCCAGGTCCAGTCCCCACCATAAGAACATAAGATTGTGCTGGATCACCTTGAATAAGATATTGAATAAATATCTGAATAACTTGAATAAAATATTGTGGGGGGGGACACAGGTAAGCACCCCCCTCCATTGTCAATCACAAGACCCGGCACATGCACCATTTGAATAGCAACGCCCATCAACTTTTTGCGGGGGCAGCGGCCCCCTCAAACATTTTAGGGGGGGGGCTGAAGGGACCTCAGCCCCTAGGACTTGGCTCCCGTACTTGTTGTTGTTAGTGTTTAGTCGTTTAGTTGTTTAGTCGTGTCCAACTCTTCGTGACCCCCTGGACCAGAGCATGCCAAGCACTCCTGTCTTCCACTGCCTCCCGCTGTTTGGTCAAACTCATGCTGGTCTCTTTGAGAACACTGTCCCACCATTTCGTCCTCTGTCGTCCCCTTCTCCTTGTGCCCTCCATCTTTCCTAACATCAGGGGCTTTTCCAGGGAGTCTTCTCTTCTTATGAGGTAGCCAAAGTATTGGAGCCTCAGCTTCAGGATCTGTCCTTCCAGTGAGCAATCAGGGCTGATTTCCGTCAGAATGGTTTGATCTTCTTGCACTCCATGGGACTCTCAAGAGTCTCCTCCAGCACCATAATTCAAAAGCATCCATTCTTTGGCGATCAGCCTTCTTGATGGTCCAGCTCTCACTTCCATACATCACTACTGGGAAAACCAGAGCTTTTACTAAACGGACCTTTGTTGGCAAGGTGATGTCTCTACTTGTTAAGATGCTGTCTAGGTTTGCCATCGCCTTTATCCCAAGAGGCAGGCATCTTTTAATTTCGTGGCTGCTGTCACCATCTGCCGTGATCATGGAGCCCAAGAAAGTAAAATCTCTCACTGCCTCCATTTCTTCCCCTTCTATTTGCCAGGAGGTGATAGGACCAGTGGCCATGATCTTCGTTTTTTTGATGCTGAGCCTCAGACCATATTTTGTGCTCTCCTCTTTCACCCTTAATAAAAGGTTCTTTAATTCCTCCTTCACTTTCTGCCATCAAGGTTGTGTCATCTGCATATCAGAGGTTGTTGATATTTCTTCTGGCAATCTTAATTCTGGCTTGGGATTCATCCAGCCCAGCCTTTTGCATGATGAATTCTGCATGTAAGTTAAATAAGCAGGGAGACAATATACAGCCTTGTCGTACGCCTTTCCCAATTTTGAACCAATCAGTTGTTCCATATCCAGTTCTAACTGTAGCTTCTTGTCCCACATAGAGATTTCTCAGGATATAGTTTGCATTAATAAAACCTGTAAAAGACAGGTCGGAGTCCTGCCTGGTTACTCACGAGCAACCACTACCAGCATCTGACAGTTTTAAAAGGGGATGGGACAAATTCATGGAGGAGAGGGCTACCGCCGTTCCTGCGGCACAGACTTAAGCGGTGGAACTTGCTGCCACAAGAGGCAGTAACAGCCACCAACTGGGATGAGTTTAAAAGAGGTTCAGACAAATTTGTGGAGGAAGAGAGGGCTCTCGAAGGCTCCTGGCCACGGTGGCTGTGCTCTGCCTCCGCGGTCGAAGGCAGTGATGCTTCTGAGTCCCAGTTGTTGGAAACTGCAGGAAAGGAGAGAGGGAAACAAGCAACTGTTTGGCCACTTATGAACTCCCTGGCGCTCCCTCTTCAGAGCCAGTCGCTGCTGGAGGCCGCGGTCGTGCTGTTCCTACTTAGGCAGCGCTCTCAGAAGAAACACTGCAATTTGAAATGCTGGTTTCAGGGGAAGGAAACGCGGGTTTCCTCTCGATCCTGCCTTGCCACTGCCACCACCGCCCCAGGTTGAAGCCCTGCCGCGAGCTCTTTGGCGGGGAGGCGGGGGCCGGATTTAGCCATCCTGGGCCATGTGTGCGTAATTGCCTGCAGAGCAGGTGGAAGCCAGGATCAATTCCAGAGCTGGGGAAGCTGGCGTGGAGCCACACGCTGCAGCCGTGGAGGGGGGGCGGTCCTCTCTATGGGCTCTCCTCTCCACTTCCAGCCTTGCAGGCCCCCCCCTCCACTTCAATCTGTCACTAAAAAGCTGGCAATGGGAAGGGAAAATGTGTGCGGTTTGACAGAAAATGACATGGAAAAAGCCAAGCGAATCAACAGCAAAACAAACAGACACAGCAGAGCCAGGAAGGGATTGGGGGGGGGGTGTTGAACATCAAGGGAGGAGGGGTGGAAAGACAGATCTATTGCTTGCCTGCGGTTTGGGCCAGGCTGTGAGCAATCCTGGGGCCTCCAGCCTCTGATTATCAGGTGATCAGCCCTTAGTTGCTAATAAATATGGATTTCTCCCCATGCCGTTGGAGCTGGTTCTATCCCTCAGCTGGGCACCAGATGCAGCAGGGAATAGGGAGGTTGCTTTCTTCTTCTCCCCTGAGCCAGAAGACTGTATTCCACTTGCATTTCTTTTAAGCAGTGATAAGTTGCTGGAAGAGAAGGCTGTTGATGCCCACTTGTTGTTGCTTTGTTGTTTAGTCGTGTCCGACTCTTCGTGACCCCCTGGACCAGAGCACGCCAGGCCCTCCTGTCTTCCACTGCCTCCCGCTGTTTGGTCAAACTCATGCTGGTAGCTTCGAGAACACTGACCCACCATCTCATCCTCTGTCGTCCCCTTCTCCTTGCGCCCTCCATCTTTCCCAACATCAGGGTCTTTTCCAGGGAGTCTTCTCTTCTCATGAGGTGGGCAAAGTCTTGGAGCCTCAGCTTCAGGATCTGTCCTTCCAGTGAGCACTCAGGGCTGATTTCCTTCAGAATGGATAGGTTTGATCTTCTTGCAGTCCATGGGACTCTCAAGAGTCTCCTCCAGCACCAGAATTCAAAAGCATCCATTCTTCGGCAATCAGCCTTCTTTATGGTCCAGCTCTCACTTCTATACATCACTCCTGGGAAAACCATAGCTTGAACTATACGGACCTTTGTTGGCAAGGTGATGTCTCTGCTTTTTAAGATGCTGTCTAGGTTTGTCATTGCTTTTCTCCCAAGAAGCAGGCGTCTTTGAATTTCGTGGCTGCTGTCACCATCTGCAGTGATCATGGAGCCCAAGAAAGTAAAATCTCTCACTGCCTCCATTTCTTCCCCTTCTATTTGCCAGGAGGTGATGGGACCAGTGGCCATGATCTTCGTTTTTTTGATGTTGAGCTTCAGACCATATTTTGCGCTCTCCTCTTTCACCCTCATTAAAAGGTTCTTTAATTCCTCCTCACCTTCTGCCATCAAGGTTGTTGATGCCCACTAGACATGGTTATCATGCGTTCTGCTCCTTCAATAAGGACAGCCGTGCTTCTGAATGCTGGTTCCTGGAAACCCCAGGAAGGGAGAGTTGCTCTCGTGCTCAGATTCTTCTTGCAGGTTTCTCCAAAAAAAAAGGGTATTTGGTTGGCTGCAGTGAGTGCAGGATGCTGAACTCAATGGGCCATTGGCCTGATGGTCTTCTCACATTCTGATGGAAACCACAGGAGAGGGTAAGGCCCTTGCTCTTGAACCCCTCTTGCAGGTTTCTCATTGGGACATCTGGTTTTCTGCTATGAGAGCAGGATTCTGGACTACATGGGCCCCCTTTGGCCTGATCCTGCAGGCTCTTTTGGTGCTGGCGCTGAGCCTCTTGTGCTATTATCAGGGGGTGCTGTGTTGCGAGGGGCGCTGGGCTCAGGAGATGGTGGTCTCTTCCTGACCAGCAACAATGCAATGCCGTTGGCTACCACAAAATGATGGCCTCTTGCAACTCCAGAGACCAACGTTCTCCTGTATCTCAGTGGATGATGCAGCGAGAGAGAGAGAGAGAGAGAGAGAGAGCGGATTCACATGCAGCCGCCAGCAGGCACATTGCAAGGCTGCTCCCACAGCTGATGTCCAAATTGTCTCATAGCAAAATGCAGTGCCAAGAGAGAATTGTGCAGCCCTTGTGCAAGAAGGAGGCCTCGCTCGATCCATCCATCCATCAGCCATAAACGAATTAATGCTGAGGATGTTCCAAGCCAGGGAGATGATTGCATTTATTGGAAAGTTCCTTGATCAGCATTTTGGAGAAGCCTGACGTCCACCCAGGCGGCTTCTCTCTGCCGAGTTTGTGGCCTCGGCAGTGGGCTTCTTGCTCAACCTCCCTCTGGGCATTTCGCCTCCTCTATACCTTCTCAAGTCATCAGCCAGGGCTGGCCAGGAGAGAGAAATCTGGTCCTGAGCCTGGAGGTTCTGCCTGTTAGGTGGCCCTGGGACAACTGCTGACTTTCCGCTTCTATCTGTAAAATGGGAGTGAGTGGTCTACCCTGCAGGGCCGTTGTCAGGACAAAATTAAGATTAGATTTGCAGATTCGATGTGCCACAGACGGGGACACATAAAAAGTTGAATTTGTGCACCTGAACTGCAAGGATTGGTGGCAGGAATGGGAAATGAAAGCTCTACCAAGAGCCAGGAGTGGACTTTCCCAGACCCTGAATTACCTATGTGGAAAAGTTGCAGTGTTTGGGACTTTTTAGTTTAGAGGAAAAAAGGGGAGGGGGCACGATAGATGGTTGTAAGATCATGCCTTGGATAGAGAAAGCCTTTTCTTCCTCTCTCATAACAATGGAGGAAGCCGATTGTTGGAAGATTCAGGACAGATTAATGAAAGCCCTTCTTCGCACTTTTAATCTGTGGAACTCACTCCTGCAGGAGGCAGTGAGGGCTGCCAACCTAGGTGGCTTTAGAAGATTAGGCAAATCCATAGAGGAGAGCAGGGCTGGATTAACCATTCAGCAAAATAAGCACAAGCTGAGGGCATCCAGGGAAGGGGGTACTGCAGAAATTTCCCATTGCTAGATATTTAACGTGAATGTTCACAAATTGCTCAGCTGAGCATTCATTTTCTCAGTTGAGGTATATTAAAAAATCCCAACAGAACAACTGTGCAGCAAGGCAGGCTAGATAGATGCCTCTCATATCTACTTAGCGTAGAAGCAGGTGTGTGATTGTAATAATTAGTTTTGAGGTTCTGATCAAAGGACTTTGCAATTAGAGAAAAGTAGGAGAGAAAAAATTCAAATATTAAGTGGAAGTACAGTATACCAAAATCAACATGGTTTTCCATCTTACTGTGGTTTTGTTTCATTTTTATGGTTTATTGATTTTTCCCCATTTTGAATTAGATATATTGGGGGGGCACCAAAATCTTTTAAGTGCTTCGTGCCTCTAAAGGTCTTAATTTGGCTCTGGAAGAGACTGCTGTTGATTGTTACCAGCCAGGTTGGTAGTAATGCTTCTGAATATCAGTAGCTGGAAATTGCAGGAGGGGAGAGTTGCTCTTGTTGTGAGTCGAGGAGCCGCCATCCGCATAGGAATATAATAAGACACAAAGACACATTATTTTAGGTTAATGGGCAAAATTAGGCCACAACTTTTATTGGTTGTGAGTAGTATTGGCTAAGGCATTGGATGAAACAGCAATACCAGACTCCACAGGAGTCATATCTGGGTTAACAACCAATGGGAGGAGCTTGTTGATGCAAATACAACTGGAAGCTTCCCCTGATGCCACTGGGGGTCATGCCATGGCCCTAGCCACCAGCAGGGCATCGGACAGGATCCAAGACTGCTGGATTCCTTTAACGGAATACCCAAAAGAAGAGTGGTACATGATGGCGCATACCCAATCCTCCAACACAGCACACATATTCTAATACCTAACCGCCAGTACCAGAAAGTTGTGACGAGTTGCTATGAGGTAGGCGAAAAAACCAAGAGGCTGGTGCCAATTTGCCAAATGGATAAAAAAGTCCTACCAGGCCCCTTGGGCAACCAAGGCGATCAACCAAAGTCCATAGCAAGGTCAATACACAAAAAGAAGCTGACCTAAGAGGGAGGGAGGGAGATCCGAAGAAAGCAGGAACAGACTGGGAGCTGAGTGCTGCTGCGGCTATTTAAATGTGGCTAGCCCCGCCCACCAGCCGGCCCTATTGGTCGCCTGGAAGACTTGGCTGCGGCAGCTGAAGCAATCAGGAGCAGGGAGCCATACACGCCCCCCTGCCCCTGCGGGAAATGGCTCCTGCTCACAACTCCTCACCTCTGCAAGCAGGAGAGGCTCTCACAAACCCGGCTTGCTGGTTTCCCCTGAGGCATCTGGTGGACCACACTGGGAACAGGATGCCGGATTAGGCGAGTCACCAGCCTGATGCAGCAGCCTCTTCTGATGTTCTTACGACATGCTCTGGAGCAGGTCTCTTTTTTAAAAAAAATAAATATTGATTTTCATACATTAAACCAAACAAAAAAGACATACATAACACATTCACACACAAAAAAAAAATACATAAAAAATTAACATAGGACAACAGCAGATTAACTACATTAACTACAAAACACATAACACTAACTGACTTCCCTTCGTCTCGGTATCTGAGTGTGTTATAAAGTTTTTCTATCTGCAGTTTCTTCTCCTCGGACCATTCTTTACATCACAAGTGTTATATCGCACCTACTGTAATTTTTAGATTTTTTACCTCTGTTTCCATGTATGCCATAAATTTATTCCAATCATTATTAAACTTTGTGTCTTTTTGATTTTTTATTTTCTGTGTCATTTTTGCCAATTCTAAATAATCAAATAGTTTGGATTGCCACTCATTTATAGTTGGGATTTTTGGTGTCTTCCAATTCTGCACTATTAGCATTCTGGCAGTCGCTATGGAGCAGGTCTCAATTTCTCCTTCCTCCTCTGTTCCTTCTGGGGCTTCCCAAGAGTCCGCCCGCAGCATCGCCCAAAGAGGCTTCCTCGGCTCGCTCAGCAAAACATGATAATCCGGGGCAGCCGGTGTCACAAACAATCAAAATATCCTTCCCTCCTCCTTTGTAAACAATTTTCCGGGCCGCTGCTGTTGGGGCTGAGAGATGGGGCTTGGGGTGGGAGGGAGCCGTGGGGCTACCAGAGGGCATATAAGCACCTGCAAGGAGGAAGGATGGTTCCCCCCAACTCCCCTCCGATCGCCGGCGGATTTAGAAAGCAGAAAACATTACGGGAAAGTCACAAGGCCAGGCCATCTCTCAGAAAATGAAGATGGAGAGAGGACGGGGTAATGGTTTGCAAATACACCGTGGGCTGCAATGAAGACCGCCCCCTTTGCCCGTAAGCTTGAAATATGAAGGCCCCTGCTTTGCTGAGGTTAGCTTTAGGTTAAGTAAGAGAATAGGTTTTTCTGGCAGAGAGATTGGAAGGAGGAAATGGGAAATGTTATCCGGCGAGGGAGAATGGTCTTGCGAGACAGGAAGTTTGGAAAGATGGCCGGCGAGTTCAGAGCCCTGAACCATCCTTCATAAGCAGGGCAGAGGAAGGACGCTGCCTTATCCTGGGGGTTATCCATACTCACCTTTCCTCCATGCTTCCCAGGCATGGTCCAACTCTGTCTAAGTGCCATTTCAATTTGATTCCCTCCTCCTCTTTCTTTTTTCTTTTCTCCTCCTGTGATGAGGCTGCATTTTAATTGTTTTAATGTTGTATTTTAATCTTGTTTTTAAGTTGTATTCATTCAACTAATTTTTATTATTGGTTGTTAGCCGCCCTGAGCCCGGCTGGGGAGGGCGGGGTATAAATAAAATGTATTTATTATTATTATTATTATTATTATTATTATTATTATTATTATTCATCTCCCTCCCTCTTTCCTTGCAAAAACTGCAGTCCACAGGAAACACAAATAGCCATTTGCTCCAATTCCGCTTTAAAGAGTGGAGTTTTTGCAAGGAATTCTCTGGAGAAAAATAGAAGGTGCTCAGACATGGCGTTTTAAAGCACAGAGGTTTTTAAGCAGAGTTTGGATGGCCATCTGTCATGGATGCTTTAGCTGAGATTCCTGTGTTGCAGGGGGTTGGACTAGATGACCCGTGGGGACCCTTCCAACTCGTAAGATTCTGTGAGTCTATGATTCTGTGACCTGGACCAGGATCAGTGTGGATAAGGCAACACTGGTTCATCATGGGTAGGCAAACTAAGGCCCAGGGGCCAGATCCAGCCCAATCGCCTTCTCAATCCGGCCTACGGACGGTCCAGGAATCAGTGTGTTTTTACATGAGTAGAATGTGCCCTTCTATTTAAAATGCATCTCTGGGTTATTTGTGGGGCATAGGAATTTGTTCATTTCCCTCCGCAAAATATAGTCCGGCCCCCCACAAGGTCTGAGGGACAGTTGACTGGCCCCCTGCTGAAAAAGTTTGCTGACCCCTGCTGGTTCATCCAGCTCAGAACTGCTTCTTGAACCCGAGACCTTCTGCACGAAGACAGATGCTGTATCCCTACGGGCCACATGACCTGGAAAGCTGTCTGCGGACAAAGCCGGCTCCCTCGGCCTGAAGCGAGGTGGGCACCACACCCCAGAGTCAAAGTTGACTGCATTTAACCATCCAGGGGTCCTTGACCTTGGCCTTCCTTTGAGACACAATAACATAAATTAATGCTAAAAAAATTCCTTCCAGTAGCACCTTAAAGACCAACTAAGTTAGTTCTTGGTATGAGCTTTCGTGTGCATGCACACTTCTTCAGATTCGTGTGCATGCACACGAAAGCTCATACCAAGAACTAACTTAGTTGGTCTTTAAGGTGCTACTGGAAGGAATTTTTTTATTTTGACTATGGCAGACCAACACGGCTACCTACCTGTAACTATAAATTAATGCTGTATTGTGTTTTTAATATTCAGTTGGGAGCTGCCCAGAGTGGCTGGGGAAACCCAGCCAGATGGGCGGGGTATAAAGGATCAATTATATTATTATTATTATTATTATTATTATTATTATTATTATTATTATTATTACTACTACTACTACTACTACTACTACTACTACAAGTTGGCCTTATGCCAAATCAGACCGCTGGCCACGTAGCTGAGTATTCTCTATACAGTAGGCAGAGACTCTCTCCTAGGTTCCATGTCTTCCCTGCGGCTAGGAGTGCCTTCCACCAGCTTCATCTGGTTGGCCAACGGTGGTTATTCCTGGATGAGGGTGGCCTGACCACTGCAGTCCATGCACTGGCAACCCTGAGGCTGGATTTCTGTCATGCGCTCTGTGTGGGGAGTCCCTTGGGTCTTGTTCGGGAGCAGCAGCTGGCGCAGAATGCTGAGGCCAGATGGCGGGCAGCAAGGCTCCCACTGGCACCTGGGCCCCCACTCACAAGTGCTTCCTGAAAGACCCCTCCAGCATCATGAGATTTCTGAGCCAGAGATGGAACTAGCCAGGCATCGGGTCCACTAGAAAAATGGAAAGGGAAGAAGCCCAACAGATCTGCCGCCTCATTCTCTGCACTTAATTTCTCTGCAGGGATCTAGTGAAATGGATTTTGGTGAAAGTAAACTCAGTCCAAGCTTTGGGTTTTGAAAAGGCATTCCTGCCTGCAACATGTGTGCGGCAGATGCCCCGCAGATGCCCCACATGTAGGGCAGGAGAAGAAGAACCCCTTGCTTTATAGTAAACCCCAGACCCCTTTTCTTTTGTTTTTGTGGGGCTGCCTTCCTCCTGACGGATGATGCTGCCTTGGCCGTGCAAATGGACAGCGGCCCAGTTTTTCCTCTTGTGTGCTTGTTTATCCTTGTTAACATGACAAAACCAGCGAAATAATTAAAGGATCCAAATGGCTGTGTAAACAACTCCCCCAAAGCCTTTCCCCCAAGAAAGCTGATCGCTGCAGGGACAGCTGAGGCCCTTGCAGGGTGCAGTCCTGTCTGGCTGGCTGGCAGCATCTCAGCCTGGCAAAGGTGATCTCTCCAGGAGGCTCTCCTAGCCAGTGGGGGGCAGGTGTCACGCTCCAAATACCTGCGTGGGTAGCCATGAGCTGCCCTCTGGGACAGGGGAGCGGCAGTCTGCATTGGGGGCCAAGCCGTGGCCTTTCCCTGGGACGGTGCCAGGTTCTTTGGCTTCAGCCAGCGCCACCAGGGCTCCCAGCAGTGGCCGGCTGGATCTGCGTCTGTCTCCTGCCTCTGGAAGGGGCCGCTGCTTCTGCGGCATCCGATGACAGATCTCTAGCAAAGCTGCCCCTGGGACAATCTCGCTCTAATCCTTCCCAGCCCTAGTCGGTCTCCTACCAGCAGAGTTGGGGTTTTTCAGGTTTGTGCCAACTTTCTCAGCGTTAATTGGTTTCGCTCTGAATATAAATGAGTTTTTCTTGTGCGGGTTTCTTCTTTTTTTATGCTGAAAGTTGCCTTGTCTCACTTTTGAGAACGGCATCTCATTAATCCATGTACAAATAAATGATCATGGAGATGCCATCTCAGCTTTGCATCTGCAAAGACTGCATCCTCTGGCATTGAGTTCCACTGGATAGTTGCCTGCCTGGCAAATTTGTCTGCCCCTCCCCCCCAGATTTCCAATAAAAGTTGCCCTTTGTTTTGGAAGAGGTAAAAGGCCACTTGCCTTTTGTGTGGGTGCTTCTCCTTCTCCCCCTTCTCCCTCCTTCCCTCTCCCTTTGTCTCTGTCTCCTGTTTTTGTTTGGCGCGTGTTTAATTTCCGTGTTGACCTAGTCAAGTCAATTCCCGTTTCCTGGGATGATGAGGATGATGCTAGTGATTTATTGAATTTCTATACTGCCCTAGACCCTCAGGTACAGGGCACCTGATCACCCCAGAGATGGGCAATCTGATTTCTTCTAGTTGGGCTGTTATGTACTGAGTTGAATAGTGTTATGTGCTGAAGTTCTCACCCTGGGCCAGCAGGAGGAGACTGTAGATAGTTATGCAAATAAGGGATCGAAAGTGACGTTCAGTGATTGGATAGTTTTAGAAAATTGTTACAGTTACGTTGTACTGGAGCTCTATATAAGCACGCTGACTGAACCCTTCAGTTCAGTTCTGTCCTGGCCTGTGAATAAACAAGAACTGTTTGAAGAATCGCTGTGTCGTCTGATATGTTCACCCACAACTTAACAAATAGGATCCAAAATTCAGCAGTCTGATTGGTCCTAGAACAACAGGATCCAAAATGCAGCCGTCTGATTGGTCCTAGAACAATGCAGCAGTATGATTGGTCCACAGGAGCCACCCAATCCAGCTCCAGGTGGAAGTGAATCCAAAACCTGATTGGCCTACAGGAGAATCCTGGAATTAGCCAATCACGTGGGGCCCATTGTGTAAATAATGTATATAAAGCAGATATTTTGGGGAAACTTTCATTCCTCCTCCTCACCACTATGAGCTGAATAAAGAGCATGAAATCCACTCTCGACTCAGAGTATATTTCATGGGCGTTGGGAGTTTTGTCAAGAGAAACTGTTGAAGAGGAAACCCAGCTTAGCTCCAGCACAGTTTAGCCTTCAGCAGTGAGGATGGTTTTAATGCCGTTAGTTAGGCGTTTGGAAACTCAGTCTAAATTCATGCACTAAAGTGAACCACCAGGCTTTGAGAGACTGCTTCAGTCTTTATCCACCCAAGCGACAAATTTCTCCTGCAAGATCCAAAGATCTCAAAAGCCCACTCAGAGCAGGGTCTTTGTCGTGATTGCCCCTATTCTGTGGAACAGCGTTCCTCCTGAGATTTGCTCACTGCCAGTGCTTTCCATAAACAACTAAAGACATGCTTGTTCCAATAGCCTTTTCCAGCTGGACAAATGGGACTTTTAGCCTGCTGTTCATGCATGTGTTTTCAACTATTTCAGAAGGCGATTAATAAATTGGCAATAATAACAGACAGACTTGCAACATCAGGGAAGGGAGGACGGTTGGAGTGGGGCCTGCTTGCTGATGGTCTTGCTCTCAGGGGACCCCCCACATTGGCTATGCAGTGTGCCAGCTGGCGGCTTGCAAGTCTCAGCCCAGATGTGACTGGCAATCACGAAACCTGTTGAGGACGAGATCCATGATCTCTTGTGGTGCCTGTTGCTGCTTTGGTTGTGTGACTAGGGGACTCTGGCCACTTTGAAAGCTGGCCTGAGGGACTGTGCAAAAAGGCACAGCTGGGGCTGTTGGGAGCTGTGGACTAAAGCTTCTGAAGCTCGTCAGGTCTACAAAGGCTGCTGTGAGGAATCTGCAGAGCTCTTCTCCACCATTGCTAGAGGCTTCTATGGCAGAAGGCAAAGGAGAAAGTTGAAGAACTGCTGTTGCAGCCATCCATGAGAGATAGTGAAGTGCTCCACAGACAATCTCCGTATCTTTGTGGGGGTTCTTCCAACCCCCGAATAATAATGTATGTAAAAACTTTTTTAAAAAACAAATCTAAGAGAGACAGTGGGACGTGGGTGGCGCTGTGGGTTAAACCACAGAGCCTAGGGCTTGCCGATCAGAAGGTCAGCGGTTCGAATCCCCGCGACGGGGTGAGCTCCCGTTGCTCGGTCTCTGCTCCTGCCAACCTAGCAGTTTGAAAGCACACCAAAAAGTGCAAGTAGATAAATAGGTACCACTCCGGCGGGAAGGTAAATGCCATTTCCGTGTGCTGCTCTGGTTCGCCAAAAGTGGCTTTGTCATGCTGGCCACATGACCCGGAAGCTGTACGCCGGCTCCCTCAGCCAATAAAGCAAGATGACTGGACCTAATGGTCACGACTGGACCTAATGGTCAGGGGTCCCTTTACCTTTTCCTTTAAGAGAGACAGTGGAGTGCTGCTCTTGGGGTGAAGCCAAACCTTTGTGTTAGCAGCACTGTTATGTACTGAGTTGAATAGGATCCAAACTGCAGCAGTCTGATTGGTCCTAGAACAATAGGATCCAGAATGCAGCAGTCTGATTGGTCCTAGAACAATAGGATTCAGAATGCAGCAGTCTGATTGGTCCTAGAACAATGCAGCAGTATGATTGGTTGGCAGGAACCACCCAATCCTGCTCCAGATAGAAGTGAATCCACAACCTGATTGGCTTACAGTAGAATTCCGGAATTAGCCAATCATGTGCAGCCCATTGTGTAAATAATGTATATAAAGCAGATACTGCGAGGGGACTTTCATTCATTCCTCCTCACCACTATGAGCTGAATAAAGAGCATGAAATCACTTTGCGACTCTGAGTATATTTCAAGCACCAAAGTGACCTCCCTGGGCGCAAGCCTGGTCAGTGTGCCTGGAGGTCCTGGGCTGCTCAGAAGACAAAACCACCACGCCCAGCTTTGCTGATGTGGTCCAAAGGGAAATCACAGCAGGACGTTTGGCACCAGATTTGTGTAAGGTTTACTCCTCAGCTTTTTGTATTCCTGGAGATATCCCGCTAGGCCACAGAGGTTTAGGATCAGAGTTTCCTTCTCCTGGGGTGGCGGGGGAGAGACACAGAGGCAGAGAGAGAAAGTACATTTGTTGCAGCTTTCTTTCTCCCTAGGCGGCTCCGTGCCCGTACCCCAAGGGGGCCTGGCGCTTTTCCACAACAGCATCTCTTTCCCCTCCCGGAGCTGTCAGCCCGAGTCACGGAGGCGGGCGTGGGACAATTCCCAGCCGCTCTGGCTCCCGGCACTTTAATGCTGTTTAAACAATTACGCACTTGATAAATTTTGACAAGACGAGATAGAAATAGCCCAGGAGAGTGGAACCGAGTGGAAACGCTCTAAACACATGCCCCTCTTCTCTTGCCCGGCTCCCTCGGGGGACTGAGCATCGCCTGCCAAAGAAACAAGGCGGCCCTCTCAGAGGTGGCGGTGAGGGAGAG
The DNA here is from genome assembly GCF_965113315.1 of Podarcis vaucheri. Classification (NCBI taxonomy): domain Eukaryota; kingdom Metazoa; phylum Chordata; class Lepidosauria; order Squamata; family Lacertidae; genus Podarcis; species Podarcis vaucheri. The sequence continues at coordinate 1,818,095 of NC_138749.1, read as the reverse complement.
TCATGCGGTCGGCAGGGAGAAAGGCAGCAGAGGCAGGAATTAATCCCTTCCTCAAAGGGTTTGTGATGTGATCCCGGCAGGGTCAGGCTGCTGCTGCTGCTGCTGCGGCTCATGCGCTTTCCCACTGAGGTCCATCTCTTGGTGGCGTGGCAGGAGAAAGGAAATCTGCCACCGCCCTGGCAGGAGAGCCACTGAACTGCAGGACCTCAGAGTCCCAGGGCGCCAGAGTCCTGCAGTTGGTGGAAAAAGTTGGCCTGGGTCGTTTGCCGCAAGCAAACATGGAACTGCCACTGTGGGTGGGGAGCATAAGATTATCATCTTCCAAAGCAGCTACTCTATTCCAAACTTGAAAATGGAAAGCGTGATGCTGGTGGTCAACAAAAGAGGTTTAAAGACTGTCTGAAGGCAATTTTTTTTAAAAAAAAAAAATGTAGTATAAACGCCAGCAATTGGGAAACACTGGCCTGCGAGCGCTCCAGTTGGAGAACAGCCTTTACCAAAGGTGTCGTGGGCTTTGACGACACTCGAACTCAGGACACAAGGGAGAAATGTGCTAAGAAGAAGGTACGCTTGGCAAATCCACACTGTGATCAACTCCTGCCCGGAAACCAATGTCCCCACTGTAGAAGGATGTGGGGATCCAGAATTGGCCTCCACAGTCACACACTCACTGAGATCCAAGGGCCTTCTGGCAGTTCCCTCATTGCAAGAAGTGAGGTTACAGGAAACCAGACAGAGGGCCTTCTCGGTAGTGGCACCCGCCCTGTGGAGCGCCCTCCCATCAGATGTCAAGGAAATAAGCATCTGTCTTATCTTTAAAAGACATCTGAAGGCAGCCCTGTTTAGGGAAGTTTTTAATATTTAATGCTGTATTGTTTTTAACACTTGATTGGGAGCCGCCCAGAGTGGCTGGGGAAATTCAGCCAGATGGGCAGGGTATAAATTATTATTATTATTATTATTATTATTATTATTATTATTATTATTATTATTATTATTAATATATTGTTCAAACCGTGTTTATGGAAGACAATCTTACTCAGCTACGGGTGATCACCAAAGAAGAAGACCTGGGATTGGCCACCTTGGCCCCCACCAATGACACAGCCCCACTGGGGATGCAAAAATGCTAGCTCCCCCTTCTGGCTCGGAGTGGCTAGGAGCCCCCCCCCCCACCTATCTGTGCCCTCCCTGGGCAGCTGCTCTGGGTGGCTGGGCGAGACACACAGACTCCTTTGGGCGCCAAAGAGGAAACCCTGGCAGAGTGCGAAAGGTGACAAAAAGCAAACTTTTCCTTGCCCTGGGCACAAGGGATGGGGGTGCGGCGGGGGAGACCAATAAGTCTCCTTACAAGGAGCCTCAGCACGCCTCTCATTTCAGGGAGTTGGATTAGACAACCTTGCTCTGCAATTCTGTGCTTCTTTGAAACGTATGCAAATCTTCAGATAAAAAATCCGTAAACTGATTTGGAAGTGGAGAGAACTGAACATAATCCTGGGGGAAAATGAGAAAGAGAAATAGGCAGATTTGTCCTTGCCTGGGACCAGGATTCCTAAAGGATAATCTTCTCTTCCCCCCCTGCAAACCTAAGGAGTTGTTTGTGGGAGCCAGACTCCTGTTGCGTTCTTTTGGTCCCTGGAGTTCTGTCCATCCTAGGAAGTCATATGGGCACACAATTTTGTTGAAGGTGCCCCCTTAAGGAGAGGGACGCCTTGGAGGTGCCCTTGTGGGGTGGGGTAAGTAAGGACCCCCTCCCCGCTCTTTAAAGTAAGCCACAAAGTTTTGGCCTGTCAAATGCATCTCTGAAGCTGCTCTGGGCTGAGGCTGCAAGACGTTAGGAGATCTGTAGCCAAAGTGTTCCTTGAAAAGAGGATGGTAATGACTTGTTTGACCTCCATCTGCAATTGGAAACAGAAGACAGGCCCAGTGGGTGAGTGAGGGATGCGGTCTGTGAATTGATGCTCTGGATTAGGCAAAGTGGTCTAAACATCCCATATGGACACTGTTAGCCGGCTTCAAGGCAGGGCCTGTTACTGTTTATCTTGAAAGCCTTTTGCATTTAACCAGAAAATAAACTACCTTTCATCTCTAATTCCGTGGCCGCGCTGAATTTTTCTTTCTCTCCCTTTGATGGTTTTTACATTCACACCTTTCTGGTGAGCCGGGATGGATTTCTGCAATGGAGACTAATGTGGGGTTTGCAGACAGAAGTTGCCAAATAACTCGGTCAGGTCGCTGGTTTCTCCTCTTACTCCTTCGCTGCCTTCTGTTTTTATTATTCATCTTTGTTTTTTGCATTTCTTACCCACCCCTTTCCTAGGCGATCCCAGGTTGAGCTGCGGCATATAAAAACACAATTAAAACAGTAAAAACAAAACAAAAAAACCAGCCCAAAATCAATCATCGATATACAACACAAATAAAGGGAAGACCCCAAATCTATTTCTGCATTGCAAGGGGGTTGTCCCTTCCAACTCTCCCACTTCTATGATTCTGTGAATTCTTCGCTTTTCAAAGGCCAGGGTAATAAGGTGCAACTTAGCCCCAGTGTTTTCTTCAGATGTGTTCCAAGCTCTGAGATCTTCCATTCACCCTCTGAGCCTTTATTCACTGTAGAGTCCAAAGACTCGAACTCGGAACCCATCTGTGTGCAAAATATTTCCTCTTTCACTGAGCTTGTGTGAGCCTGCTTGAGAATGGGGAAGGAAAACTTCTGGGTGTTGTGAAACGAAGCCACTCTGTTCTCATCGTCAAGGAACAGGGCAGGGTTGGGCCAACCAGGAGTTTTGCACCAACATTGAGGTTTAATGATTGGAGCAAGACGACTACTTGCTATAAAGTGAGGGCCCATTCAGACTTCCCTCTGTGCTGCAATTCTAGGCACTTTGAAGCTTCCTGTCCAAGCTCTTTTGTGTGTGTTGCTGCTGAATCGGAGCAAACAGCAATCGGCGCAGAACCCGCTTGCAATTTGTTCTGATTCAGTGTTAAAAAGTTGCTTTTCCTGGGAGAAGTGATAGGGGAGAAAAACGTGTTTGGACACAGAGCCATGAAGAGCAGAACTGCACCTAAAAAGTGTGGGGCAAAAGGTTATTGTGGCTGACCCCCTTGTGTTTGTGTGTGAGTGAGTGTGTGAGACAGAGGTATTATTCCTCTTTTTTTTTAAAAAAAAAGACTTATCCCCACTCCTTTAGACTAAAAATATGCACATCATTTCAAAACATATTAGAAGAGTAGGCTTCTGCATAAAAATGCTTTTCCTAGCTAAAAGCAGCAATTAAATGTTTCTTAAATGCATCACAGCATCAGGAAGGCAGATAAAAGCATAAACAGATCACATTGGTCTCCATGTGGGATGCTGCACTCCCAGATCAGGAGTCCTGATTCTCCTTCCATGGGTGCAGAAACGCCTTCTGCCGGACTCTGCCTGATTTCCTTCCCAAGCAGAGGAAGAGGAGTGAGAGGTGCAAAATCGTCCGCAAGCCAGCTTTGCCCAGGGGTTCAGAAATAGGCCTGCGCACTCGAATGTCTGCGGTGCTGAAAGCACATGCTGATGCACCCCCCAAAGCAAGGATGTTAGAGATACTCCACAAAGATTTTCTTTAGATATCTGAAAGCTTAGGGAGAGCAGGCAAGTGCAAGGAGGCTGCGCTTTGTATATCCCCCTTGGCAGTGTTCAAACCTCCACTAAGCCATAGAGTGGGCAGGATGGGAGAAGGGCTTCCTTCTCCCCTTTTCCTTCTGCAGAATTTCCCTGTTGTGGTCGCCATGAAGGTCTGTGTCAGATGAGACCCACAATGTAGGCTTCGTATTGTTATAGAAAAAACTCTCTTTCCCTTACAGGGTATTGCAGAGCCGATATAGAGTCCTTAAGTGGGTTCCATAGGCCAACCAGAGTATATTGAGAAGCAAAGCAGCAAGTAAGCCTGATCTTTATTAACTGTTGCAACAGGGTCCCAGCTCACCCCACAACAGGGAGGAAGGAGAGGAACCCAGAACATTGGTGTGCAAGCCCGTATCCTCAAGAAAGCTTTGGGGAAAGGCACATAACCTCATAGGATTTGGAGAACATCTCCTGCTGGACCCATCTAGTCCAGCATCCTGTTGCGTGGTGAGTTCCCGCCCCCTCCCCCCCGTCATGTGGCCAGCATGACTAAGCCGCTTCTGGCGAACCAGAGCAGCGCACGGAAACGCCATTTACCTTCCCGCCAGAGCAGTACCTATTTATCTACTTGCACTTTTGATGTGCTTTCGAACTGCTAGGTTGGCAGGAGCAGGGACCGAGCACCGGGAGCTCACTCCGTCGCGGGGATTCAAACCGCCGACCTTCTGATCGTCAAGTCCTAAGCTCTGTGGTTTAACCCACAGCGCCACCCACGTCCCCTGTCAGCAGCCCTACCAGGTTCTAAAGCTTTCTCTGAAATGCCCTTGTTGGATCTATTCTTAGAATGAAACCTTCCTGCAGTTTCCGTTCCAAGAATTGAGCCTGGGACCATTCCTCTTCTCCAAAGGCCACAGCCTTGTGGATGCTCCCGGGAGAGTAAGACCCATTCTGTTCTGAGCTCCTGGAAGGTTTGATTTGAGCTCCCCCGAAGTGGCTGGTTTGCTTGAGAGACATGTGCCTCTGAGCATGACCAGAGTGTCATCCCCCTCATCCCCCCTTTTTTTGAAGGATGGGCCTTCAATCCTATGCTCCCTATTTCCACCTGCCCCGTTCTCCCTTCTGCTCCAGCTCCTTTTTTAATCTCTTCCCCCCGCCCTCGCCTTTCTGTGTCCTACTTCAAACTGCTCCAAGCTGCTGCGAACTCCAAGGAGGTCCGGCTGGGGAGCTGGACAGAAGCCCAGAGGCTGTTCTGCGCTCTGCACTGCTAATGCGATTAGAGGAGGGAGGCGAAAGCCCATGGGGGGGGGAGGCGCATCTGAAGCAGCCACATGGGGGGGGGTTACTTGCTGCAGGGAAAAACATCTGGCTGGGCCTGGACAGGCTGTTGAGGGGGGAAGCAGCAAAGCCCCCTCCTACCTTTGCTATCATTGGGGGGGGCGCACCTGCAAGAGTTGGCTTGTGTATGGGGGGGGGGCGCGGACCGGGACACAAAAGCATTTCCAGCAAGTTATTTGTCACTTCTTTGCTTTCTTGACGATTCTCAGAAAGGCATAAAAAAGCACAATTATATTATTTCGTACGGCCAAAAGGAAAACAAAACCGCTGTGCCCACTGTAAACTTCCAAATGTGAAATAACGGCCAAAAAGCTTGCAGCCAAAAGATGCTAGTGTGCATTTCGGGATGTGAAGCTCAGCCCCCACAGATACACACACACACACACACACACACACACACACACACCCGAAAAAAATGCTGTCTTTCTTTCTTGGGCCACAGCCCTGCTTCCTTCCCCCCTCCCCTTCTGCCAGCAGCATCCAGCCCTCAGGCTGTTCTGATTTCACCTTTGCTGCAACCTTTTCCCTTCTGTTTTGACTTTCTGTGGCTGGTCCTCTTCCCTCAACACTCAGAATGTTTTTGAAGCTATCATGGCGTCCCAGTCCAAGTGAAACTTGCCAGAAATTGTGGCTGGGTGAGGGGGGGGCGGGTCTTGCAGGCAGCACAGGACAAGCATGGGGAGAAAAGCAAGAATGGTGCAGCATGAAGATCTATTTTGTGTGTGTGTGTGTGTACACACACACACACACACACGCACTTTTATTGGTGTTTTTTAACATATCATTTCCAACAATCATATAACTTAGCTTCTTATCTTATACAATATTCTAGACTTCCATCAACACCTCTGATGATTTTTCGTTCTTTATCACTTATTCTGCATTTCTTAATTTCTCTATTACTCAATTAACTAACAACTCTTCTCATAGTCTTTCTTGCAATATTTCAAATAGTCCTCCTTACAGAACTTCTTGCAGTCCTGCTAGCATCATCTGTTCGTTACAATGACTTTTCAAATAGTTCATATATTTACTCCAGTCTTCTAAGAATCTCTGGTCCCGCACGTTTCGAATCCTTCCTGTTAATTTATCTAATTCTGCATAGTCCATCAGTTTCATCTGCCATTCTTCTTTCGACGGTAATTCTTCTTGCTTCCATTTTGCCAAGCATGAAGATCTGTTTTGCTCCAGACCCGACCAAAAGTCAGAGCTCATCGACAGTGGAATGGATGACTTTGGGAGGTGGCACAAACTCATTCATTGGAGAGGTTGTGTGGTCATCTGTCCAGGATGCTTAGCTTCGATTCCTGCATTTCATGGGGTTGGACTAGATGACCGCTGGATGCCCCGCCCATCTCTAAAATCCTACAATCCCATGATTCTATGAGATGAGTGCTTTCCTTCTTTCCTGCCTCTTGCTCTTTCACACACAGTCCCTTTTCGCTCCAGCACCTGTAGGGAGAACCTTCGTTTTAACAGCAGCTCTCCAAAGCTTTGGTGCACTCTTTGTTGTTTGGGTTGGGGACCTGGCTCTGAGCCAGGCTGTTGCAAAGAAAGAGGGGGTGTTCTGAGGCTAGAAGGGGGGCCGGGTGGTTTTTACATATTGATTTGAATTTGCCCACTGAATTTTTGGCTGCGAGCCTCCGGCGATTATTTAATCCCGCTCTGTCAGAGCGCATGGCACATTGCAGGAGATAGCATAAGCAAAAGACAGATCTCTGCCTCCAGCTCCCAGGCTAAATTTAGATGGTTTGGGAGAGGGTGGGAGACGACAACAGCGGGAGGGGGAGAGATGCAGGCAGAGGACCAGGATGTGAGCAAAGGCAAGTCGCCCACATTTTGAGGCAGCCTGAGGCTCTTCTGGGTTCCAAATCAGTTCCCCAGGTACAACAAAGCTGTTTTTTAAAGGAAGGCATAAGCAAGGGAGACCAAGAGGCCACGAGGGAGAATCAGGTAGCAGAGCTAAGAAGTTTCCTGCAGGATCAAGCCAATGGCCCATCTCGTCCTTGAATCCTGTCCTTGTTCATTCATTTTTGTTGTTTGCTACATTTACTTACCACCGTATTCTTCAAAGGAGTGCAAGTTTCTGTACACGGCTCTCCGTCTCCCCATTCCATCTTCACAACCACCCTATGAGGTAGGTTTGGTAACGAGACGATGACCAACCCTAGCTCACCCAGTGAGCTTCATGGCTGAGCGGGGGAGTCGAACCCAGCTCATAGTCCAACGCACTGACCAACCAGATGGGAGGCCTGCAAGCAGTGTGCGCACCAGAACCCTTTGTGCTCCTGTGGTTTCCAACAACTGGTAGTTTCAGAGGCATCAATCATCCTGGCTAGAAGCCATCAAAAGCCCCATGAAGTTGAAGTCCACAACCTCCCAAGAGAATCTGTTCCGCTATCAGACAGCTCTTACTGTCAGAATTTTCCCCCTGGTGTTCAGTCAGACACTCTTGTAATTTGAAGTTCTGGGTTCGAGTCCTCCCCTCCAGAGCAGGAGAAAACTAGGGTGCTCCCTCTTCCCTGTGACAGCCCTTGAGAGATTTCAAGATGGCCACTAGATCTCCTCTTCTCCAGGCTGAACATACCCAGCTCCTTCAACCGCTCCTCATAAGACTTGGCTTCCAGACCTTGATCACCACCTTCCTGCTCAGTTCTGTCTACACTGTCCAGGGTTTCAGAGGGAGGGTTTCTTCTAAGCCACATGGGATGATGGGACAGTCCTGTCCTTGGCTGCCGTCCTGGGTGAGAAAGATGCTGGAATCCAAGACGCTGGAATCCAGCAAAAGCACCAGGAGGATGCCAGCGCCACATTCCGCACATCAAAGGGAGTGTCTGGCATGTGAGATTCCTTTGCCGCTGGTGTGGCCTTTGAGGATCTGCCGAGGGTGTCTTGGCGGTCAGGAACGTTCTGCAGCTTGCAGAGGACAGAGTTCGAGGGGGAGAAGCTCTTCCCCCACCGCTGAGCGCCTGTAAACAATTCCTGTTGTTGTTTTCCCCGAATGCAATTTGCTGCATCATCCTCAGGAAACCTGATTCCACTTTTTCTTAAGAAATTAGCTGTCCCAGGCTGAGCGCCAGGGGCTGGCGGACCTCCTAGCCGGGCCGATTCCCCCCTCATCAGGCGACCTCCGGGGACGTTCGTAGTCTCATCCCAGCCTCTCCCGTTACTGCCTGGATGTGGCTTGTTTAACCAAAGGCGGGTTGCGATGCCCTTGGCAGCTGGTGGGCAGCGGTGGTGGTGGAGTTTAGGCTGGGTTGATCACCCCATATAACCTCTCTTCTCCCCCCCTCCCTCCCTCCCTCCCCAGCCCATCCATTTCCCAGAAACTTGTGATGGGAGGGTGAGCAGCAACCTAGATATTGCCTTCAGGAGAGGAGAGGGATCCAGGAGCCCTTTAGTGGCTTTAGAGGATACAGGGCAATCGGTTGTGGGGTGCAGGGGGCAGGGAGAAATAGGGGCAGGGACCCAGAGGTTGGCAGGCAGATGGCCATATGGGAAGGTCATTGGCAGCCAACCCTCGCCATGGGGACTCTCTCCGCAGCACCACAGCAATGAAGAACTGCAGAAAAGGCTCCTGGATCAGGCCAATGTTCCATGTAGTGCCCTTTCCCCTTATGGGGTTTCCAAGAGCCCCCATAGAGTCCTTACGTAGGTTCCCTATTGGTAGGAGAAAATAACAGAGGCCAAGCAGAGAATATTGAGAAGCAAAGCAGCTAGCAAGCCTGGTCTTTATTGATCTGTTGCAACAGGGTCCTTGCTCACTCCATGCAGGAGGAGGAGGAACCAAGAACAATGGCGCGCAAGGCCTTATGTAGACATTTTAAATTCCCTGCCCTGGAGCTCCAGACAACCCCTCCATACATCATACATACATCACAGAAGGGGTGTAACCTAAGACCACCCCCCAGATACATCATCCCTACATCACAGAAAAGACGGTCTACAGCAGAAATCTGAGTGGTTTGTTTACCTCCTGTCTGCCAGGTTACTTGTTTAATGGTCCCTTGATTGGATTGCCTGGGGAGCCTGGCCAGTCTTTTGTAATGATAAATACTTAGTTCCTGAGCCAGGTCACAGCCTCACACCCTATTCATATCTTAAATGTGCCCTGTAGACAGGATCAAAAATGGTTTCAGGTCGGTCATCCTGTGCTGATCTATGTATGTGCTTGGTTGGTACACTTATGAACATTTAACATATATCTAAGACCTCAAAATTCCTATCACACCATGCAGATGCCCAAATGGGGAACCCAAAAGCAAGACCCAAGAGCAAGGCCCCTCTCCCATCCTATCCTACAGAGCCATCCATAGCCCTCTCCTCCTCCATGCATTTGTCTAATCCTCTTTCAAAGTCATCCAAGTTGGTGGCCCTCACTGCCTCCTGTGGCAGGGAGTTCCACTGTTCAACTATGGTGCTGTGTGAAGGACTTTTATTTTATCTGTCCTGAGTTTTCCCTGCATTGTGGGGGGGTTGGACTGGATGGCCCTCGTGGTCCCAACACTGCCATTCCATGACTCCAACATGCTCTGGTATTGAGTGGGTTACAGCAAGGATAAATAGTTGCCAAGGCAGGTGGCCACACAGAAGGTCCTTTGCAGCCAAACCTCACCATGCAGACTTTCCTGAGCCTCGCAGCAACAGATGAGAAGGTTGGTGTGCAGGCAAAAGGGGCATTTCCAGTTCCTCAGGTGGTTGGCAAGAGAATAAAGAGGCCCCCCTTCCTTCCTTCCTTCCTTCCTTCCTTCCTTCCTTCCTCTCTCTCTCTCTCTCTCTCTCTCTCTCTCTCTCTCTCTCACACACACACACACACACACAAAGACATGTATTGTTTTTAACACTCAATTGGGAGCAGCCCAGAGTGGCTAGGGAAACTCAGCCAGATGGGCGGGGTATATCATCATCATCATCATCATCATCATCCCTGGCCATCCCTGCTCCTATAAGCTAAAGGCTGAAGGGGCCCCGTGGTGGTTCCTTGAACAACATAATGCAATAAAGGATTGTAACAAAGGCAGTGATTTTGAACAGCCCCATTTGTGTTGTGGATGAACAGACCAGTTCTCAATTCACACACACACACACACCCGGAAGCGCAGGGTCTTCAGTCATGAGAGCATCATGCCTGGTTGAAAGCTAACCACTTGGAAGCCCCTTTAAGCAAACATTGCCTGCAGTCAACAGAAAGCTCAGCTGGAGAGAGCAGAGCAGAGCAGAGCAGAGCGGGGAAAGGCAGGCAAAGTTATCTTCCGCAATCGACCAGGAGTTGCCTGGTGAGTTCAATGGCCAGCGTGCCCCCCCCCAGCTGCATTTCCACATGAGCTGAAAACTGCCCTCAGCACCTGATTTTCTTGAAATTGCAATTCTAGGCAGGGGGGGAATTCATGGAGACTCGACAGGCAAACTACAGCTGCCTTTAGCCATCGCTGATGCATTCCCCACGTCCAGATTTAAATGGATGTCAGATATTACTCGATTGCTAGCAGTTCGGCGGGGGGCGGAGGAAGCAAAGGGCTTCGGAGAGATCCAAGCCTTCTCATCAATAGTGCCTTCCAGCACTGAGCGTGTGGATGGCGAAGACCCACACAACACATTTAGCGCAGCGCTGCTGATTCCAGAATGAGCAGCCCACCTCCTTCCTAAGAATGCACCGTTCTTGGGCAATTGGCATGAACAATGCTTTATGAATTTGACATTCAGAGGAAGACAGGGGGGGTTAAAAACTAACACAAGAAGAGTTTGCTGGATCAGACCAATGACCCATCTAGTCCAGCCTCCCAGAATCCTAGAAGGGACACTGATACGGAAGGGGGGGGCATGTCTTCTTCACCTTCTTCTTTGCTACAATATATCCATTTATTTCCAATTGTCAATGTCAAAAGGGACTAAAATCTATAAAATTCATAGAAAATCAACGTGCCAATTTGCTCAATTTCTCTAGGACCCCATGACATCTCCCCCGTCCTCCATAATCCCTCAAGCAAGGTGTCAAGACCCTAATCCAGTCAAATCACTCTGCCAAGCCCTTCCTCTGGGCGATGCCAGGTGACAGACTATGCATATATAGACCATTGTCTTCTCAGGATGTGCTTATCTGCGCATATCTCCAGCTCTGCATATTCCCCCCTCCCTCCTCCATATGTTAATCCGGTGTAACCCAACCTCTTCCTAATGTATTCGTGATGTAACTGGGATGTATTTTGCACTGTATTCTGGGATATGGAGGGAAATTTCAAAAGTTCATGTCACCCCTTTCTCGCTGTTCAATCTCGCCTTGAACCTGTTGCGCAATAAACTTGGATCTTCTGCAGTTTGCTCCTGTCCGGCTGAGCTCATTTTCTTCCGCAGGGACCCGCAGACCTAGTCCGACGAGCTGGGTGGCAGAGTAGCCCCGCACCCAGAATTTTCCGTAACAGACCCCAAGTATCATCGTTCAACCCCCAGCAGTGCAGGAATCTCAGCTAAGGTGTCCTGCTTTCACTTTAACCAAAGAGATGACTTTGGGAAACCCACAAGCAAGATTTGAGCTCAAGAGCAACTCTCCCCTCCTGTAGCTTCCAGCAGTTGGTATTCAGAAGCAGCCCTCCTGGCTAGTATCCATCGATAGCCCTCTCCCTCTCCATGAATTTGCCTAATCCTCTTTTCTTTTTTCATTTAATCATAAATAAATAAGAATAAAAATATGCACCCCACCCCTGAGACCATCCCAGCGTAACTATCCAACTTCCCAAAATGTCAACACCTCTTTTTTGTTTTGTTTTTAAATAAGAGGATAAGCAATAAGAGGATTGGACCCCTTTCGGAACTTGAAATATGGGTACCCCCAACAAAATTTAAAATTAGGCTCTGTAATTCGGAATTTATGTGATTTGATATGATATGATTGGTCTGTTAATAAAAATTATTTTTTTTTAAAAATGTCAACACCTCTTGCAGTGGTTTGACCCCTTTCTGCTTTGGAGGTCCAAATCACAAAGGGGTTAGATTGGTCTCAACTAGGGCCAGGGCCTTTTCAGCACTGGCCCCAACGTGGTGGAATGCTCTGTCACAAGAGACTAGGGCCCTACGGGACTTGACATCTTTCCGCAGGGCCTGCAAGACAGAGCTGTTCCGCCTGGCCTTTGGTTTGGACTCAGTCTGACCCTTGTGTTTCCCTCCCCTTATGGTTTTGATCTATGGGCTACTTTTAAAATGAGGCTCCCAGTTGGAGACCTGAGCTCCGCCATGTGGAGCAAGGATATTTTTGCCACCCAGCAGGAAAGGTGGGGGCTTCACCTTGGGCCAAAGTCATGGTGCAAAGGTTAGGGGGGAGATGCAAGGGGGAACTGTCCATGTGTTGCCAACTCAGCGCTAGCTGAGGGGTGGGGAATGTTGGTTTGGGGCTGCAGAGGAAGCTAAGCATTGCATTTAATTATGACTTGCCACTGAAGCCTTGCGAGGTCATTAATGATCTCGTAAAAAAAAGAAGAAGGTTCAATAAATGCTGTCTCTCGGAGGGGCTCCCTGGTCACCTGCCCAGTGCCCAACTGCATGACGGGTCAATGCAAGGGAGGGAAGAGGCGGGTGCAAATCATCCTTGCCCATTTAATCACATTGTTTATCAACTATATAGCATTGTTAGGTGCACTTTGCATTTCTTATCCTGCTTGCCCTCGCAGGAGCCCTGGAAAGTGGTTGGGAATCATAGCGGCTCGTGGAATTGTAGAGTTGGAGAGACCCCAGAGGGTCATCTAGTCTAACCCCCTGTGATGCAGGAATCACACAGCTCAGCCAAGGCCGCTCGGTTCAGTATCCCTGATCCAAGGACCATTCTGGATCTCAAGGCCATTGATTTGCACACAAGTGTGTTGTCTGCTCTCTCCAGGATTCCTATACAGTGGTACCTCAAGTTACATACACTTCGGGTTACATACACTTCAGGTTACAGACTCCACTAACCCAGAAATAGTGCTTCAGGTTAAGAACTTTCCTTCAGGATGAGAACAGAAATTGGGCTCCGGCGGCACGGCAGCAGCAGGAGGCCCCATTAGCTAAAGTGGTCTTCAGGTTAAGAACAGTTTCAGGTTAAGAACAGACCTCCAGAACGAATTAAGTACTTAACCTGAGGTACCACTGTACAGTCATACCTCGGGTTACAGCTGCTTCAGGTTGCGTATTTTTTTGGGTTACGGACCGCCAAAACCCGGAAGTACCGGAACGGGTTACTTCCGGGTTTCAACAGTTATGCATGCGCAGAAGCGCTAAATCGTGCTTTGCACATGCGCAGAAGCACTTGCAACCCATGTATGTGCAGACATGGGATGCGAACGCTTCGGGTTGCAAACGTGCATCCTGCACGGATCACGTTCGCAACCTGAGCGTCCAGTATAATTGGGAGTCTTCCTGTCCGGCATGAGAATTGAGGGCCGGGTCTTAGTATTAATAACAGGCTGTTGTGCACATATCCTCATTTTATTCATACAGCCATACCGCCTCCGTCCGTGAAGGCAGAGCCTAGTCATCGTGGCTCGTAGCTATCGATAGCCCTCTCCTGCATAGATTTGTCCAATCTGTCACGGACACTTTAGCTGAGATTCCAGCATTGAAGGGGCTGGACTAGATGGCCTTTGGGTTCCCTTCCAACTCTATGATTCTGTGATTCTATGATCCTCTTTTAAAGAAATCCATGTGGGTGGCCGGCACTGTCTCCTGTGGCAGGGAGTTCCACAGCTTAACTATGGGCTACATGAAGAACTTGTGTGCAAAAGGGCTCCACGCTGAGCTCAGCTCTGGCACTGCAAACAGATGCATCTGCTCAGAATGTGCTCCGAGGCACCAGGCTCTTTGAAAATAGCCGCCGTTAACGTAGACTTGTAGAGTTGCAAGGTGTGATGGCCTGGGACTCGGGCTCGGACTCGGAACCAAAGGAGACTCAGTCCGCACTGGATCCTTTGCCTCAGGCGGCAGCTGAACCAAGTCTGGGGCCTGATCCTGAAGAGTCCCAGTCTGCACAGGTTCCCCTGCAACAAGCACCAGCTGGGCTGAGTCAAGGGCCTGATCCTGCCCTGGTTCCAGATGCGGGGATGACCTCGTTGCCTCCAGCTGGGCCATCGCTTACAGCTGCTCCACTACCGGTTGGGTCAGGGGAGGCTGAGGCGGCCCCTGGGTCTAGTAACCCACTGGCATCTCCTGAGCTGCAGAGACTCGGGTCTGAGAGAAAGAGAGACCTGAGTACTCGCAGGAGGAGTACTTGTCGGGCGAGACAGGGAGGTGAGTCGCTGGGGGATCAGGACTGGCCACTACCCCGACAAAGATAAAAGGCTTTCAGACCCTGCCTCAGGTTGCGGGAGCAACATTGCTGCTTGCTAGTTCCTGCCTGAGATCCTGTGCCTGTCCTTGCCTGGTTTCCTGCCTTGTGTCCTGCCTTGGCCCTGTCGGACTGACTCCTTGCGGGACCCTTGGATTTGGGACCGGACCTGGACCGTGTTACTCGGGTTACCCCCAAGCCCAGCACACAAGGGACCCCAGGGTCATCTAGCTCAACCCCCTGCAATCTTTTGCCCTTGGCTCTGATTGGTAGATCTTGGGTTTCTGGTAGCAAGTGCTTGACTGACCTGCAACCTGCCCTCTCCCCACCCCCGGTTTCAGGCTCACTAGCAAATTCTTACGGCTACAGAATTGTGTGCTGCTGAGAAACCCCAGCTGAGGTCCTGCTCCTTCCTTGAGCACTCTCTGACAGGCCACTGTTAGAATTCCTGCTCCATGATTGCAGTCATGGGATTGTTGTTTTTCACATGACGGTGTATATTTTGACTCCACAGAGTGGGAAATGACGGAGACAGGGTGTTTGTGTTACTGTATTCCTTGAAGTGGGACTATTGTCCTTTGTTCTTTGCTGTTTGATGCTAGAGAGAGAGAGGGAGCCATGTTGCAGTGCTCCGTGTGTGATTATATGTAAATAAAGTAGATTAGGCAAAATGCTGAGTTGCTGAGGTCTGTTACGCAAGATGCACAAACTCTGCAGATCCCTAAGTGTGCAGGTGTCGGTTGGCATCAGTTGCTGTGATGTTCGGGCTGAAGAAAGCTTATGAAGCTCCCGCATGATCGACCAGGAGGGAGAGAACATGCCAGTTGGGCATGTGTCTCTGCCAGGGCCTACTCGAGAGTAGGCTGAACTCCCGACATTCACCCCTCCCTGGCCTGGTTTCCATTCAGCGCAAACGGTGACTAACCTTACAAGACTGGTTGTGCAATAGAACGCAGCAAGAAGATGTTCTGCACTTTTGCAAATTAAAAGTGCCATATAAATGAAATGCAGCCATAACCGGAGCCTTTTAAAAAGTAACGCGTTACGGTGTGCCACAAACGGTCCAAGTGCAGGGTGTGAACATAAATTAGAGGTGGCCATGAAAATAAAACTATCACCGTTGTTTATACGGTGGGAGTAAGAGGCGAGTTTTGCTCTCCGCAGCCTTTTAATTCAATTTTAATATCTGGCTGGTCCAGGTGTTTGGGCAGGGAGGACTCCTGAAAGGTCAGCACAGCCCCGAGGCATTTGGGGTGATTGAATCAACATAGAACCACAGCATCATAGAATTATAGACTTGGAAGGCCCCCCAAAGGTCATCTAGCCCAGGGCAGGAATCATAGCTAGAGGATCCTTGATGTGATGGCCTGGGACTCGGACTCAGAACCAGAGGAGACTCAGTCTGCACCGGATCCTTTGCCTCAGGCATCATCTGAACCAAGTCTGGGGCCTGATCCTGAAGAGTCCCAGTCTGCACAGGTTCCCCTGCAACAAGCACCAGCTGGGCCGAGTCGGGGGCCTGATCCTGCCCTGGCTCCAGATGCGGGGATTCCCTCGTTGCCTCCAGCTGGGCCATCACTTACAGCTGCTCCACTACCAGTTGGGTCAGGGGAGGCTGAGGCGGCCCCTGGGTCTAGTCACCCACCGACGTCTCCCGAGCTGCAGAGACTAAGGTCTGAGAGAAGGAGAGACCTGAGTACTCACAGGAGGAGTGCTCGCCTTCGGGCGAGACAGAGAGGTGAGTCGCCGGGGGATCAGGACTGGCCGCTACCCTGACAAAGATAAAAGGCTGCCGGATCCCACCCCAGGTTGCGGGAGCAACATTGCTGTTTGCCAGATCCTGCCTGAGATCCTGTACCTGTCCTTGCCTGGTTTCCTGCCTCGTGTCCTGCCTTGGCCCTGTTGGACTGACTCCTCACAGGATCCTTGGATTCAGGACCGGTCCTGGACTGCGTTTCATGGGTTACGCCCAGGCCCAGCACACTTGACAAATGGCCATGCAACCTCTGGAAGGAGAGTCCATCACCTCCCATGGGAGACGGTTCCACAGTTGAATAGCTCTTACTGTCAAAAAGTTATTCCTAAGGTTCAGTTGAATATCCTTTTTGGAACCCATTGATTTGAGACTTTTCCTCCAGAGCAGGAGAAAACAAGCTTGTTTCCTTTTGTGTGTGGCAGCCCTTGAGATATTTGAAGATGACTCTCATATTTCCTTTCAGTCTCCCCTTTCCCAGGCTAAACATTACCAGCTCCTTCAACCATTCCTCATCTGGCTTGGTTTCCAGACCCTTGATCATCTTAGTCGCCCTCCTCTGCACACCTTCCAGCCTGTCAATAGGTGGGGAGACAGAGCCACACTTTCCCCCAAGAAGAAAACTCTTAGAAATAAACACCATAATCTGGAAGCTAAGCACTGACCCTAAGCTGGCCAACCGCAGGATTTCTCTACACTCAGGGCTTGTTTTCTAGAGCAGAGGGAGCTAATGTCTCGATTGGAGGTCTGGCGCAGCCTCCCAAAATCACATCCTGCTCCGTCAAGACCCTTTTTCTTTTGATGTGGGAGGGGAGCGAAACATCTTCATTTCATTGATTTCTGCAATCATATCTCATCTTTTCTCCAAAGAGCTCAAAGCATCTTATAGCGCTCCTTCTCCCCATGTTATCCTCACAGTAACCAGCGCCTGGACAGCTCAGTTGGCTGGAATGTGGTGCTGATAACGCCAAGGTTGCAGGTTCAAGCCCCCCATATGAAACAGCTGCATATCCCCACATTGCAGGGGGTTGGACTAGATGATCCTCAGGTGTCCCTTCCAACTCTACAATTCTATGACTCAGTGAGGTAGGGGAGGCTGAGATCAAATGACTGGCCCTCGGTCACACCCAACAAACTTTACGCCCAAAGGAGGATTTGAACCCTGGTTTCTCCCAAGTCGTAGCCTGGTGCTCTAACCACTGCACCACACTGCCTACCCACTTCTGGATTGCAGATGGCTGCTTAAACATCCCTCAGAACTTCACTGCTGGCTGAGAACAGAAAAGATTCCTCTCTGCTTGGAAAGGGGGAGGGGGAATCTTCTGACGTCTCCAAGATTTGCTTTTTGAAGAGCTGCTGCACATTGGACAGCCCCTGGTCAATTTCCTCATTAGCCAGAGATCAGGAGAGCTCCCTCTCATTACTGGGAATGGCACTTGTTATTTCCTCCCCCGACTCCTTCCTTTCCGTCAGGCTTTCTCCTCATTGCCTTCCTGTCTGCTGCAGACACCTTGACAATAAAAGCTGCCCTCTCTGGGTCTCTCCGCCTGTCTGCTTCCGCCAAATAAACTCCGGAGCGCAAAGGACCTCATCAGTAGGCAAAGGATGGAGGAACCTGTATGTGCAGTATGTGGAGCACTTGGAAGAAGATCAGAAGAACTCTGCTGGATCTGGCCCGTGACCCATCTAGTCCAGCGTCCCGTTCTCACAGTGGCCAACCCAATGTCCTAGTGGTCTTCAGAAGCATTGCTTCTGCTTCCCACTGCTTGTGCCTAGAAAAGCACAAGTGAAAATCTGGTCAGTTGGCTACCTTTGGAAAACCCACCTTTCTCTTTTTCTTCATGTCCCTCTGGCTGAGGATGCTGTTTTAAGAGAAAAAACTGCTCCTTTTTCCTCTTATGTGGTATCTAAGAGCCCATATGGTTTCCCAGTAGTGATGCATGGAAGTGAGAGCTGGACCATAAAGAAGGCTGATCGCCGAAGAATGGATGCTTTTGAATTCTGGTGCTGGAGGAGACTCTGGAGAGTCTCATGGACCACAAGATCAAACCTCTCCATTCTGAAGGAATGAGTGCTCACTGGAAGGACAGATCCTGAAGCTGAGGCTCCATGAATTTGGCCACCTCATGAGAAGAGAAGGCTCCCTGGAAAAGACCCTGATGTTGGGAAAGATGGAGGGCACAAGGAGAAGGGGATGGCAGAGGATGATATGGCGGGACAGTGTTCTCGAAGCTACCAGCATGAGGGAGGCAAGGAGTGGAAGACAGGAGTGCCTGGCGTGCTCTGGTCCAGGGGGTCACGAAGAGGCAGACATGACTAAACAACAACAAAGCGCCCTTATAGAGTCCTTACATAGGTTCCCTATTGGTAGGAGAGAATAACAGAGGCCAACCAGAGAATATTGAGAAGCAAAGCAGCTCGTAAGCCTGATCTTTATTAAACTGTTGCAACAGGGTCCTCACTCCCCCCACACAGGAGGAAGGAGAGGAACCCAGAACATTGGTGTGCAAGCATATATATAGACTTTTGTAATTGCCCACCCTGTAGCTCAAGACCACCCCCCAAAACATCATCCATACATCACAGAAAGAGGTGGTCTCCAGCAGAAATTTGAGTGTGCTGCTTCTCTCCTGTCTGCCAGGATACCTGATAATGCCTTACTTGATTGCATGTTCCGGGTAGCCTGGCCATTCCTTGGAGATGGTAAATACTTAGTGTCAGGGGATGATTAGCTGCTTGTGCTTAAAATTGTGCCCCCTCAGAGTTTGTGCGGCTCCACAAACCTCTGTGTGTGACAGAGCTCCTCAGACATGTCTGCTCTAGTCACTAGTAGAGTCTGACAGTGGCTGCCTGTGGAAGCGTTTCCAGCAAAGAAGCTCCTTAACGGAAACGCGTCTCCTGGACTCACGACGTGGCAGCTTCCGGCGAAGTATGGGTCTCCCTACAGTTGCTTCTGACACCTCCCCGCTATTTTCGCTGGACGTGTCTCTCACCCCTTTCTCTCCCCTGCTGTTTCCTGCCTGGGCTGCTGCGTCTCTCTCAGCATTACTGAGATCCTCCTCCAGAGACCCCTCGCTCCCCCTGCTGGTCCCTGCTTTGGCTGCTGACTCTCTCCCAGTCTCTGGGAGCCCTACCAACTCCCTTTCCTCTGATGTCAGTTCCCTGACATCCACCTCCCCTCCAGGGCCCCCTTCCCCCCCGCCCCTACTCTCTCCTCTGGGCGGTGAGGAGCTGAAACCCCGAAAAGAATCCTCTTCATCTTCAGACGTCTCGAACATTTCCCTCCATCGGTCTTCGTTCCGGCTCGCTGAATCCTCCTCCGCCTCGGAATCAGAGAACCGCTCCAACTCTTCTTCTTCGTCGGTGGTGGCGAAGTATTCCCTCCGGAACCTCGCCACTGGCTGAGGTTTACGAGGGAATCTCTGATGAAAAGTTTCTATCAAAACCTCGTCATCTACATCCTCTGCCATGACCCAGGTGTTTTCCGACTCCGGCTCCCCTTCCCACATTACCAAATACTCTACTTGATCTCCCTTCCACCTGGAATCGAGAATCTCCGCTACATGGTAGCTGTGTTCTTTTTCCTCCATAGCTGGTCCCCTATTGACCCTCCCTTCTCTGTCCCCTTTATACGGTGACAGCAACGACCTGTGGAACACTGGGTGTAACTTCATGTGATTCGGTAACCGGAGTCTGAAAGCCACTGGGTTGACCTGCTGCGTGACTTCAAATGGGCCCAGCCTTTTGGGTCTTAACTTCTTACAACCCCCTTTGAATGGTAACCCTTGGGTGGACAGCCACACCTGGTCCCCCACCCTAATGCTTTCCCCTTCCCTTCTGGTTTTGTCTGCCTGCCTCTTATATTCCTCCTTCGCCCTGTTTAAATTAAGTTGGAGCTGGCGATGGATCGCTTCCATTTCTTCAACGAACTGTTCTGCGGCAGGAACGCTCCAGTTCTCCCCTTCCCCCCCCCCTGGGAAGGCTCGGGGATGACACCCGTGATTAGCCAAAAAGGGGCTCATCCCCGTGGACACGTTCTCTGCATTGTTGTAGGCAAATTCTGCCAACGCCAGCTTCTCCACCCAATCATTCTCTCTGTCATTCACATAACACCTCAAATATTGCTGGAGGACACCATTAGCTCTTTCCGCCTGCCCGTTGGTTTCTGGATGACGGGCAGTTGAGAAATTCACCTCTACATGCAATAAGCTCATGAGCTTCCTCCAGAACCTGGAAGTAAATTGTTTCCCTCGGTCAGAAACCACCCTCAAGGGGGCGCCATGCAGCCTAAACACATTTTCCACAAACAATTTAGCGGTTTCTTCCGCTGTGACCGCATGTGAGCAGGCTATAAAGTGGGCCATCTTGGTTAACAGGTCTACCACAACCATGATGGCTGTTTTCCCTCTGGACCTTGGCAGATCAGTCATGAAATCTATTGCCACTGCCTCCCATGGCCTTTCCGGCGTGGGTAGTGGTTCTAATAAACCTGCCGGTGCCCGCCTCTCCCCCTTGGCTCGTTGGCATTGGTCACACCCTCTCACATACTCCCGCACATCTTCCCTGACCTTGGGCCACCAGAATTCCCTGGTAACCAGCCACATGGTTTTGTGTTGCCCAAAATGCCCTGCTGTGGGGCTATCGTGCAGTTGCTTGAGTACCTTTTCCCTCAATTCCCCTTCAGGTATATATAACGCTCCCTTGTAGTACAACGCCCCGTTTCTCTCCTCAAAACCCCCGGGTTTGTCTCCCTCCCTCCTGAGACCCCTGAGTTTGTCCTGGGCGTATTCATCCTGCACCGTTCCCTCTACCAGTTCCCTTTGCCCCACCAATGCCGCCCCACACACCCAGCGGTCCTCGGGAATGACATGGGTCTCTTCGGGTGCACCCTCCCCCTCCAAATATTCAGGTTTGCGTGAGAGAGCGTCCGCCCTAACGTTCTCTGGGCCTGGCACGTAACAAATCTCAAAGTTAAATTTGGAGAACTCCTGGGCCCATCTCAACTGCCGTTGGTTGAGCACTCGCGCAGTTCTCCAATACTCTAGATTCTTATGGTCCGTGCACACTTGCACCTTATGTTGTGCACCAATTAGCAGGTGCCTCCATCTCCGGAAAGCCTCATGAATCGCAAGAAGTTCCCGGTCGTACACCGTGTAGTTCCTCTCGGATTTGTTCAGCTTTCGCGAAAAGAAGGCACACGGTCGCCACTCTGACTCCTCCTTCCCCGGCTGCAGAAGAAGCACCGCCCCTATGGCTCTGTCAGAAGCGTCTGTTTCGACCCTCAGCTTTTTTTGTAAATCCACATGCAGAAGTTGTTCATCAGAGGCGAAGGCCCTTTTCAGTTCCTCAAACGCTCGCTCCGCCTCCCCCGTCCAAACAAACTTCTTTTTACTGCTAAGACAGTCCGTGATGGGCGCCGTCAGGTGGGCGAAGTTTCGGATGAACTTACGATAAAAGTTTCCAAACCCTAGGAACCTCTGCACATCCTTCTTGGTTTTGGGTGTTTTCCATTCCAGCACTGCTTGAACCTTGCCGGGGTCCATGGCCAACCCCTTGTCTGACAAGCGGTACCCCAGGAATTCCACCTCCTTGGTATGAAACTGACACTTCTCCAGTTTCACCCACAGCCTGTTGGCTTGCAGCCTGCTCAACACTTCTCTGACGTCTCTCACATGTTGCTCCTCATTCTCCGAATACACTAACACGTCATCTAAGAAGGCCACGCAATTCTTGTAGAGCAAAGGCCCCAGTACGTGGTTCATGAAGGCTTGAAAACACGCGGAGCCTGTTTGTAATCCAAAAGGCATAATGAGGTATTCAAATGCCCCCAAAGGGGTGAACATGGTGGTCTTCCATTCATCCCCTTTCCTTATACGTATCAGGTTGTACGCCCCCCTTAGGTCCAGCTTTGTAAAAATCTTTCCTTTCCGCACCCTGGTCAAAATATCATCAATCCTGGGCATAGGAAAAGCCGCCGGCTCTGTCACTGCATTTAACTGCCGGAAATCACATACAAGTCTCGGCTTGTCCGTGTGCTTTTTATCCACAAAAAACACTGGGCTACCCCCCGCTGCCTTGGACTCTCTGATGAAGCCTCTCTTCAGGTTCTTGTCAATGAACTCTCGCAACTGCTGCATTTCCCTGTCTGACATGGCATACAACTTGCCTACAGGAAGCTGTGCTCCAGGGAGTAAATTGATCTGGCAATCAAAGGGCCTATGCGGGGGTAGTTGGTCAGCTTCCTTCTCGCTGAACACGTCGCTGAGATCAGCATACTGTGGTGGCACCTTCCCCTTCTCCATTACTTCAGTCCCTGCCAGGGTGGCTTGGGCCCCTGCTGACCCCTTTTCCCCCCTGCAGTGTTCTAAGCAATGTGCTGAACCGAAGGAAACCACTCTTTGATGCCAGCCCACCAGCGGATCATGTAGGGCTAGCCAGCTCATTCCCAAAATAATGGGAGCGCCTCCCAAGGTGGCCACATTAAACGCTATCAGTTCTGTGTGCCTTGCCACCCTCATTATCATTGGGACGGTCTGCAAGCTGACTCCTCCTCCCAACAGTTCCCTGCCATCGATCGTGGTCACCTGCAGGGGGTTGCTTAAAGGGATAGTCTGTATCTGGTGTTCAGCAGCAAACTCCTTGCTCATAAAATTGCAGGAGCTGCCTGAGTCCAACAGCGCCTTTATTTTTAGGGGGTGTCCATTTTGCAGCTCTAGCGACACTTCAATCACTAGAGCAGGTCGAGGAGCTTCTGGCACGGGCACTTTCACTGCTCTTTGGCCTGGCTGCAGTGCCCTGACGGTGGCAACCAGGCGTTGGCTTTTACCTGCTCCGTTTCTCCCTGCTCTCCCCCCTCAACAGCTCCCACCATCCCTTGCCATTCCTTCCTCTGGGGGCAGACTCTGGCAAAGTGGCCTGGCTGTTGGCAGAGATAGCATTTCCGGGCTCCTTTTCCCTCCTTCTTAGCCCCCTCACTGGGCTTTGAAACTGCGCACGCGCGGGCTGTTCCGATTTCCATCGGCTCTGCCGGCGGGAAAGCTGGCTCAGGAATGTCTGGAATGCGGAACTCCTTCCAACGTTCCCCTCTCCCTTCCCGCCTCTCCAAGGCTCTTGCCTCCTGGCGCGCTCCAATGGTCAGCGCAGATTTGGTCAGCTGATCCATAGACACCGCCCTGGGGCTCCGGGACAGCTCGTCTTTCACAGCCGAAGAAAGACCTTCTTCAAATAGCATCTGAATGGGTGCCGCCGATAAATCCCACCCCAATCTGTGAATCAGCATGGTAAATTCAGTCCAGTACTCACGGACAGATCTGCTTCCCTGCTTGCAAGCCATTAGCTGTCTGCGCACCACCCCTTCCTCAATATCGCTGGAAAACATGATATCCATTGCACGAAAGAACTTCATAGTGTCCTTTAGGATATCATTGTGCGTTGCCATCAGGGGTCGAACCCAGTCTCGCGCCCCCTTCTCAAGATGCCCAATTACGAAAGCAACTCGCGATTCCTCATCAGGGAACTCATCAAACTGCACATTAAGGGCATATTGCATCTCTGTCCTAAAGGCATGGTAATCCTTGGGGTCCCCCCCAAACTTCTGCACCAATCCTGGTACCTTTCTGGGGAACTGAGTGGTTCTCCCCTTTTTGTCTGCATCCTGAGCCCTTCTCTCCTCGAGCCTCGCCGTCTGCAGCGCAAGTTGGACCTCCAGAGCTTGATACCTTTCTTCCAAGCTTGGACCAGCTCCAACCCCTGCCTCTCCGGTTCCGGCTGGGTTGCTCATGATGCTTTCTCCTGCACAGGCAGCGTACAGAGACTGTCAGACTGCTGTCAGGGGATGATTAGCTGCTTGTGCTTAAAATTGTGCCCCCTCAGAGTTTGTGCGGCTCCACAAACCTCTGTGTGTGACAGAGCTCCTCAGACATGTCTGCTCTAGTCACTAGTAGAGTCTGACAGTGGCTGCCTGCGGAAGCGTTTCCAGCAAAGAAGCTCCTTAACGGAAACGCGTCTCCTGGACTCACGACGTGGCAGCTTCCGGCGAAGTATGGGTCTCCCTACAGTTGCTTCTGACACCTCCCCGCTATTTTCGCTGGACGTGTCTCTCACCCCTTTCTCACCCCTGCTGTTTCCTGCCTGGGCTGCTGCGTCTCTCTCAGCATTACTGAGATCCTCCTCCAGAGACCCCTCGCTCCCCCTGCTGGTCCCTGCTTTGGCTGCTGACTCTCTCCCAGTCTCTGGGAGCCCTACCAACTCCCTTTCCTCTGATGTCAGTTCCCTGACACTTAGTTCCAGAATCTCTTACGCATATTGATAGTGTGCTCAGCATAACAGATACTTGCCAGGCTGTATTTACAGGGAGATGTAAGCAGCCCCTACAGTCCAAAGACCATTGGAAAGCTTCCCCCATTTCCTTCCTCCTTGCAGAGAAATAGTTGAGGTCCATTTGGGAGAGTCAAAAATGGCTTCAGGATTGCTCTCCTGTACTATTTCAGACACGTGGTTTGTGTACTTATGTGTGTGTTTGCCTTGTACATTTATGAACATTTATTTTATATATATAAGACCTTAGAATTCCTGTAACAATGCCCTTGGCGTACAAAAGGGCTTCTTCGCGATTGCCATCATCGGCAAGCGATCAGATAAGAACTAAAGCTGTCCCACCCATTAATGTGGCATGTCTAATCTCGCATCCAGTTAATATCCTTCATGCTGGGGGCACAGCCAAGGGCTAAATCCTGGGAATTAGTTTTTGGGCAGGAAGAGCAAAGGGAAATGATAGGGGACAGGGGGCTAATTGTAACTCTGTCCCCTGCCAGATCCCGTATGGGAAGGCTCCATTGTGCAGTGGAAGAGGAAGCCATTTGCTTGTGTGAGGCCTCCGATGGAATCCCCGTCCTCTCCAGTCAAAAGACCTGGGGGAATAGGGCTGAGCCTTCAGAGAGACGTCCTTGTTTGGTTGGAGCTAATTTCCCAGGACAAGGTGGAGCAAAAGGCTGGCTCCGGATAAGGCAACCGCCAATGGTTTTGGGCAGGTGGAGAGTGTCTTTGGACTTCTCCAGATTCCCCTTATCTGCTTGTGTGAGGCTGGATTATATCTGTTCTTTATTGAGCTTTCATTCTGCTTTGCTTGCAGGTCATACCTCGGGTTAAATATGCTTCAGGTTGAGCATTTCCAGGTTATGCTTCGCAGCAACCCGGAAGTAACGGAGCGCGTTACTTCCAGCTTTCGTCGCTCGCGCACGCGCAGATGCTCAAAATGACATCATGCGCAGAAGCGGCGAATCGCAACCCACGCAAATACGGATTGTGTTCTACTCAGGATGCGAACGGGGCTCCGGAACGGATCCCGTTCGCATCCAGAGGTACCACTGTATATGAAAATGAGCCATTGTCCTCCACGCCTCCCAATTCTCCCGCAGGTGTTTGCAAGGCTTCCCGTTTGTCATTGGTTCATAGAGTTGGACAAGTTTTCAGAAGGGATGAGCAAAACGATCAAGGGGGTGGCAGGACTCCCCTATGAGGAAAGGTTGCAGCGTTTGGGGCTTTTTGGTTTAGAGACAGGATAGAATCCTCTAAAATGATGCGGGGCATGCAGAGAGTGAATATGGGGGGGGGAGAGAGAATTCTTCCCTTCCCCTCTCGTAACGCTAGAACTCATGTACATCCCATAAAGCTCAACCTCGGGAGATCCAGGACTGTTCACACAGCGAGTAGTTAAACTGTGGAACTCCCTGCCACAGGAGGCAGTGATAGCCAACAAGTTGGATGGCATCAAAAAAGGATTGGACAAATCCATGGAGGAAGAAAAGGCTATTGATGGCTCCTAGCCGCAATGGCTATACCCTGCCCCCCATGGTTGGAGGGAGCAGTGTCAGTTGCTGGAACCCACAGGAGGGGAGAGGGCTCTTGTGTTCGAATCCTGCTTGCTGGCTTCCCACAGGCACCTAGATGCACTAGACAGGTGATTGGCTTGATCCAGTTGCCTCTTTTTAGGTCCTTGTGGTTTACCCAGTTTGGGGACAGCCCATCTGCCTTGCAGAATTTGCACTGGCAAGGGATACCTTGCAATAACAAGCATACCAACTAGGATCATAATTTTATACCAATCTCTGGCAAGGGATACTTGACTCAGGCCATTGAAAGTGTCTTCGGACCTCAACTGCCGCAGAAAAAGAGAGGATCCTGCAGTGAACTCTGGTGGCATTTGTTGTTGTTTGCTTCCAGGCAGCCTTTTTGTCGAGCATTCATCCGGATTTGTTTGTAGGGAGGTCAGAGGAAGTGTCGCCCCACACTTCCCACCACGTTATCCTGTCATTTGCCTTTTCTCTTTGCGGGGAAGTGGGTTTCTTGTGCAAGACTTGTGCCAAGTCAGCCTCTGGTTGGACTAGGGCTTGGGAGAGACCAGGGTTCAAATCTCCCCCTTGGCAACCGGGTGAACTTAGGCCAGTCGCTGCCTCTCAACTGACCCTACCTCACAGGGCTGTTGTACGGTTGGAACAAGGAAGGGGAGAACTGACACCTTGAGCTGCTTGGAGAAAAAGGTGGGATATAAACACAGCAAATAAGTAACACAATTAAATTAAATAACAGAGATTTAACGGCCTGATTTAATTCCATTCTTAGCTACCACTCCTAATACAAACCATCCAAATTCCTTTTCATTCTTTCTCACTTTACAATATTACATGTGCTCACTCCCTGCAATTCCTAAACTCCTTTGAATGCTCTGCAACACCAAATAACAACTTGTTTTTGCTTCCTTATATTTTACTGGGTTTCTGTTGCTAAATTATTGGCCTTTATCTGCTTCCACATCCCTCGACTTCCTAACTAATTCTATCTTGCTTGGGCTCACGTTTCTAAAGCAATATGGATTCTCTCTGCTTCTATTCTGAAACACGTGAGTTGATTTCGATCTTGCACTCCTATTCCAGCAGCGCACAGCTCTGCTATCCTGCCCCGCTGGTTGGGGAAGGGAAGCGGCACCTTCTGGCCCAATTCTGCTGATGCAACGACCAAATTTAGCAACCTGGAGGACGTTTGGTCACAACAGAGGCTGCAGTTGGGCATGTGCAGAGTGCCTTTCATTCCTTCACTGCAGGTGCACCTAAGAGACAGGAGCAAACAATCATGTTGGTGAACTCTCCTTCATTGGAGGTTTTAAAAGAGAAGGTCTTCTATCAGGGATTCTTTAGCAGCGATTGCAAGGGGTTAGACTAGATGACCCTCAGGGGTCCCTTCCAACTCTGCAATTCTATCATTCTGTTCCTCACTAGTCTTGACATGTTTTCCCCCTGTTAAAGGTAAAGGGACCCCTGACCAATAGGTCCAGTCGTGACCGACTCTGGGGTTGCGGCGCTCATCTCACTTTACTGGCCAAGGGTGCCAGCATATAGCTTCCGGGTCATGTGGCCAGCAGGACTAAGCCGCTTCTGGTGAACCAGAGCAGTGCACGGAAACGCCGTTTACCTTCCTGCCGGAGCGGTACCTATTTATCTACTTGCACTTTGACGTGCTTTCGAACTGCTAGGTTGGCAGGAGCAGGGACTGGTCAACGGGAGCTCACCCCATCGCGGGGATTCGAACCATCGACCTTCTGATTGGCAAGTCCTAGGCTCTGTGGTTTAACCCACAGCGCCACCTGCGTCCCTCACTTTTTCTTAGGATGTCCCTATTTTCATCGGAGAAATGTTGGAGGGTATGAAGTCATGCAACGCCCAAGCCAAGTAGTTTAGTAACTATACAACCTTTAGAAGTCATCTGAAAGCAGACCTTTATAGGGAAGTTTCTTAATATTTAATGTTTTATTGTGATTTTATATATGTTGGAAGCTGCCAAGATTGAGTGGGGCAAGCACAGTTAGATTGGCAAGGTATAAATAATAAAATTGTTGTTGTTGTTGAATAGGACATCTCAATTCTCACAGGAGGAATGTTGGAGGGTACGCAACTGGTGGTTTCAGAATGGGGGTGGTGGTGCAGTGATGTCATGGACTGGTTGGACACTGAGGGATTGGGGGGGCTACAAGCTGGTGAACCCCCAAGGGAAGAAGACTCAGAGCGCAGGGATTCGGGGTGGGACGATGATGAGTGGTCAGAGGAAGAAGAGGGTAGGTGGCGCTTGGGATCTCTTCCAGTTCTATGATCCTGTTACCATCTTTCGGGAACCTCCCTGTTTGGGCCCCAGCTAACAAGATGGGAGCGGCTCTCCCCTAGGCACTGCAGCCCCCTCCATCCCACTTGCAGCCCCCACCCCTGGAAGGAAGGATTCTGCCCACCCCCACCCCCCGAGTGCAGAGGCTGGCTGCCCCTTGCGAATGCCTCCTTACGACTATTCCTCAGCTCTGGCACAGCCCAGGAGGACGGCAAGCCCAGGCTGCGCTCTGCCTAATAACCGCCTCAAATGGCTCCTAATTGACAGATAAAAACGTTGCTAACTGTTTCTGGGGAGATAATAGATGGCCGGGAGCAGCCGCGCCGTATGCAAGGCAGCCCTGATCAATTATTTCGACGCTGAAAATCCATAATCCGCTGACGTGCCATCAGAACAGTGGCATGTTCTGGCCGGCTGTTTGTTAGAAAGTTACTTAAATCACTCGGGCAGGCCAGCGCCGTGAGCTTCCCGGGAACCGTAGTTTCTGCGGCAGCTCAGCGTTTAATCTGCAGCATCTGCCTCACTGGGAGCCTGACTGCTGTCTTCTGGGAATCTTGCTCCCCAACCTTAGAAGCATGGGGTGTGGCTCCAGGTACCTGCTGAAGAGGGCAAGGCACTCTGCATTTGCTCAGGGGTGTCAGGGGGGCGTGCAGGGGCCAGGCCCTGTGACCAGTAAGGCTTTGCAGGACTGGGGCCTTCCTAAGTTTGCTCTGGGGAGGCAAGGTGCGGCCACACAGGTGAGGCTGCTTGGTAACTGACAGCACCTGGTGGCAAGAGCTGGGAAGGGATATAAGGTCAGCATTTCCCTTCGGCTCTTTGCCACAGCAACACGCTTCCTGCCTTGGGCTTCATGACTCCTTGCTTCTCGACCCTCGGACCCTTGACTTCGGGACTCCTTGCTTCTCAGCCCTCGGACCCTTGACTTCGGGACTCTTTGCTTCTCGACCCTCGGACCCTTGACTTCGGGACTCCTTGCTTCTCGACCCTCGGACTCTTGGCTTCCTGACTCCTGGCTTCTGGACTCCCGTTCCTGCTCCCACCCTGCCATCTTGCCCCCGGTCCTGATGTCCCCAGCCGGGACTTCGATCGCCCATGAACTGGACTGTGACAAGGGGGTCCTTTAAGAGACGGTGGATGGAGGGAGGCAGGCTGGCGTTGCAGAGGGTGGAAGACTAAGAGCCCTAATGCTGTCTGCTTCCAAGCCCACTCCACGGTGCTCACCCTGGCGTTTAAAGCCTGGAATGACTTGAGCCCCAAATCACAGCAAAAGTCCCTCCTAACCTAGATGCCAGGCAGGATGATACAGTCTGCAGGGGCAGAAACTCTTCTTGGAGGCGTAAGGGGCAATGGCTGGCGAGAGAAATGCCACCTTCTCGGCAGTGGCCCCCAAACTGAGCCATGTGGTTTCCGTTTTTTTCAGATGGTGGGGAGAGCAAATCGAGCTGGCCCAGGGTGCCTCCATAGTCGCCAGGTAAAGGCAAAGGGACCCCTGACCCTGGGGTCCAGTCGTGGCCGACTCTGGGGTTGCGGCGCTCATCTCGCTTTATTGGCCGAGGGAGCCGGCGTACAGCTTCCGGGTCATGTGGCCAGCATGACTGAGCCGCTTCTGGCGAATCAGAGCAGTGCACGGAAATGCCATTTACCTTCCCACCGGAGCAGTACCTATTGATCTACTTGCACTTTGACGTGCTTTCGAACTGCTAGGTTGGCAGGAGCAGGGACCGAGCAACGGGAGCTCACCCCGTCGTGGGGATTCAAACCGCCGACCTTCTGATCGGCAAGTCCTAGGCTCTATGGTTTAACCTAGTGCCACCCGCGTCCCTAGTCGCCAGTGTCACTGTAAATGTTGTTTTGGTGGTGGTGAAGCTCCACGTTGTCTGTCCATCCCGTTTCAAATTCGACACAGTTGCCTTGGCAGCCCAATATTGGCTGGCAAAGTGACACTGAGGCTTAAACTTTCCTTGGAAGCCTGGAGGCTCTCTCCGTATTATTGTGTCTGCAAAAAGAGCTCCCAGTCTCCCTTCTGCAGGCATGGCAAGAGCCCATCGCACGTCGCTCAGGAGTGGAGGGCAAAACGTATCACACTCATGAAATGCCCTTCTCAGTCTCCTGGGCAGATAATTCTGTTCATTCATCCAGGAAGAGCAGTTGCCTCTCTGGCAACATTTGATTTGATGCGATCTGATCCTTGTTGTCTTTTGGCCTTCCTTGATCTTTGATGACCTTCTAAACGTTGCACTTCTGTTTGATGTGGCGCATGAAATTGTGCAAATAATCAGCCGCCTTTAGATCGAGGGGCTCGTGGGTGTTGGTTAAGTCCAGAGAATGACCTTGTGCGTGTCAGTTTTATTCCAACGCATCTCATGCTCTGTGCTGAATGAACCATGTGGGACTGTGAAGAAGGGTGAACGTGTGAAGCTGCCTTCTGGTTTGGGCCATTGGTCCATCTTCCCTGGTCCTGAATGGCGATGACTCTCAGATGTCTCAGTTTGAGGTCATAGAATCATGGAATTGTGGAGTTGGATGGGACACTGAGGATCATCTCCAGACATCCCCAAACTCGGACCTCCAGATGTTTTGGGACTACAACTCCCATCATCCCTAGCTAACAGGACCAGTGTTCAGGGATGATGGGAATTGTAGTCCCAAAACATTTGGAGGGCCGAGTTTGGGGGTTCCTGATCTAGTCCAACCCCTGCAGTGCAGGAATATTCAGATGCCCCATATGGGGATCTAACCTGAAACCTTGGGGTTATCAACACCACGCTCTAACCCAGGGGTCAGCAACCTTTTTCAGCCATGGACCGGTCCACCATCCCTCAGACCATGTGGTGGGCTAGACTATATGGGGGGGGGGGGAAATGAATGAATTCCTATGCCCCACAAATAACCCAGAGTTGCATTTTTAATAAAAGCACACATTCTGCTCATGTAAAAACACCCTGATTCCTGGACCGTCCGAGGGCCGGATTTAGAAGGCAATTGGGCCGCATCTGGCCCCCAGGCCTTAGGTTGCCTACCTCTGCTCTAACCGACTAAGCTATTCAGGCTCTCCTTCTCAGCCCTGCTATTTAAAACGCTTCCCTAACTGGAAATGAGACCAGTCTCTCCTCCAAGGAAAGCATGTGTTCTACCACTGGATCACAACCCTTCCCAAAACGGTACCCCTTCCGGAGGAGAAAACACCCAGGCTTCCCTTTGAAGACCAAGGCAGGACACGTGTGGAGCATTAAAGCCATCCATCATTTTTAAGGAAGACTTTAGTCGATGAATCTTTTGCCTTACGAGAGCCTGCAAAGAGCCTGCTAGAGCGCTGTAGCCTCCAGCTGTGAAAGCGCATTAACTTGTCGTGCATTAATCAATTAAATATATCTGCATTTTGACAAAATCTCAAGATAAGCGCCTTTTCAAGGAACTGAAGGGAATGTGGGATGACTTACAATTGGACAAATCAAATCCTGTGGTCCGTGTTTTGTGCCAGGAACTGCCCTTGTGGTGTGGGCCAGGTGTTGCTGGAGTGCCTCTCCCAACACCACTGACCATTCAGATCAGGCTGAATTCAAATTGAAAGCCAGGCGGAATAGCTCTGTCTTACAGGCCCGATGGAAGCAGGTTAAATCCTGAAGGGCCCTGGTCTCCTGGGACAGAGCATTCCACCAGGTCGGAGCCATCACTGAGAAGGCCCTGGCCCTGGTGGAGGATAGTCTGACTTCCTTAGGGCCCGGGACATCTAAACTAGGATTATTCATGGACCTTAAGGTCCTCTGCAGGGCAGACCAGGAGAGGCGGTCCTGTAGATACGAGGGCCCTAAGACACAAAGGGCTTTAAAGGTCAAGACCAGCACCTTAAACCTGACCCTATACTCCACCAGGAGCCAGTGCAGCTGGAAAAGCACTGGGTGAATATGCTCCCATGGCAGGGACCCCGTGAGGAGCCTCGCTGCAGCATTCTGCACCCGCTGGAGTTTCTGGGACAGTTTCAAGGGCAGCCCTGCGTAGAGCGAATTACAGTAGTCAAGCCTGGAGGTGACCGTTGCATGGATCACTGTGGCCAGGGTGGAGCGGGAAAGGTAAGAGACCAACTGCTTCTGAGGAGCACTTGCTGAAAACCATAGGCAGGGAGAGTTTCCCCAGCCACTCTGGACGGCTTCCAGTCGAGTGTTAAAAATAATATAGCATTAAATATTAAAAACTTCCCTCAACAGGGCTGCCTTTAGATGTCTTTTAAAGATAGGATAGCTTCTTATTTCCTTCACATCTGAAGGGAGGGTGTTCCACAGGGCAGGCGCCACCACCGAGAAGGCCCTCTGTCTGGTTCCCTGTAACCTCACTTCTCACAAGGCCCTTGGCGCTGGACCTCAGTGTCCAGGCTGAACAAAGCGGGTGGAGATGCTCCTTCATGTATACTGGACCGAGGCCGTTTAGGGCTTTAAAGGTCAGCACCAACACTTCGAATTGTGCTCGGAATCATACTGGGAACCAATGTAGGTCTTTTAGGACGGGTGTTATATGGTCCCAGCGGCCACTCCAAGTCACCAGTCTAGCTGCTGCATTCTGGATTAATTGCAGTTTCCAGGTCACCTTCAAAGGGAGCCCCACGTAGAGTGCATTGCAGTAGTCCAAGCGAGAGATAACCAGAGCATGCACCACTCTGGCCAGGCAGTCTGCAGGCAGGGAGGGTCTCATCCTGCGTACCAGATGGAGCTGGTAGACAGCCGCCCTGGACACAGAATTAACCTGCACCTCCATGGACAGCTGTGAGTCCAAAATGACTCCCAGGCCGCGCACCTGGTCCTTCAGGGGCACAGTGACTCCATTCAGGACCAGAGAGTCCTCCACACCTGCCTTCCCCCTGTCCCCCAAGAACAGTACTTCTGCCTTGTCAGGATTCAACCTCAATCCATTAGCTGCCATCCATCCTCCAACTGCCTCCAGGCACTCACACAGGACCTTCACCACCTTCACTGGTTCTGATTTAAAGAAGAGGTAGAGCTGGGTGTCATCTGCATATTGATGAACACCCGGCCCAAACCCCCTGATGATCTCTCCCAGCGGCTTCATGTAGATATTAAAAAGCATGGGGGAGAGGACAGAACCACGTGCTCGGATCCTGCCTGCTGAGTTTCCCACGGGGGCATCTGGTTGGCTGCTGTGAGAATAGGATCCTGGTCTGAATAGGATCCCTTTGGTCTGATCCAGCCGCCGGCTCTTCCTGTGTTCTTACGAGCAGCAAAGGACCCTCTGCGTTTTCACAAGAAAGGCAAAAGTCCTTGCCGATGATTTCCTGCCTGATCAAAACTGAACAGAGCAGACTCTCCATTAATATTTGAGATATTCCCGTGTGTTTGCCTGAATTTGCCGGCGCTTTACAGGGAAACACAGATGGTTTGGAATCAACAGAGCCTGGTGGGCGGCTGGATGCCAGCGGCTGGCTCTGCCAGGCTCAGACCAGCCCAGGCAGCGGAGGTAACTCTTCCTGGCAGGTGGCAGCCCATTTCTCACACACACACCTGCCAGGTGGCTTCTCTGAGGACACAGACAGGAGCTGCTAATTCATCAGAGGCAGGTGCAAAGTGGAAGAAGCTGACACCTGGATCTCGTCCCTCGCTGGGCATCCCTGGCAGAGCCTCATCCTGTGTGTTTGCTTCAGACCCAATTCTTCCAAAGGCATCAGATTACAGTCAGCTTCGATAGTGAAGGGTGACTGTTTACCCAGGGAAACAAGCTGTGTTTTCTTCCGCTGCAACAAAAAAACCTGACAGCTTTTCTCCCTGACCTTGTTCCAAGCGTCACTCATTTGTCAACAGCCGCTCTGCATATTTGCTTCTTCAGAAAACCAGAGCAAAGGGGGCTGTTTTCTTTGAGGGCTTCTCCAGAACATTTTTAAGGGAGCTAACAGATTGAGGTTGAATCCTGACAAGACAAAAGTACTGTTTTGGGGGGACGGGAGGTGGGTGGGCGGTTGTGGAGGACTCCCTGGTCCTGAATAGGGTAACTGTGACCCTGAAGGACCAGGTGCGCAGCCTGGGAGTCATTCTGGACTCACAGCTGTCCATGGAGGCACAGGTCAATTGTGTCCAGGGCGGTTGTCTACCAGCTCCACCTGGTACGCAAGACGAGACCCTAACCTGCCCGCGGACTGTCTCGCCAGAGTGTTGCATGCTCTAGTTATCTCCTGCTTGGACTACCTCAATGTGCTCTACGTGGGGCTACCTTTGAAGGTGACCTGGAAACTACAACTAATCCAGAATGCGGCAGCTAGACTGGTGACTGGGAGCAGCCGCCGAGACCACATAACACCGATCTTGAATGACCTATACTGGCTCCCAGTACGTTTCCGAGCACAATTCAAAGTGTTGGTGCTGACCTTGAAAGCCCTAAACGGCCTCGGTCCAGTATACCTGAAGGAGCGTCTCCACCCCCATCGTTCTGCCCGGACACTGAGGTCCAGCTCCGAGGGCCTTCTGGCGGTTCCCTCGCTGCAAGAAGCCAAATTACAGGGAACCAGGCAGAGGGCCTTCTCGGTGGTGGCACCCACCATGTGGAACACCCTCCCTTCAGATGTGAAGGAAATAAACAGCTATCTTATCTTTAGAAGACATCTGAAGGCAGCCCTGTTTAGGGAAGCTTTTAATATTTAATGCTGTATTGTTTTTTAACACTCGATTGGGAGCCGCCCAGTGTGGCTGGGGAAACTCAGCCAGATGGGTGGGGTATAAATAATAAATTAAGGTAAAGGTAAAGGGACCCCTGACTGTTAGGTCCAGTCGGGGACGACTCTGGGGTTGCAGCGCTCATCTCGCTTTATTGGCCGGGGAGCCGACGTAGAGCTTCCGGGTTATGTGGCCAGCATGACTAAGCCGCTTCTGGCGAACCAGAGCAGTGCACGGAAACGCCATTTACCTTCCCGCCGGAGCCATACCTATTTATCTACTTGCACTTTGATGTGCTTTCAAACTGCTAGGTTGGCAGGAGCAGGAACCGAGCAACGGGAGCTCACCCCATCGCTGGGATTCGAACCGCCGACCTTCTGATCAGCAATTCCTAGGCTCTGTGGTTTAACCCACAGCGCCACCTGCGTCCCTCTAAATAATAAATTTTATTATTATTATTATTATTGAGTTCTCTTCCAAGTTTTTATTTTATTTTATTTTTGAGTGGAGTTTGAATTAGTTTCTCCTTCTCCTCAGTATCTATAGGGAGCTCTGGCATCCACAGAGAACATCTATCAGGGAATCCATATCAGGCATCCGACCTGGCCCAGGGACTTTGGGTTTGGAATGCAACTGACCAGTTTGCACCAAGGAAAAAGCCGTGTCAAATTTCAAAAGCTTTCCAGCTTTCCCCAAGATCCAGAAATCTTGAATTTAGGGGCTGTTACTCAAGCTGCCTCGTATCTTCCAGACTTGATGGAAGGTCTGTGCCACAGTCCATCTTTTGCCAACCAGCTGCTTTGGCCTCTCTCACATCTGCCCCTGCCAGCAAAGCAGACCTTGACCACCTACCACCTCCCTTTCCTAAATGCTTCTGCCTTGACATAACCATGGTCTGAGCAAGAGCTCTCCTTGGGTCTCCTCTTGCTCATTGAAGTCGGTTGTCTTCCTCATTTGTTCCTATCCTACAGATGACTCTGATAGACCACATAGCAGAGCTTGGGGGAGCTGCTACAGTCTCCCAAGGCCTAAGCGATAGAGAGAGAGAGAGAGAGAGAGAGAGAGAGAGAGAGAGAGATAGGTAGACAAACAGAGTGTTTTTTTTCTGGGCGGGCTGCGATTACTCCACCCAGGGCACACACCGCCAAGCGCAACACTCTGTGAGTGGACGTGGGAAAAGCAGAGGCAAAGGCCAGTGTGCCAGACATCCGTTCTCACAACATACTCCTAAACATTTTGTGAATCTAAGTTTGGCCTCATTGAAGGACAGTATTTCAATATGAGTAGGAAAATTAGAGCACCCCTAAAAAATTTTTTAGAAGAAAAGCATTGGGGAGAGAGTGAGGTGATGATAGATAGATAGATAGATGATAGATAGATAGATGATAGATAGATAGATATAGATAGATAGATAGATAGATAGATAGATAGATAGATAGATAGATAGATAGATAGATGATAGAGATTTAGGTTTCCATTTAAAATGTTCCGTGTATATATAAAGAGCAACAAAGTACGACCACCTGTCATGCATGCTTTAGTTGAGATTTCTGCGTCACAGGGGGTTGGATTAGATGAGACTTGGCGGTCCCTTCCGACTCTATAATTCTATGAATCTCTGATTCTGTGGCTTGTGCCCCATCTGCACCATACATTTAAAGAACTATGGCACCCCTTTAAACTGGCAACCCTTATCCTAGAAAAACGTGGGGACTGTAGGTTTTTTTTTTTTTTTAAAGGAGCTTGTTTGGAGTTGTTAGGCGACACAGAGCTACAATTCCTAGAGTGGTTTAACGGTCGGCCCCTTTTCCCAAGTGCTGGGTGGGGCCAAAGTCCACCTGGCCCAGCAACCAATTCCCAGCAGAGGCCAACTGGATGGGCGCCGGGGGGGCGTGAAGGCAGGCACCCTTGCTTTGCTGTTCCTATTGCTAGTTTGTATAGATAAAGGTAAAGGTACCCCTGACCGTTAGGTCCAGTCGTGGCCGACTCTGGGGTTGCGGCGCTCATCTCGCTTTACTGGCCGAGGGAGCCGGCGTACAGCTTCCGGGTCATGTGGCCAGCAGGACTAAGCCGCTTCTGGCAAACCAGAGCAGCGCATGGAAACGCCGTTTACCTTCCCGCCGGAGCGGTACCTATTGATCTACTTGTACTTTGACGTGCTTTCGAACTGCTAGGTTGGCAGGAGCAGGGACCGAGCAATGGGAGCTCACCCCGTTGCAGGGATTCGAACCGCCGACCTTCTGATCGGCTAGCCCAAGAGGCTCAGTGGTTTAACCCACAGCGCCACCCGCGTCCCTTGGTTTGTGCTGGTAGACTGCCCCTGAACTATGGAGCCCCAGGCAGTCTTCATGGCTAAGAGCAGCTGATGTTTGAGACCCCTCCCAAATGACTCTCTCGTGAAGAGACCTCCAACTACGTTCTTCTGCTTGCATTATGTGTTGGGGTTTGGGTCCCGCCCCCACTCGGTGTCTTTGCTTGTGGGGATATATTGTTGGAGTTCCTTTTAATAGCACGTACGTGATATGGAACAGGAGAGACCACTCTGGCTGCGGCCGACACATTATAAATCTCGGGGAAAACATGCAAGGAGAGAAGCAGGGGGGGGTGTCTGGGGAAGGGACCCCTCTCCCAGAGAACAAAAAAAAGTTGCAGAGGAAATGAAGATGGCAAGTGGGGAACCCGGGTCTTTGCGGCTCAGCAGGATCCAACCCCTGGCTTTTTATTTCTTTTTAATTTTTTGCTTTTTGAAAAGGAAAAGCCAGGAAGCGTTACATGCGAGGAATGGTTGTGGGGCGTCTGCGCAGTGGCTGTAAAAAATGGATAGGAAAAAGGGGACTGGGGGTGTGGGGGTGTGGGGCGGAGAGAGGCGTTGCTGAGAGGCTGCAAGAAGTCACGTCCAGTCGTAAATCAAGGAGAGGGGATCCGTCCCCTCGAACAGACCCCCAAACATCTGCTCAGGATGCAGGGAAACGAGAGGAAACGTGTTGGTGTGTGAGGGGAGTGGGGTTCGAGGTGGCTGGTGACCCATCAGCCAGGATGAGCCAACCCACCAGACCCCACCCTGCGCATCTGATGCGCTGAGAAGGAAATTTGCATTTATCCAGCATTGCTAGATGACCCCTGTCTCTCTGTTGCTGCTCAGTCAAGCTGGGCAAGGGAGCGGAGCAGGCACCCCAAAGACTCAGATGGGGAGAAACTTGCTTTAAATAAATAAATAAATAAATAGGCCAGATCGCATCTCAGTCTTTACCTATGGACCCAATCATGGCCCTTTTATTTAACTTGTTTTTATTATTGGTTGTTAGCCACCCTGAGCCCGGCCTTGGCTGGGGAGGGCGGGGTATAAATAAAATTTATTATTATTATTATTAATGTTATTATTTTATCCCTATTTGATGGTTCAGAAACGGAGGTCTCTAATAGAGTTACTTTGGTTCCTGTTTGCAGTAGCCAGTCTCGTTGCAGCCAAACGCAGGAGACATGCAATACTTTTGTCCACTCCAGAACAGGGGTAGGCAACCTAAGGCCGCGGGGCTGGATCCGGCCCAATCGCCTTCTCAATCTGGCCCGTGGACGGTCCTGGAATCTGCATGTTTTTACATGAGTAGAATGTGTCCTTTTATTTAAAACGCATCTCTGGGTTATTTGTGGGGCCTGCCTGGTGTTTTTACATGAGTAGAATGTGTGCCTTGATTTAAAATGCATCTCTGGGTGATTTGTGGGGCATTCATTCATTCCTCCCCCCCCAAAAAAAAAATATAGTCCTACACCCCCACCACAAGGTCTGAGGGACAGTGGACCGCCCACGGCTGAAAAAGTTTGCTGACTTCTTCTCCAGACCATTGCTCTGGTGGAAATGGTAGAGAGAGAGATACCCGAATGCTACACCATCCAAAAATGAAGGACACCTTTTCTAAAAAGTTTGGCATCCCATTTGTTGAAAGCATTTAAGTAACATGATCTTCAGCAGCCCTCTCCTTGTGAATTCCTTTGGGAAAACATTCTTGGATAATTTGCTTGGGAAGGGCCATTGTCTGGGACTGTAGGGCTGTTTTGGGAGCACGACCTGATTCCTTCCTCTCTTCCTTCCTTCCTTCCTTTTCTTCTCCTTTCTTGCTTCCGTCTTTCCCGTTTTCCTTTATTGTCGCTATTATTGCTTTTTTGTGTATTAGAAAGTGAGAATGAAAACGATTACCAAAAAGGACAAGGAAACCTTTTCACGGAGGCAAGGAGTTCACTGGTCACTTATGCCCAGTTTTTGACCCCTTTTCAGGCCAAAGAACCCATAATTCCCAGATATTCTTGCCAGATCTGAGCAGCCGCAGCATGGTAAGACGCCCTACTCTGCAGGGTCGTTTTTTCTCACTTCTCAGACACCTTTCATTGGCACCCCCTGGTGTCCCAGGCCAGGATTTTGCTTCCTGATAGCTGCCGGCAGCCTGTTGCTTGCTCTTCTCGTTTCCGTTCCTAGTGAAAAGTCTCTTAAAAGTTACGGTTCCTATATTACGCTTAACAAGACTGAACTTGGGTTTAACTGCAAAAAAAAAACAACCTTTGTAGTTAAACCCTGTGTTTCTGGACCTGACGCCAACAACGCAAGAGCTTTTCCAGTTTCCATGAAGCAGCACTGGTAAGCCGCGCTGGGCCACTGGTGGAAAAAATCTTTTGCACCAATCCCGGGAGCACAGAGCATTTTTACAAAACAATTCTTTCTCGCTTGATCTGGAGGGCTACTGCTACCGAATATCCTTGCTTCACGCTCTCCTCGCTGTGAAGTTGCTCGGCGTTGCCTTAGGCTAAATTCAGACATCACACCGAGCCATAGCAAAGAAAGCTTGACTGTCGTTTGGTGGGATGTCTGAATTGACAGGCTGTGATTTGGGGTGAGCTGAGAAACCAGAATCTATGGGTACATAGAGGTATGGTTTTGCAAGGCATGGTTTGTATTATTGTTTGGCACGATGTCTGAAGGGACAGATTTTAGGTGCTGCCAAACCTCTGAGCTGGTGGGAAAGGAAAGCAGGAGCAATGGTCAGAGCCATCTCTTTCCCGTTCATCTCAGCTTTGCATGTGTTCATTCAGAAGCCCATTGCAGTCTGGTTCTATATCAGTCTTCAAATTCACACACACACACATCATTTTAATCTTGTACATATTTCCCCACAAAATATGTATTGTTGTACACATTTCATCGTAAAATATGCTTTACAACAAAATCCTTTACAACAAAAGCCTAACCTTCCAGGGGTCAGATCAAAACAGCCAAGGCTGCAAAGTCCTTGGCAAATTATTTAAATTGCAATAACTATTTATTATATTTATTTATTTTAAAGCCTATATCCTGCCCCTCTACTAATCAAGGGCGCGCTTGGGGCAGCTTAGAGTCAAAACAAGATTAAAATTTAAAATATATGAACTTGAATCAATATTAATAGACGTGACTAATGATACGAATAGAAATGATAAATCGTAGCTTTATTGGGCTTGCCAGAATCAGATGTTGCCAGAGTGCTTAAGTCAGCTCAGTTGCGAGATTGGCATGCGAGCCGTGGATTTATTTATTATTGCTATTATTTATTTAAGCTTTAGACAAGTTGGCAGATTCCCTCGATTTGCCACCTGATCATTTGCAACGCGGGCAAACAACTGCCACGGCCTTTCCAAGATTCTGCTGCCAGACTGGCTCAGAATGCAAGTACGTATGGCAAGAATTTCTCTTGCATGTCAACATTCCCCACCCTTTGCATAGAATCACAGAATTGTAGAGTTGGAAGAGACCTTCACAGTTCATGAATTCCTAATTGATGGCCACCCAGCCTCTGCTTAAAAACTTCCAAGGTAGGAGAGTCCACCACCTCCCAAGGGAGTTCACTCCACTATTGAACAGCTCTTACCACCAGAAAGCTATTTGTGATGTTGAGTCTTGTAATTTGAATCAC
The DNA here is from genome assembly GCF_965113315.1 of Podarcis vaucheri. Classification (NCBI taxonomy): domain Eukaryota; kingdom Metazoa; phylum Chordata; class Lepidosauria; order Squamata; family Lacertidae; genus Podarcis; species Podarcis vaucheri. The sequence goes on along the minus strand of NC_138749.1, from coordinate 1,777,375 downwards.
TGGTTTGGGTCCTTCGCTCTTTGTTGCCGTTTAGTCGTGTCCAAATCTTCGTGACCCCCTGGACCAGAGCACGCCAGGCCCTCCTGTCTTCCACTGCCTCCTGCAGTTCCTCCTGCCAACCTAGCGGTTCGAAAGCACATCAAAGTGCAAGTAGATAAATAGGTACCACTGTGGTGGGAAGGTAAAGCGACATGAGCACCACAGCCCCATAGTCGCCTTTGACTGGACTTAACCGTCCAGAGGTCCTGTACCTTATGTCATGTCACTGTTTACAGTCATACTTCGGGATAAATATGCTTCAGGATAAGCATTTTCGGGTTGCGCTCCGCGGCGACCCAGAAGTAATGGAGAGCGTTACTTCCGAGTTTCGCCACTTGCGCATGTGCAGACGGTCAAAATGATGTCATGCGCAGAAGCGGAGAAACGTGACGCGCTGTCGCATCTTACGTTCTATTCAGGATACGAATGGGGCTCCGGAACGGATCCCGTTCGCATCCTGAGGTACCACTGTACTTGCCTTTTCTCTACTCTGAAGAGTCCCAAACGCTGCAAGCTTTCCTTTAGAGGAGTCCCTCCACCAGCCCCTTGATCATTTCACGTGCTCTTTTCATAACCTTTCCCAACTCCACGGGATCCATTTTTCAGTGAGGTAACCAGAACTGTATTTCGAACGCATTCACAGCCTAGGTTTGTATCATGGGCTTAAGATACAGGCAGCTTCATTCTCGACTCATTCCCTGATGATCCCAGCATGGAATTAGCCCTTTTCACAGCTGCCACAGCTGAGTTGATGTCTTTGTTGAGGTATTCCCTGTGACCCCCCAAGGTCTCGCTCTTGGTCATTCGCCATGGGTTCAGACCCCCTGAACGCATATGTGAAATTATGATTAATATCACCTTGATAATTATCCTCTTCTGCCATATGGCACTGTAGTGCAATTCAACAAAAAACATTCCAGCAGCAGCAGGAAGCCTTTTCCAGACATGCATAAAGGGGGGGGGGACCACAAAGTCTTAAGACAAGGTGGTTAGGAAGCCAAGCCTGATGAGGAACGGTTGAAGGAGCTGGGTATGTGGAGTTTGGAACTAACAGGGTTAAAACTCACTGGTGTCCTGTATCTGGTTCTGGGAGGAGCTGGGAGGAGCTACATGCCGAGAAGTGCGTCACAGGATGTTGTTCTGACGCTCTTCAGATCTGTCTCTGCAACGGACAGAGAAGCAGCCCAACTTAGAGGCTGCTGGGCGAGTGCTTTGGAAAAGCACAAAAAACATGCCGGAATGTTCCGATGGTGTCTGACTGATTTATTGCTCTGTAAATAAAGCTACTAGAGATTAGAACGGACCGTCTCTGGACCTGATTTATCCCTATTCTCACACGGAAGCAGGACCGTTGCCGCTACTCTGCTATCTTGCCAGGTCATTTTTTCCCAGCAGAGTTCTCACAGGGAAGAGTGACTGGACGGCAAATTATCTTCACTTTAAGATGTTTTGCCTGGAAAAGAGGAGACTGAGAGGAGATATGAGTCATCTTCAAATATCTGAAGGGCTGTCACATGGAAGAGGGAGAAAACTTGTTCCATGTGGGTAGGACTTGAACCCATGGCTTCAAGTTGCTGAAAAGGAGATTCTCACTAACATACAGAAAAATGTTCTGACAGTAAGAGCTGTTCAGCAGTGGAACAGATCCTCTGAGGAGGTTGTGCGCTCTCCTTCCTTGGAGGTTTTTAAGCAGAGGTTGGATGGCCATCTGTCAGGGATGCTTTAGCTGAAATTCCTGCACTTCTTTTTTTTTTTAAAAAAATAATTTTTATTAACAGGCCAATCAAATCACATTAGTTCCAAATTATACAGCCAAATTTTTAAAATTTTGTTGGGGGTACCCATACTTCGAGCTCCGAAAGGGATCCAAACATCACTCTTACTGCTGCTTTAATTACACAGTTCTGTCCAGTTCTGTCCAGATAGCCTCTTTGTTATTTTCCTCATCTTCTTGTTGTTATCATATATTCCTTTCTTTGTGATCTCTAATAATCTTCACAAGCGGGTTGAAAACAAACATATCCTGTGTGGATTTTACACTCTCCAAGAGCCATATCACATAAGGGACAGGCGCCATTTCCACACCTCCATAAAGAACATTCCCACAGTCTGTCCGTTGATTTCCACAGGCCTGTCAATCTGTATCTCAGGGGGTCCTGCCAGGTCAAATCCACATTCCGATAACCATACATTCACATTCCAATGACCATGGTCCTCCCCCCCCCCTCGTCCTCCTGTGGGCAGGCCTGTCTTAACGAATCTCCATTTGTAACTGCATTTGTAACTGCGTCACAAAGCTTTCTTTCCATTCCCAATGATTCCCACCAGTCCTCTTTCATCAGTAATTCATTTCCACACAGTTCTTAATCTCCTTCTTGTGATTAGTAATTTGCAACGATTCTTTCTCCCTGGGGGGAAGGGTTATTGGTACTCACATAAGACAAAAAAAGAAAAGTTTTTTCCTCCACCCCCCTTTCCGTTTCGCTCTGACATGCCGATCTTTTAATGATGAGTCGCTCCGTATCACAGAGATCCCATTAATCAGCAGTCTTTGCTCCCGATCTTCACTTGAAGTATGTGCATTTGCTTCTTTTTCCAATTATATATTTCGAGCTGATGCAAACCAGTACGCGATTAGAGACAGGGTCTGGGAGAGCCGACCCCACCGAGGGCTTCGTGCCTAGTGCCTTCACCCCCTTCTTTCGAATCCGGGGCTGAATTATGGGCACAGCAGTGCCCCCCATTCCCTTGGGGGGCAAGGGAGGCTTCATACTCCCATATCAGCCTCTTAATTACCTCGTGTGGGTCGGAGAGATGTTATTGTCGGCCATCTTCCAATGCGCCCCCTGGTGGGCCCCCTGAAATTCCTGCACTTCAGGGGGTTGGACTAGATGACTGCTGGGCTCCCTTCCAACTCTGCAATTCTGTGAGTCTATGATAGATAGATAATTATAATTTATTATGGTCGGAGACCAGCTTATAAAACACACTTGGGGGTACAGTCACAGAAGGAAAACAAACAATTAAAACAATGTACAACAATAAACTACCGCAGGGAGCTGACCCAGAGTCACCCATAGAACCGAGTTTGGGGACTTTCTTAATGAACTAGTTTGAGTTGGGAGATGGTCTATGATTTTATGATTATCTGTTGCTCTCCTCGTAAATCCTCTCCCAGGTCCAAGGCCACACCATGTTTCCCAGAAGGTCAGATCTTTGCATTCAACCCGGGCTTTTTCTGCTTCATAACAACACAGTGGAAACTGAGAAACCTTTTCTGTTGCGGGCACAGTGGGGGGGGGGATTATTTGCTTGCTTATTTATGGTCCACTTTTCCTCCAAGGAGACCTAGCCAGATGGGCGGGATATAAATAATAATTTGTTTGTTTGTTTGTTTGTTTGTTTGTTTGTTTATTAAAGTCGCCCAGTGAGCTTCATGGCTGAGCAGGGATTCAGTCTTGTCTCTCCCAGGTCCTAGTCTGGCACTCTGACCAGTACGCCATGGCATCTCCTGAAAGCCCAGATACGCCCACAATTCAAGGACTTGCCCTTCCTCTGCCCCACCGGAAAGTGTTTGCAGTGAATGTGGAAACGGGGAGGAGGGGAGATGTGATATCTTTGGCTCTCTTTTCTCCCCCGCTGCCAATCTCTGCCCTCCCCACTGCCTCCTAGTAATTTCCTGTGAAATCCTTCAGAGAGTGCAGAGAAATCCTTTTGAGCCCCTGATAATACTCCCTACTAAATCTTGCCTGGCTTTTCGTCTCCCCTCAGCGTGAAGCCTCGTTGGGAGCTTGCGGAAATCTCAGCCGACGCCTCGCAGAGTCAAAGGGGGAGCCGTGGAGAAGAGAGGGAGACGCTTCACCCTGGGGTGCGCAATGGGGGGGGGAGCTGCCTTTGCCGCTTCCGCTTTTGGGCGCTCTTTGCCACGAAGCCTCGCCTCGGAAGAGGACCTGTTTGCTGCCTCTGGGCTCCCCAAGTGGAACCCCGGGGTTCTCTGAGCATGTTAAGAGTTGGCCGCAAGTCATTAAAGTAGGGGGGAAGTCATATAAATTGAAAGCCTATGCAGATGATCTGGTAATTACAATTGAAGATCCAAAAAATTCTCTTCCGACAGTGTTAGAAAGAATTCAGGCATTTGGGCAAGTAGCAGGTATGAAATAAATTAAAATAAGACCAAGTTATTGGTCAAAAATTTAAGACAAGAAGATAAAGGGGAAGTGGACCTGTGTGATGCCTCTGGGCTCCCCAAGTGGAAGCCCAGGGGTCTCTGAGCATGTTAAGAGTCGGCTGCAAGTCACGCATGCTTGGGGGACCCCAGGATTTTCTCGGTCCCTGATAGAGCCCCCACAGACCTTGGAAACAAGGCCCTGGATAATGCTTAGGAAACATTCTTATTCTGCAAAACTTGCATCATTCCCCAGATTTGAGCAGTGTACTCGTCTAGTCAAGCAGAGCTGGTGGCATGGCTACAGCTTCCAGGCTAAGATACTTCTCCTTTGCAGATAAATGCCCACCGTCCATTGCACATCTGAGTCTGGACATCACTGCCCTGGTTACATTTGAACATTGTTGTTGTTGTGGCTACATTTGAACATAACTGTTGTTGCTCCTGCTGCTGCTGCTGCTAATGTCTTTAATGTACAGTGGTGCCTCGCAAGCCGAAAAGAATCCGTTCTGTGATTCTCTTCGTCTAGCGGTTTTTTCGTCTTGCAAAGCAAGCCCATTGAAGGATTAGCGGATTAGTGCTATTAGCGGCTTTTAGCGGCTTTTAGCGGCTTATCTGCTGATCGGATCAGCTGATAAGTGGCTTAGCGGCTTAGAAAAAGGGGGGAAGGGGGAAAAAACCAGCAGGAACTCGCAAGACATTGTCGTCTTGCGAAGCAAGCCCATAGGAAATTCGTTTTGCCAAGCACCTCCAAAACGGAAAACTCTTTTGTCTAACAAGTTTTCCGTCTTGCGAGGCATTCGTCTTGCGGGGCACCACTGTACTGTACTTTTCAGTGTATAAGACGAGGTTTTCTGACGTTAAAATAGGGGAGGGATGGGGTCATCTTATACACGGATAGTGCAAAGGGGGGACAGTGAATTGTTTCCTGCTGCGAGCAGTAGATTGTCACTGTCGTTAGTGTGATTGATTGGCGGCTGCGGCAATGGCTGCTGCCGAATGGTGGCTGCTACGGCAATTGGGCGGGTGATTGGCGGCTGCTGGCGGCAAGCGGTAATACGATTGGAGGCTTATGTGTCTCATGGAAGGCGGTGGACTCTTCTTCACTGGAGGTTTTTAAGCAGAGGTTGGATGGCCTCAGGGCTGTCTTTCCTCGAGGGTGCAAGGGGTGCTGAGCGCTGAATTCTGGGGGGCACCAAAATGTTTAACTACTGCATCGATCGGCGGAGGTGAAAAGCAATGGAGAGGAAGTCCCCGCCCCCCTCCTCCGTCACTCTGTTACTCCGTAGCGTCAAACAAAAGCAGTTTTCCCCGCTGCATCGTTGTCACAGGTGAGCGATTCTCCCCCCCCAAAAAAAAAGCTCAATTGAGTCCCAGCCCCCTGGCGCTGGGTGGATCTTTGCACCCTGGTGGCACATATGCTAAAGAGGGCCCTGGATGGCCTTCAGCCACGAAAGCTTTAGTTGAAATTCCTGCATTGCGGTGGGTTGGACTAGATGACCCTCGGGTCCCTTCCAGTTCTACAGTTCTTTGTTTCTATGATTTGGTGTGACTTTGTGGGCTGCAGAGCATTCAAGGCATGACTCTGGGCTCAGGCGTCAGACGAAAGGCTGCACATGGTTGGCGGAGCCTTTGTAGAAAGCATTTTGCATGGAGAGCATGTGTTGTGGTGAGGTCTAACAAGACACCCCACTGTTGCTGGGCAGGTAACTGTAGTTGGCCACCATTGCGATAGGGCTCCTCTTGTCATTGGGGAGAATTTGATGTTGCCATTTTTTGATTGACAGCCAAGAAGTTTTATATTCCCTGCGCACAGCGTTGAGCTTCCTCTTTTTGCTGCGTGCATCGGATCACCCGTCCACCCTCCCTATATTTAGGGTTGTTTGCATTGACCTTGCTATGCCTGTCATGGGGTTGCCTGCTTTTGGAGCCTGGTAGGAATTTTGTCCATTTGGCGGATTGGCTATTGCCATTTGGTTTTTGCCTACTGCCTAGCAAATCCTCACAACTTGTGAGGTTGTGGTTAGGCACTGATTTTATGAAATGGTTGGTAGAGGGGCATGGATTGGCTGTGCCTGCCCCTCTGATGCTGCTGCTGCAAGGGAAATCCATTAAAAGAAACCAGGGGCTCGCCATGCTTTTGTCCGAACCCATCAAGGGGCTAGGGCCACGCAAGAGCCCCTGGGAGCATTTGGGGAGAGGTGAGGGCATGGTTCTCAGCTCCGTCTCTCTCCCCAAAATGTTTTCCCTTTCTGACTTTTGCGGGCGTGCGAATGTCAGTCCGTCCCCGGCTGAGGACAGATAGTCGCAACCAATGCCTAAGCAACCACTGACATTTTTTGTATTTGAATAGAGTTGTGGCCAAAATTATGCCAAAAACCTTAAACAAAAAATCTGTGTGAGTTGTGTTTTATTGGGGTGGCTTGGGGACCTCGACACACAAAGGGTGCGTTAGATGCTTCCATCCTGTGCAGAGAAGGAGAAAGCGAGAATATGGTGAAGGGGGACGCCGGAGAGATGCCATTTCCTGAGGTTATTATCTCCCGGGCTAATCAGAGTCGTGTTTTCTCCTTTCCTCCCTTTTGCCTGCAAGTCACCCCAGAGAGCTGCCAAGGAAGGGGCCTGTGAGTCGGCCCACACTTAAATCACTTGACAGAGAAGGATCGGTGCGCTCACTTTGCATTAAGTAGACGAAGAGCACATGGAAGGGAGAGACCAGCGCCAGAGGAACAGCTCTCTGCATTCTGGTTCTGGGAGAGGGGAGGCTCTCAGCGTTGACCTCAGCCATATCCGTCCCCTGAAAACACCCACTTGCAGATTTGTCACATCGCACCTTGAACGCCAAAATATTTTGAATGCTGGAATTCGGAACACACATGAGGCTTTGTTTATGAATTTCCTTGCTTATCTATTTTTAAATTAAAATGCCGTAGTTTCTTTGGCAGGCCTTCAGCAAAGCTTTCGGGGCTCGTACAGCCTGGAGAGTGAATCGTAGAACAGGAGAGATGGAAGGGACCCTGAGGAACATCAAGTCCTGTGGTTCCCAACGTGGCGCACATGCCCCACAGGGGAGCAATTTGCTTTTTAAGAGGGGTGATTCAATGAATGAGCTATTAACAGTTCGTGGCCTTTTAGGCTTCCTCCATGGGAATAGGAGTTCACTGTTGTAATAATAAGAATTATATGTCAGGGGGGCAGGGGGGGCATTAGGATTTTATAGGTGCTTAGGGGGGGCACGGCCCACCGAAAAGTTGGGAACCATTTATGTAGACCTACCCCCTGCAATGCAGGAATATGCAGCTGTCCCTTGCGGGGATCGAACCTGCAGCCTTGTAACACCACACACTGACCAAGTGGCATGGGGAAAGTTGATGGGGGGGGAGTTTTTTGCCCTCATAGCACTAGAATGCAGTGGGGATATTCAGATGAGCTGAATGTTGGAGGATTCAGGGCGGATAAAAGAAAGTCCTTCTTGACACAGCACATTGGGGTGTGTGTGTGTGTGTGTGTGTGTGTGTGTGTGTGTGTGTGTGTGTATTTGAATGCTGGAATTCGGAACACACATGAGGCTTTGTTTATGAATTGTGTGTGTGTGTGTGTGTGTATAGATTTATACCATATATATAAATTTTGATTTATACCATTTTCAGCAATAATCAAACATACTTTTACATCTTACTCAATTTTTTGGACTTCCATCAGTCCTGTCTGAAAATTTTCCAATCTAATCTCTTAGTATGCATTTCTTATTTTCCCTATTACATTTCAAACTTATAACTAACATCTCTATCTCTTTCTACTTTGTAACACATCGGATATTCCTCCTTGAAACAAAGCCGCTGATCAGGAAGCGATCAGGAGGGAGATAAGGGGCGCTAGCAATAAAGGAGGCTGCCTGGGAGGGGGGAGGTAAAAGCCCATGGATCCTCAGGATTTTTGCATTGGGTCACCCCAAATTCACCATCAGATCACATAGCATGTCCATGGCTACAGCCAACACCCAAAAAATCATGCACCCACTGTTTCGTGGGGCTGCAATGGCACAAAAATGTGGTTACAAAGCACGGATCCACATTGATCCTCAGGATTTTTGCATTGGGCTACCCCAAACTCACCGTCAAATTGCATGTCTGTGGCCGCAGCATGAACCACAAAAATCATACATCCACTGTTTCGTTCAGAATATTTTTTTTCTTGTTTTCCTCCTCTAAAACTAGATGTGTCTTATGGTCGGGCACGTCTTATGGAGAGAAAAATACGGCAACTTTCTTTCAATGTACAATGGCATCGGCTTGATCTTTCTGGTCCCCCTTCTCTGAACCTATCTGAACTCAACAGCGTCCTTTTGGAGGTGAAGCGACAGAACTGTTCTCAGTGCTCCGGTCATCAGGAGCACATCCGCCAGGAAAAAACCCCCAGAGGTTTCTCGCGAGGAGGAAGCAGCCTCTCATTGGTACCCATAGGCCTGTTCCACCTGGTTCCGAAGCATCTGTTAGAGGTCCCCTCTGTTTGGAAGAAGGATGCTTAGGCTAAGTCGATTGTGGGGTCTTACATGGCGTCATTCGCTCTGCACCCGCCTCTCCAGAGCCCCCTCGGTCCGCCTCGCCCCCCCATTCAACAGCTGCGTGTGGGTTGTCACAGCCAGCGCGTACCTGCCGGCCATTAACAACACGTCTCTCTTTCTCGCCCCCAAAGTGCTAAGCATGGAGGTTGAAGGGTCTGGTCCTGGGGGCTGGGAAACAGCCTGTTTGCTCAAAGGGGCAGCCAAGGGTTTTTGGCAGCTCCTTCCTCCTGGAAGGAAGCCTATGCGCTGCGATGCAAAGTGAGAGAAATGTGCATGTGCGCACTGGTGCGTCGGTGTGTGACCTGCATTAGGAACCTCGCGGCTCCGTCCTGGGAATTCTGGCTGTTTCAGGTGTGCGGCTCGGGTGCAAGAAAGGAACACCCTGAGCTCCAGCAGAGGAGCTGGGTTGCTGCTGCCGGCCCCTGCCTTGCACGCCTGTCTCTTTCGAATCTGCAGCTCATCGCTAGCAAGAGACGCAACAGCTACACTACACTTCCTCTAATCCCCTCCTAGGTATTTATCTCCCAGCTCCCTGTCCCAGAGCCAGCAAGCAGTTGGCCGCTCGCCAGTCCTTGAAGAGTGTCCAGAACTTGCAGACTCCTTTTTTTCCCTCCTCCAAAGTTCCTGAGCCCTATAAATTTGTCACTGAGACTAAAAAGCTCAGCTGGGAAAGGGATTATGATAATGAAGGGCTCCCGTAACCAAGCAGAGCTGCAGTGGAGCTCATGCGCTGTGCCCTGCGCTCTCCCTCTCTTCTTCCAGAGGTTGCCAGCCCAACTTGACGACAGGAGCTGTAGGAGATGCCGTGGGAGAACGAAGCGTTGCAATGGGGCGACTGCGCCTGGCGGGGCCCGTAAGCACCTGACAGGGTGGAAAAGCTCCCACAAATTACCTCATTGATCACTTGGACTGGCGGAACTGGTCCTGTTACAGCATGAGTAGGCAAACTAAGGCCAGGGGCCGGTTTGCCATTGGGGCCTCTGGTTTGCTGCCGTGACAACAGGGCGCTGAACTACAACTTTCCCCCCTCCTCTTTCTCCTTGCCATGCATCCTTTTATAAATTTACCGTATTTTTTGCTCTATAAGACTCACTTTTACCCTCCCAAAAAGTAAGGGGAAATGTGTGTGCGTCTTATGGAGCGAATGCAGGCTGCGCAGCTATCCCAGAAGCCAGAACAGCAAGAGGGATTGCTGCTTTCACTGCGCAGTGATCCCTCTTGTTCTTCTGGCTTCTGACATTCAGAATATTTTTTTCCTTGTTTTCCTCTTCCAAAAACCAGGTGCGTTTTGTGGTCTGGTGCGTCTTATAGAGCGAAAAATACAGTATATTGTGTTGCCTCTCACTCACCTGTTCCGCACCAAGTGATCTCAGGCAGTGACGGGGGAGGCAAGCGCAACACAGCTTGGCGTTTCTGGGTGGCGCTCGTGGCTTTCCTGTAGTAATGATAATATTATAATAATTTATTATTTGTACCCCGCCCATCTGGCTGGGTTTCCCCAGCCACTTTGGGCAGCTTCCAACAAAGATTAAAAATACATTAAAATGTCACACATTAAAAATTTCCCTGAACAGGGCTACATTCAGATGTCTTCTAAAAGTCTGGTGGTAGTTGTTCTCTTTGGCATCTGGTGGGAGGGCGTTCCACAGGGCAGGTGCCACCACCGAGAAGGCCCTCTGCCTGGTTCCCTGTAACTTGGCTTCTTGCAATGAGGGAACCACCAGAAGGCCCTTGGAGCTGGACCTCAGTGTCCAGGCAGAACAATGGGGGTGGAGATGCTCCTTCAGGTATCCTGGACCGAGGTCATTTAGCCAGAAGACCCTCTGGCTTCTTCCTGCAAGAGAGTCAGGTCTTCCCAAATGCATGTTGCGCTCTCTCAATCTCTCTCTGAAATATACTTGGAGTCGAGTGTGGATTTCATGCTCTTTATTCAGCTCATAGTAGTGAGGAGGAATGGGAGTTCCCCCGAAACGTCTGCTTCCCCCAAAACGTCTGCTGTTCGACAGTGGAATTTGCTGCCAAGGAGTGTGGTGGAGTCTCCTTCTTTGGAGGTCTTTAAGCAGAGGCTTGACAACCATATGTCAGGAGTGCTCTGATGGTGTTTCCTGCTTGGCAGGGGGTTGGACTCGATGGCCCTTGTGGTCTCTTCCAACTCTAGGATTCTATGATTCTATATACATTATTTACAGAATGGGCCCCAGGTGATTGGCTAATTCCAGGATTCTCCTGTAGGCCAATCAGGTTGCGGATTCACTTCCACCTGGAGTTGGATTGGGTGGCTCCTGCAGACCAATCAGACTGCTGCATTCTGAATCCTATTGTTCTAGGACCAATCAGACTGCTGCAATTTGGACCCTATTCAACTCAGTACATAACACTCTCTTTACGGGGTGGGAGGAGGGCAGCCTGCAGCCTTCCTAAGCCCTGAGCCTTGAAGAACGACTCAGTTCTCACGCCCAGCACCAGCCCACGACCTGGGGGACGGAGAGAAGCTCAGCGCAGGTTGCGGAGGCTGGAAAGGGGGTCCCAAGCGCAGCAGCCTCCTGGCAGCACGTCCTTCCCAGCCCCTGCTCCCTCTTCCATTTAGCAGGTGAATAGAGGTGATTTTGGAGGGGTTTTTAATTAAACATCTGGAGTCCTTGGCAAGCCTCCTGGATGTCTAATTGCTGCACCTCTGGCTGTCCCCTGAGGCTGCGAGAGGAGTTCCTCCCAGTCTTCAAATTTAGGGGAGGGCACTGCAGTGTGTAACTCTTTCCTCCGCCGCCTCCTGGAAAAAGTGGGGAGATCAAGGCTTTGGGAAGGAGCCACATCCAGGCAGCAGAGCGAGGAGGAGTCAGGATCATGCACTGCAGGGAATCTTGCCCCCTGGGGGTGACGGCACAAGTTGCTACCTCCTTCCCTGCCCTTTGCTGGACTGGATGCTTGGACTGCCTCTCTAGGAGGAGTCTCTCCCTAGAGTTTTTAAAGTTTCCAGTGTCCTTTAAAGGTAGCTGAGCCTTAGAATTCAGGCAGCGTATTTGGAAATGAGTGGAGATCTCATTTCCTGCCCTCTCAGTTCTGAGTGTCCCGTCCCTTTTATGTTTTAAATATTCCTTGAATTTTCTCTGAACGTTGTTGTTGTTTAGTCGTTTAGTCGTGTCCGACTCTTCGTGACCCCATGGACCAGAGCATGCCAGACACCCCTGTCTTCTTCTCTGAATGTACTTTCATCCAGTTTCCTCTCATTAGTATGGGGCAGGGGTCAGCAAACCTTTTCTGCAGGGGGCCGGTCCACTGTCCCTCAGACCTTGTTGGGGGCCAGACTATATTTTTTTGGGGAGAAATGAATGAATTCCTATGCCCCACAAATAACACAGAGATGCATTTTAAATAAAAGGACACATTAAAAAGTAAAGGGACCCCTGACCATTAGGTCCAGTCGCAGACGACTCTGGGGTTGTGGCACTCATCTCGCTTTACTGGCTGAGGGAGCTGGCGTACAGCTTCCGGGTCATGTGGCCAGCATGACTAAGCCGCTTCTGGCGAACCAGAGCAGCACACAGAAACGCCGTTTACCTTCCCACCAGAGCGGTACCTATTGATCTACTTGCACTTTGATGTGCTTTTGAACTGCTAGGTTGACAGGAGCAGGGACCGAGCAAGAGGAGCTCACACCGTCGTGGGGATTCGAACCGCTGACCTTCTGATCGGCAAGCCCTAGGCTCTGTGGTTTAATGAGTCCGTTGTCTTCCGAGGGAGACCGTTCCCCCTCTGAACAATTCTTACTGTCAGAAAGTTCTTCCTGATGTTTAGTCGGAATCTCCTTGTCATGTGAATCCATTGGTTCATGTAAAAATTCATGCTGATTCCCATACCGTCTGTGGGCTGGATTTAGAAGGTGATTGGGCCAGATCCGGCCCCCGGGCCTCAGTTTCCCTACCCATGGTACAAGCTGTCAGCTTGGTGCAATGGCTAGATCATTGCTGGCAGGGGCTGATGGGAGTTGTAGTCCAAAACTAGGTTGGCAAACGCTGATCCAAGGCTAACGTCTGTTTTTATCGTGCTGCCTTTATTGTTGGTCTTGTTCTGCTGATTATCTGAAAGTTACTGCTGTTCCAAGTTTATTGCTTTGCTGTTTTGTTAGTCGTGGTGGGAATATTTATCCTGAAGGGGTGATAGGCAATTTGTACAAGCAAATACATGAATATGCTACATTTTTCCACCAATTTCCAGAGAGACACATTTCGTACATGGAAAGCAGTGGTGAATCTTCATCCTGTCTCCAGCCTCACTGTGGTTCTATGCAGAAGAATTAATGAAATTCAACACCCAACTGCTTATTTCAGAACCTGGGGGTACTTTCAGATGGGGACTTAACTGGGTTTTCTGCAGAAAGTCTAATTCTGGATTGAAATTTTATTGTGGGAGGGGGATAAAGGCTGGCATTTTGACGCTGACAATGTCGTGCAGACACTGAAAAAAAGGTCTGTGTGTGAACAGCACCCATCCCACAAGCCACAAGGAACATCTTAAGAAAACAGATTAGAATATTGTTGGCGTCATTTTGGACAAGGTGATGATTGGGATCCTTTCCAATTCTACAATTCAATGATTTTTGCTTAGATAGCTGAATAAAGGAATCTTTTACTTTTATTTATTATAAATATTTAAAAATCACCGTTTTGCCTGCAAGGGACCCCGAGGTGATACGCAATAATAAGAAAACTATTATACGAATCAAAAATGCCCATTAAAAACAAAACAGAACCATTATGAAAACACTAGAATACTTTAGCGTTTAATGTTCATAATTAGGCTTGCAACCTCTAATTGACTGGGGTAATCTATTTGAAACCTTTTTTAAAGGGACCAAATAGAGCTCATGCCCGGTTAGTTTTGCAACATTTTTTCCTACTGAAAAAAGATAATTGTTTTAATAAAAGTAGTTGTAGGAGCTTTAGGCATGGTTGTGATGGCAGAAGCTGAGGGGAGTCCACCTGGTTGGGAAGGCTGATATTTCTCCAAAACGGAAAAGTACTTCTTCATGCAGTGCTTAATTAAACTGTGGAACTCCCTGCCACAGGAGGCAGTGATAAGCACCAATTTGGATGGCTTTGAAACAAGATTAGACAGATTCATGGAGGTGGAGAGGGGTATCAGTCTCTGCTAGCCATGGCTATCCTCTGGTTACCAGTTGCTGGAAACCACAGTCTCAAACCACTCAAGCTCAAATCCCGCTTGCGGCTTTCCCACAGGCATCTGATGGGCCACTGTGAAAACAGGATCCTGCACCAAATGGGCCATTGGCCTGACCCAATAGGCTTTTCTTACCTAACCTGCCCCTACCAAGAGTCCTCACAGGTGTGAGATTGGGGAACTGTGCCTCCACATTCGATAACGTGACTTATTGGTCCCTCTCCATTGGTAAAAACTGAACCCTGGAAGAAACGTGACTGGACTGCTCTGGCCTTTGCTGTTGTTGAGTCGTTTAGTCGTGTCCGACTCTTTGTGACCCCCTGGACCAGAGCACGCCAGGCACTCCTGTCTTCCACTGCCTCCCACAGTTTGGTCAAACTCATGCTGGTAGCTTCGAGAACACTGTCCAAGCATCTCGTCCTCTGGTGTCCCCTTCTCCTTGTGCCCTCCATCTTTCCCAGCATCAGGGTCTTTTCCAGGGAGTCTTCTCTTCTCAGGAGGTGGCCAAAGTCTTGGAGCCTCAGCTTCAGGATCTGTCCTTCCAGTGAGCACTCAGGGCTGATTTCCTTCAGAATGGAGAGGTTGGATCTTCTTGCAGTCCATGGGACTCTCAAGAGTCTCCTCCAGCACCAGAATTCAAAAGCATCCAATCTTTGGCGATCAGCCTTCTTTATGGTCCAGCTCTCTGGCCTTAATAAAGGTAAAGGTAAAGGACCCCTGGGTGGTTAAGTCCAGTCAAAAGCGGCTCTAGGGTTGTGGTGCTCATCTCACTTTTCAGGCCGAGGGAGCCAGCATTTGTCCACAGACAGCTTTCTGGGTCATGTGGCCAGCAGGATGAAACCGCTTCTGGCACAACAGAACACCATGACAGAAACCAGAGTGTATGGAAACACCATTTACCTTCCCGCTGCCGTGGTACCTATTTATGCACTTGCACTGGCGTGCTTTTGAGCTGCTAGGTTGGCAGGAGCTGGGACAGAGCTACGGGAGCTCACCCCGTTGTGCAGATTTGAACTACCGACCTTCCAATCGGCAAGCCCAAGAGGCTCAGTGGTCTAGACCCAAGCACCACCCGCTTCCCTTTCTGGCGTTAGTGGATCCCCCTTGGCCTTGGTGGATCCCCCCCCCAAGTGCCCCCACCTCCTGCTGCATGGGAGAAAGGACCACACAGAGAGAGAGAGAGACTCTTGCACAAGAGCAACACCTCTTTCTTGGTGCATGCAGAAGGCCAGGTGGAAATCCATCTGTGAAAGAGGGGAGAAGATAAAAATCCCCAGCTGGATCTGGTGGCTCCTGGCAATTGTCTTCCCTCTCTGCTCTCCTGCTCCTCCTCCTCCTGCTCCTGCTCCACAGGGAGACCTCGCTGAGAATCTATCCTTGAGGAGCGCACGTCTTTCCTTTGCATGATGAACAGCTTGCCTGGTTCCTCCAGGGACCACCCCCCTCTCCCCAATAAATCTCCCGCTTCCAGGAGTTTTTGGTGGGACAACTTCTCCGAGGACGCATGACTCTTGTTGATGGGTCCCGGTTGCCTCTGATTATTCCTGCTATTTTCCCCTTGTCATATCCATCCAGAGCGGCAGCGAGGATTGATAGTCTCCTTGGAAGCCGTAGCAAGGTAACAGAGGGGGCAGGGAAGCCATTGCCGGGGATAAATCGCAGCCGCTCTCTTGCTGGGGAGCGCAGCCTGAGTTGGAGCTCTGGGATTGGGGCAGAGGGGCTTCTGGGACCCCTCGGGAGGCTGGGGTGGGAGAGGAGCATAAAGCACAGGGCCAGGACCCCCCCTGGGCTCTCTGCTGAAGTCCTGGAACTTCTCCGCTTGCTCTGGGCTTGGCGGCACTTCCGCTATTCCCGTGCCAACAAAACATGGGTCCAACCACACTCCTTTTCCAGGGAAAACCCACTCTTTGGCTCTAAATCTGCAGAAAACCCGATTGCTGTTGGCTCCAATTGAATACTAAAGAGTGGTTTCCCTGGGGAAATGTTGCAGACAAGAGGATGTGGGGATGAGACCCTTGTTTGTTTGTTTGTTTGTTTGTTTGCTTGCTTGCTTGCTTGCTTGCTTGCTTGCTTGTTTGCTTGCTTTTACTGGGTTTTATAAGCAAGAGTAACGTTACACAAACAAGTATACCAAGTTTTCTCATGTCATTTGTATATCACAAAAATAGCATAATAAATGTGGAAAAAGAGCTGCAACATATGCTTCATTGTTAGTGGTCAGCGTACAGGTTCTTGGTTCATGAATTGGTTTAAACAGTTAAGAAAAAGAAAGAAAAAGGAAGGAAGGAAGGAAGGAAGGAAGGAAGGAAGGAAGGAAGGAAGGAAGGAAAGGGAATGGTGGGTGGAGTGAGGTTCAGGTGGTTACGGTATATTTCTTTTCTCCTACTTAGTGGGGGCAGGATGAGCCCCTGGCTGAGGTGGAGAGGTTCTCAACAGAGGACATTCCAGGCAACCCCTGTTGCTGATCTTCCATTCACAGCTTGCTGTCTTTCTCTTCAGCCATCTTTGCCAGCCTGGCACCATCGAGACATTTTGTGCTACAGTTCCCATCAGTCCCATCCAGCACAGAGCAAACAGGGCCATCCTCACCCCAGAATATGCTGCTGTTTATTAGTGGAGAAATTCGGCTCCTTTTACATTTTAATATGAACCTCCCTGCTTTGCTCTATCTGAAATGATGCATGAACTATAATGGCATTCATTTGTTTCCTTGCTTGTTCAATTTCTGGCCTTCCTTTTTCTTGTTTTGCCCCCACAACAGCCCTGTGAGGCAGTGACTGGCTCAAACTCACCCAGCGAGCTTTGTGGCTGAGTCGAGATTTGAACCCTGGTCTCTCCCAGGTCCTAATCCGACACTCTTATTACCCCTGCACCTCACTGGTAGCACTGCTGAACCACACTTGGTTATGCTTTTAAATTTGCACTTCACTGAATTTTCTGCTGCAGCTCTCCAGCCGGAAAATGTGTGTAGTAGGGTAAAATATCTATCTGCAGGGGGGAGGAAACGTACTAAAACTCCGATTTTTTTTAATATTTTTTTTTTGTAATTTAAAAAAAAATGCAATCATGCAAAAATAAGAACTGAATTTTGTAAGGGAAAAAGGAGAGGAACCCTGAATGAACTACCGTATTTTTTGCTCTATAAGACACACCAGACCATAAGATGCACCTAGTTTTTGGAGGAGGAAAACAAGAAAAAACATATTCTCGATCCCTCTTGCTGTTCTGGCTTCTGAGATAGCTGCACAGCCTGCATTCGCTCCATGAGACGCACATACATTTCCCCTTACTTTTTAGGAGGGAAAAGTGCATCTTATAGAACGAAAAATACATTATTTGCCCATTCCTAATTCCCAGGGCTCTCATGTGGGCACCGTTGCCATTCTAAGAGAATGAGGAAGTTGTTGTGTTTCTTGATTTTCTTCTCGCGAATAAGATTCACTCCTGGAACGTGTAGGCAAATTGGAGGAGATTTCAGGAATTTCTAGGTTTGAGTTGCGCCCCCTCTCCAGAGCCCTCCTTCAAGAGGGATGGCAGCTTGAGCAACCTGGAGGGCTTTTGTTAATTTTTTTGGGGGGTGGGAGTCACTGTGAGTAGCTCAGCCCAACCTAAGACCGGCTTCCCTGAGCCGAGATGGACTCCTGTCGCTCGGCTACATTAAAGAGGTTTCTGAAATGGATGGGTTTCAGTTTCCTTCCTTGGGCCGAAGGAGCCCAGGGATATTGCAGCTCATCCATTTCAGAAACCTCTTTAACGTGGCCTGCAACAACTTTCTCGGTAGATGGATGCTGCTGCTTCCGTGCCCATTATCTGATGACCCGGCTGGCAGGGCTGCGAAAGTTGCCGTCGATCATTCTTAGCGATGGGCTTAAAGCAGGTGGGGAGTCTGCTGCTGCCGCTCAAGCAGCCTGCCGTTCAAGATGGAGCTGTGCAGATCCAGGGGCTGGCCAGGGTTAGAACACTCTGTGTGCCAGACTGGCCTGGCCATCATTCAAATCAGCATTGCCCAACTTGATGCCCTCCAGGGGTTGCTGTTGTTTTTTGGGGTGGGGCGCCTTTGATGCACATCAGCAAATAAGGCTGTTTCCATTTTTAAAAAACGGTTTATTTTTAGGATAGATTTCTTTGTTTACAAAAGTACGTGCAGTGTCTCTTTTTTCAGGTTGCGTTTTCTACGGATCAGTTTGTTGTGGGACATTAGTGTTACATTAGGAAGAAAAGGGTGGCGCTGTGGGTTAAACCACTGAGCCTAGGACTTGCCGATCAGAAGGTTGGCGGTTCGAATCCCCGCGACGGGGTGAGCTCCCGTTTCTCTTGCCAACCTAGCAGTTTGAAAGCAGGTCAAAGTGCAAGTAGCTAAATAGGTACCGCTCTGGCGGGAAGGTAAACGGCGTTTCCGTGCGCTGCTCTGGTTCGCCATGAGTCATGCTTAGTCATGCTGGCCACATGACCCGGAAGCTGTACGCTGGCTCCCTCGGCCAATAAAGTGAGATGAGCGCCGCAACTCCAGAGTCGTCCATGACTGGACCTAACAGTCAGGGGTCCCTTTACCTTTACCTTTAGGAAGAAAAGGGAAAAAGAGGTGAAGGGGGAATGGTATTTGGGGTGGGGTCAGGTGGCAATACTTCTATTCTACTTAGTGTATGTGTGAGGTTTTGTGTCAGCATCACTTGTGTGGGTCTCCTTACTATCCGCTTGTTGTATTTCCTTGGTTGTGAGAGAGGTTGGGGGTGGCCTAGGAGGTGGTTGGTTGTCTTTGGTTGGCTGTGGTGATCTTTGTTTTCGTGTGTGGGTGAGGTGGGTGGGTGTTTTGGATCAGGTTAGCCATATTGATTTGTATGCTGTTGGTGGATCTTTGTTGTTGTCTTGTTGGGGTGTGTATGTGATAAAGGGTGAAGGCGTCTTCTTCTATTTGTCCCCGTGTCAGTTTCGGTTTGTTGGTTAGTTTTTCTAGTAAGGCTGTTTCCCATACTATTTGGTACCATTGGTCCATGCTTACTCCTGACAGGTCTCTCCAGTGTCTGGCTATGATGCTTCTGGCTGCTGAGAGTAGGTGGGTTATGAGCTCTTTGTGATGTGAGTGGCCATTGTTGTCTTGGAAGATGTTTAGTGGGGCCAGTTCTGGGGAGACTTCTAATACAGTCATACCTTGGGTTACAGATGCTTCAGGTTGCGTTTTTTCGGGTTGCGGACCACCGAAACCCGGAAGTACCGGAACGAGTTACTTCCTGGTTTCAGCAGTTGCACATGCATAGAAGCGCTAAATTGCGCTTTGCACATGCGCAGAAGCACCAAATCGCAACCCGTGCATGTGCAGACGTGCCACTGTGGGTTGCGAACGTGCATCCTGCACGGATCACATTCGCAACCCGAGTGTCCACTGTACTTGCTTAGTTATTTTGCATATTTCTTGTAGGATTGATGTCCAAAAGAGTTGGGTTGTTTTCATTGTTTAGGCTCCCATCAGCCATTGCCAGTCATTGACTGATGGGATCTGTAGTCCAGACCTGGATGGTGCCTGGTTGACGATAGATGCTGCCGAGTTGCAAAGCAACATAGGACCAAATTCACCCAAGTGGTTCATTTGGCCTTGTCCTGAGACAATAACCTGATGCACTCGTTTATGGCAGGTCCCTGGCCACCAGCCTTTACTGGGAAGTCGATTCTGCAGCCCCCTGGGGAGAGCTTCTATTACTGCTGAGCTGTCCGTTGAAAGTGAGACAGGACGTCTTGTTTTGCGGCTGGGGAGAGGGGCGAGCTGTGCCAGATCTGGCAGCCAAAGCTGCTCTCAGCGCCAGCAGCACTCAAGCCTGGAGCTTGCCAAGATATGACGTGGCGCAACTCACCTTTGCTCATGCACGGAGCGTCTTCTCCCTTTCCCGGCTATCCCGCAGCGATGAGCCAGGAGAGGAGAAACCTAGTTTCTGACGATGGCCTTCGTGGTCCCTTCCAACTCTGCAGTTCTGCAATTGTAAGATACACACAAAGTATCAAATGTGGTGACAGTAATAATAATGCAACAAAACAACAACACCGCCACAAACTGGCTTATAAGTATAAAACCAATTTTACTAGAATAATAACTACCATAGAGATAGACTTGTAACCATTCAAGTATATAACGTTTCTTGCACATGTAACTTGTTAAAATAAGGGACGCGGGTGGCACTGTGGATTAAACCACAGAGCCTAGGACTTTGCCGATCAGAAGGTTGGCGGTTCGAATCCCCGCGACGGGTTGAGCTCCCGTTGCTCGGTCCCTGCTCCTGCCAACCTAGCAGTTCGAAAGCACATCAAAGTGCAAGTAGATAAATAAGTACCACTCCGGCGGGAAGGTAGACGGCGTTTCCGTGCACTACTCTGGTTCGCCAGCAGCGGCTTAGTCATGCTGGCCACATGACCCGGAAGCTGTACACCGGCTCCCTTGGCCAATAAGGCGAGATGAGCGCCGCAACCCCAGAGTCGGTCACGACTGGACCTAATGGTCAGGGGTCCCTTTACCTTTACCTAACTTGTTAAGATACAGTTGTACATTTATCCACCCCATGTTTACAGTACCTTTACCTAACGGCATTTCGGTGCACTGCTCTGGTTCGCCAGAAGCGGCTTAGTCCTGCTGGCCACATGACCCGGAGGCTGTACGCCGGCTCCGTGTGCCAGTAAAGCGCGATGAGCGCCGCAACCCCAGAGTCGGCCACGACTGGACCTAATGCTCAGGGGTCCCTTTACCTTTACCTAACTTGTTAAGATACAGTTGTACATTTATCCACCCCATGTTTACAGTATCTCCAGGCTTTGTCTTGCACATGGCACCTTAGTATGTTTGTGGTTTGAATGGTTACAAGTCTATCTCTATTCTAGTAAATTTAGTTTTATACTTATAAGCCAGTTTGTGGTGGTGGTGTTTTGTTGCACTACAATTGCAAGAGCCGTTCGAAAGTGGAGCCGACTCCATCAGAAGGTGATGGACTCGTTGGGTTTTAATGAGAGGTGTTCTGGCCACCTGCCAAGGATCCTTCAGCTGTGATTTCTGCATTGCAGTGGGTTGTACTAGATGAGCCCTTGGGGTCCCTTCCAGCTCTACAATTCCATGTGGGTGGATAGGGCTGAGCATCAGGAGGTGTGGCTCAAAAGTGCTCGTCTTTCAGCATCTGTCATCCTTAATAGTTATTGCATTGCCCTACTGCACAGCCACCCTTCGTCCCATCCTTCTGCCGCCAAGGGAGACGTTTTGTTCCATCAGCTGTTGGGAGCTGAGTGCCTGGAGCAGGAAAACACCCTCCTTCTTCCTCCTCACCTGCCACTCATCTCCCCATCCCTCTCTTCTCCCCCCTCCCCGGTTCTTAGTAACCTGGCATTTCTCCAGAAACAGCATTAGGTTCCCCTTCCCCATATTGATTGGGCTTTGCTATTTGATCTTCTCCTTCTAATGCAAAACTCTTAACTGGTATTGGGGGGGGGGGTTTGGAATGAGGAAAGGGAGGTGGGGAGAAATGCTGACTTAGCAAGAAGGTTGCCAACTTCCCTTCTTGTCTCTAGCTCTGCAGTTTCATCTGCAGACATGAGCTCATGCTGGCGATAACTGCACCTGCTGATTCCCATGCATCAAACTGGCTTTTTTTCCTGGTCAGTTGGCAACCCTAGATAGCATAAACCAGGAATCAGTGTGTTTTTACATGAGTAGAATGTGCCCTTTTATTTAAAATGCATCTCTGGGTTATTTGTCGGGCATAGGAATTTGTTCATTATTATTATTTTTTCAAAATATAGTCTGGCCCCCCACAAGGTCTGAGGGACAGTGGACCGGCCCCCTGCTGAAAAAGTTTGCTGACCCCTGTAAACTCTTCCTAACCTGGTAAGATGCCCAGGGATTCATTTTTTTTAACCCCCTGGAGAAAAATAGTTAATAGCTGCTGAAGGACATTCACACAGAATGGGTCTCTCGACGATTCCTGCCCACAATCCGAGTTGCCAACTACTCAGCCAGCCTTGGCAGACCCCACTAACCAAATCCACAGCCCTTAGCAGCTGGCAATACTTAGGCTTCTCCTGTCCCATCAAGCTGAGATTAAGCACACAGGTGCAGGCTGGGCTTGTGCTTTTCCTGGTCAGTTGGCAATCCTGGAAGGTTTTTGACACAGAACGGAGGAAGTGAGCTTTGAAAGTGGCTTTCATTCCTCGAGTGTGGGAGTTGGTGGGTGTTGGCTGCCTTTGTCTCTACAGTGGAACCTCGGTTTTCGAACATAATCCGTTACCCGGAAGTCCATTTGACTTCCAAAATGTTCGCAATCCGAAAAGCAAAGGGCTGTCAGCAAAGGGAATGGTGAAAATGGAAAAACGCGCCGCGGAAGACATTCAACTTCCAAAAATCATTTGAGAACAGGAAGCATTCACTTCCAGGTCATCGGCAATCGGTCCTGAATTGTTCAGCTTCCGAAGCATTCAACAACCGAGGTTCCACTGTACTGGGTATTCTAAGGGTGCTTTTTTGTTTGTGGCGTGTGTGTGAGAAGCTAGCCTAATAACTAAATGCACAGAAATATAGAAGTTGAACAAGCTTGCAGTCGCAACCCTCTTACTGTACAAGTCTTACATGGGAGTAAGCCCCGCAGAGCTTACTTCAGAGTAGAGATGCACTGTGATTCAACCTTGCATTTGCATGAGTCAAGGTGGGGCTGGGCTTTGGGAGTTTTCCCTTCTGCTGTCCATATATCACCCAGGCACGGGGCTCTCTCTCAGGATGGAAGAGCGGCCAAATATTATTGTCTGAGCATCCTTTGCCAAAAACACCACCTGATATCAGACCCCGAGGAAATTCCTGCCTGCAGGCTCTCCGTTCTCCCTCTCCCTAGCGCCAGCCCCTCTTGGCTCTCGTGCAAAGTCTTAGCAGATGTAGCCCTGGTGTTTGCACTGATACACCACCAGACCGTAATGTTTGCAAGGTGTTAATGGAGGAAGTCTAGCTTTTAAGACACTGGATGGATTTCGACTTCGCCTGGAAGGCAAACCCCACCTCCACTTGGCGCGGCCATGTTTCTCCCTGTCCTGCCCCCCACCTCCCACCCCTCTAGCTATAGGAGCCAAAGTCGGAAGCAGGAACGCATGCAACACTTTTCCTGTCTGTTGCATTGGTGAACGTGTGTAATAATAGCATGTGGAACTCATTGACACATGGTGCAAGGGAAACAGACAACTGAGAAGGATGCCAGAAAGCATCAAAGATCATGAATGTTGAAGGAACTTCCTCCCTATGGCAGAGCAGTGGGGTGTGCCCCTTGGGGGAGACAAGGGGAAAGCTCCAGGTTTTCCACTTTCCCAGGTCCCGCTGCCTGTACTACTAAATATTCCAAGAGAGGCTGAGAAGCAGCTCAGTTGAGGGGTGGCCTTTCTGCCCCTGGACACCAGCCAACGCCTGAAACGAAACATCTTCCAAAAGTGGATTAAAGTTTTATTTTTTAAAAAAGACTACATACACATACAAATGTGTTCCCAAGCTTCTGATGGACAGGGGTAGGATAATGAAGCATAGAATTGTAGAGTTAGAAGGGACCCTAAACCTGAAAGAGCATCTTCATCCCCTTCACGGCCTAGGACCCTCGTACCTACGGGACCGCCTCTCCCGGTCTGCCCCGCGGAGGACCTTAAGGTCCATAAATAGCAACACCCTAGAGGTCCTGGGCCCTAAGGAAGTCAGATTAGCCTCAACCAGAGGCAGGGCCTTTTCAGCACAGGCCCCAAATTGGTGGAACGCTCTGTCTCATGAGACCAGGGCCCTGCAGGATCTAATTTCTTTCCCCAGGGCCTGTAAGACAGAGTTGTTCCGTCTGGCTTTTGGCTTGGAATCAACTTGATCCCCTCCCCCTCTTTCCTTTCTCCTTATGTGATGGAACTCCCTGGCTTTTTTTCTGGCCCACGTAGGTCCAGTCTGGATAGTTGCCCTTGGTGAAGATTGGACGTTTTTGATTTGAGTTGCTACTGAAATGAGGCTGAATTTTACTGTTGTATTTTAATCTTGTTTTTAAGTTGTATTTTAATCAATTGTTTTTATACCTGGTGTTAGCCGCCCTGAGCCTGGTCTTGGCTGGGGAGGGCGGGGTATAAATAAAATTTATTATTATTATTATTATTATTATTATTATTATTATTATTATTATTATTATTTTATTATTGGTCAGGTCAGACACTGAGGTCCAGCTCTGAGGGTCTTCTGGCAGTTTCCTCTCAGTTTCCTGAGAAGTGAAATTACAGGCAACCAGGCACAGGGCCTTCTCAGTAGTGGCGCCCTCCCTGTGCAATGCGCTCCTGTCAGATGTCAAGGAAATAAACAGCTGTCTGTCTTTTAGGAGACACCTGAAGGCAGCGCTGTATGGGGAAGTTTTTAATGTTTGAGGTTCTGTTGTGTTTTTATCTCTGTTGGAAGCCACCCAGAGTGGCCGGGGCAACCCAGCCAGATGGGCGAGGTATAAATAAATTATTATTATTATTATTATTATTATTATTATTATTATTATTATTATTAATTTGGTCCAACCCCTGCCATGTAGAAATCTCAACTAGATCATCCTTGACAGATGGCTATCCAACATCTGCTGAAAGCCTCAAAGGAAGCAGAGTCTACAACCTTATGACAGGGTCCGTTCCACTACTGAACAGCTCTGACCTTCGAAAATATATTCCTCACGTTTAATTGGGATCTCATTTATTGTCATTTGAATCCCTTGGTTCAGATCCCCTCCTCCAGAGCAGCACAAAGCAAGTTCAAGGGGTTTAATACACTTAAGATAATGGGTAGGCAAACTAAGGCCCAGGGGCCGGATCCGGCCCAATCGCCATCTAAATCAGGCCCACAGACAGTCCGGGAATCAGTGTGTTTTTACATGAGTAGAATGTGTCCTTTTATTTAAAATGTGTCTCTGGGTTATTTGTGGGGCATAGGAATTTGTTAATTATTTTTTTCCAAAATATAGTCTGGCCCCCCACAAGGTCTGAATGACAGTGGACCGGCCCCCTGCTAAAAAGTTTGCTGACCCCTGTAATTAAGATGCGCTCACACGGAGTCGGAAGTGTATATCTCTGATTTTAGCAAGCAGGTGTGTAAAACTATATACTATATACATTTTAATTGACTTGTTACCCACCCTGAGCCTGTTGAATAGGGCTGCTCTGTGTTAGTATGGCGCTCAGCCCCCACTCACTTCTCAGGCATTGATCAGGAACAACCAGAGTCATTTCTCATGTATCCTGTTTACCTCTAGGAATTGAATTCAGATTCTGGCTTGGGCTTCTAGGGGACCAATTATGCCACTGCAGAAAGGAGCCCTGGTTTGCCACCTCAGTTCATGGGAAGCAGCTGTGGTCGCTCCCTGGTAGGGAATCTGCATTGTGCGCAGAAAGTCCCGGGTTCAGCCCCCAAAGGTATCCCCACACAGGACTCCGACCTGAAGCTCTGGAGAGCCAGTGCTAGTCAGTCTAGTCCCTGCTGAGCTGGACACACCAGTGGGCTGATTCCGTCTTCCTAAGGATGGCCAATGTCAGCTGGGAGGCCTCTACTCATGGCTCAACGTCAAGTCATGAATGCTATCCTAGGCTGCATCAACAGAAGTCTAGTGTCCGAGTCAAGGGGAGCCATAGTCCCACTTTGGTCAGACTACACCTGGAATATGATGCCCAGTTGTGGGCACCACAATTTAAGAAGGGTGTCGTTGTTGATGATGATGATGATTTATTTATTTATACCCCGCCCATCTGGCTGGGTTTCCCCAGCCACTCTGGGCGGCTTCCAAAAGAATATTAAAATACTGTGATACATCAAACATTAAAAGCTTCCCTAAACAGGGCTGCCTTCAGATGTCTTCTAAAAGTCTGGTAGTTGTTCTTCTCTTTGACATCTGGTTTGAGGGCGTTCCACAGGGCGGGTGCCACCACCGAGAAGGCCCTCTGCCTGGTTCCCTGTAACTTGGCTTCTCACAGTGAGGGAACCACCAGAAGGCCCTCGGAGCTGGACCTCAGTGTCTGGGCTGAACGATGGAGGTGGAGACGCTCCTTCAGAAATACTGGACCAAGGCCGTTTAGGGTTTTAAAGGTCAGCACCAGCACTTTGAATTGTGCTCGGAAACATAGTGGGAGCCAATGCAGGTCTTTCAAGACCGGTGTTATGTGGTCTTGTGTCCGAGTCAAGGGGAGTCATAGTCCCACTTTGGTCACACCACACCTGGAATACGATGCCCAGTTGTGGGCACCACCATTTAAGAAGGATGTTGACAAGCTGGTTGCAGAGGAGAGAGCAACCAAGATGACCAAGGGTCTGGAAACCAAGCCTGATGAGGAACGGTTGAAGGAGCTGGGTATGTTTTGCCTGGAAAAGAAGAGACTGAGAGGAGATATGAGAGCCATCTTCAAATATCTCAAGGGCTGTCACATGGAGGAGGGAGCAAGCTTGCTTTCTCCTGGTCTGGAGGGTAGGACATGAACCAATGGCTTCAACTTACAATAAATGAGATTAGGGGCAGAATGTAGGGCGGACAGTTCCCCCACAGTCCTTTCCATCATTAGCTGGAGCAACTGGGCAGAGCAGGAGGACTGCTGTGAAGAGAGCATGCCCTTCCTTCATTTCCAGGAGGAGAAGAGCCCATGTTTGCTAGCGAAAAGG